>NC_143014.1:225218042-225519362 GCF_055824585.1 Amblyomma mixtum | reverse complement strand
ACACATTTGTTTGGACAGCCATACAGTATCCACTGCTAGTTGAAAAAAAAATGAGGCAGATTTGTCATCACTGCATGTACTTAAGCTCGCTCGCCTCCGGCAGCGGTTGCTAAATGGTTATAGCGCTCGGCTGCTGAACCCCAAAGACACGGGTTCGAACCCGGCCACGGCGGTCGAATTTCAATGGCGACGAAATTCTAGAGGCCCGTGTACTGTGTGATGTCAGTGCACGTTAAAGAACCCCGGGTTATAGCCACCTGTACCCATGTGGTGGAAATTTCCGGAGACCTTCACTACAGCGTCCCGCATAGCTCTGGGAAGTTAAAACCCCGTATACCAAAACACTTCGCCTCTTTTTCCTTCAACTTATTCTAGCACTTCAGAGCATTTTTCTGCGCTGCAATGAATTACATTCCGAAAGCATTCTTGATGTGTTGGAAGTGGTTAGAGGTAGACTGCAGAAAGAATTTGGTTCTGTGAGGTTTTCTGTGAAGAGGTTTTCAAGCTTCAACACAAATCCATAAAGCTGCGCCGATGGGTATAGCAGTGCTCCGTGGTCGCGGTGCTTTGTCAGCCTCGCAAGGAAACAGTTTTCATCAGGAGACTGCATTGCAAGGTAATGCACATTTGGCAATTTGTCTTCAATACGCACTTCCGTGCAACATACCCGGTTACGTAGGAAACAAGTCTACAGTCACTTCTAGCTACGCGCTCATCGTGGTCATGCGCGCAGGCACCCAAGTTTGAATCTGGAGGGCCTTCACACTGCATTTGAAGGCTGCTTGTCTGGGCAAGTTCGAACAAACACTGGCACTGGCACCACACGTGAACGAAAACGTTAAATGACCCCCCAAGAAGCGCTCAAACCAGCGCAAAACCGCAAAACAGAACAACAACGAGCCCACAAATACACACGGCGCACTGACAGCGACGGCAAATCCTACCGTGAAGTCTACTGTGGTGCCACCTCGTGTCGACGCCGCGGAGCAGAATCCTGTCGACATTCGCTGGGCCACCGCTCCAGAAGCGTTTGCGGGACGGCAGGCTGGAAACGCTGATTGGTCGATGGGATGCGCTTCTCCGTGACGTTTTTTGACTTCGCCCTCGTTCTCAACCGGACGTGGCGTCAGCGCGCCTTTCTCGACCTCTCCCTAGAGCGCCTGGGGAATCGCTAGGTGCACCCGCCGCGCGTGCGTGGTGAGCGGGCATGCCGCATTCGTTTCGTGATCCTCGGCGCGCTCGTTTCGAGGCGTGTGCAGCTATGGCGTTCGTGCGTGGTGCGCTCGGCGGCGACAGCCAGCTGAAATTTCTGTGCAGTTTTTGCTTGCGGCTTTCGCCGTTTCCCCAGGAGCACGTGGCTAGTGTCGTGCTCGTATTTAAAGTTTTTGCCGCGGCACTACAAGGATCCGCATCAGGCGCGCTTTGAGGACCGCCGTTTGACAGCTACGCCGACGCGCTTGTCGGGGGTGCGCATTCTCAACCCTGAGGTAAGGACTGAACTACATTGTCGCAAGTTTTCTCGTGCATTGAGGACTCACCAAATTGCGGTGCTTGTAACGAAACTTTTTTTTTTTTTTTGCAGCGTCGTTCCCTGGATATGCTTCTCGGAAGCCGATGTCATTGTTCGCCGCGGACGCTGGGCCTACTGCTCGCCGCCACGCCGCTGTAGGTTGACGTTGAAGAGCTGCTCCAAACGGCCCTTTTCAGGGCCGCTTCATTGCTTCCTGGAAGATTGCGGGCATCAATCTCGCGGCCGTGTTCCCTCTCTTTGTCGAAATCGGCGCCAGACATCAGAACCCGCGCTAGGCCTCGTTGCAGGGTTAAACGAGTGCAGTGTGGCTTTAGAGAAGTTATGACTTGCGCTTAGTCTATCTATCGCGTGTTGCGGAAATATACGCGCCCCGTAAAATGATTCTTTCAGCTAAACGGGCGCATTGTTCGAGCTCAAATTTCGCACAGAAATGGCATTTGGTCGGCAGAATTGTTTAATACCACGTTTGCTTGGAGTACTTACCTGATTCGAACAGAATAAGTCGGATATTCACATCGTCTGCGGCGACGACGAAGGAAATTAAGCCGCTCTGTCAGCGATCGCACTGGTGGCGCCATCTCGTTTGTTCGCCGCGAAGTTTAAGCAAATGTGGGGGATGTTTGCGGGAAGTTTGAAGGCTCTCTTTCAAATGTTTTTTAATTGGTCACAAAAAACGCAGTTTGGCAAAAACTGCGCGAAATTCGCAACGTTTCGAATGCCTTTAGCAATAAATCTTTTCGAGCTTCGAGTGTCGTCTGCTTTCGTCTGTTCGCTACCGGTGCGGTTTGATGTCGTACACTGCCACAGAATAAACGGTATGAGCGCTCTGACACCCTCCTGAAAGCATTTTTGCATTATGCTATCTGTGTAGATACCATTTGGTTCTCCTTTATTTGCAGAGGATCGGGTAAGGAGTAGCGGCGGTGCGTAAGCTCCCACCAAGCAGGATTTTGGTGGCCCTGATAAGGGCCGTTTCGCGACTTGTTCTTGAGATCCTGTGCAGCTCAGACGTCAAAGTGGCCGCCGTTGGCTTGGATGCACCTCTCCAGGCGCTCTTCATAGTTTCTGAACACGTTTGCCCGCATTTCATCAGTGATCTGGTCAAACGCGTCCTCAATGCGGGCCTTGAGCGCAGCGATGCTCGTCAGTGTGCCGGCGCTGTATACAAGCGATTTTATGAAGCCCCAAACAAAAAAATCGCACGGGGTGAGATCAGGTGACCTCGGAGGCCAGGGCATGTTTTCGGACCCGCGGCCCATCCACTTGCGCGTGAAATTTTCATCCAAAAAACGCCGAACCTTTGAGGCGTAGTGCGCTGGGGCACCGTCGTGCAGGAAAATGCACACCTCTTGCTGCATGTGTCTTTCGTTCAGTTCAGGCAGAACATCGTTCTGCAGCAGCAACAGGTAAGAGTCGGCAGTGACAGTATCACTGAAAAAAAATGGTCCTACGACCCCTTCTCTCCAAATCCCGCACCAAACTGCCACACCTGGAGAGTGAACAGGACGTGTTGTTGAAAACCTGGGGTTTTCCCGGGACCACTGGCGCGTATTTTGCCTGTTCACTGCGCCGTCAAGATGGAAAATAGATTCATCAGTGAACAGTATGAACTGCAGATGTCCAGGGTCTGCAGCAATTCTTCTCTGTTCTGCGCGACAGAACTCCAATCGTTGTGCCAGGTCCTGGGCGGTAAGCTCTTGGAGCACGCGAACTTTGAAAGGACGCAGCCCTTTCTTCCTAAGGTGTCGGCTCACTGTTGACGCTGTGGTGCCGAATAGCAAACCTGCGCGTCGGCAGGAAAGCCGTGGGTTTGAGTCGAAAGCGCCCTCAATTGCATCAGCAATAAAACTCCTGGAGCTTCCAACATCGCATCTTTTCGTTCTTCCGACAGTTCCAGTTGACAGAAACTTGTCGACCCACCTTTTCAGAGATTCTCGATGCGGCGGTCGACGATGGAACTCCGCACGAAACTTCTTACGCACGAAGCGCATGGAATTGGATGCGCACATCCATGACACGGCCATGGCCTTCTCTTCGTCAGTGTACGGTCTCATTTGTCGGTAGTAAGCTTCCGTACTTTACGAAAGAAGGCAAGACTGAAAGCACAGACTCAGAAGCTGCAGTCGGTAGCGAACAGACGAAAGCAGACGACACTCGAAGCTCGAAAAGATTTATTGCTAAAGGCATTCGAAACGTTGCGAATTTCGCGCAGTTTTTGCCAAACTGCGTTTTTTGTGACCAATTAAAAAACATTTGAAAGAGAGCCTTCAAACTTCCCGCAAACATCCCCCACATTTGCTTAAACTTCGCGGCGAACAAACGAGATGGCGCCACCAGTGCGATCGCTGACAGAGCGGCTTAATTTCCTTCGTCGTCGCCGCAGACGATGTGAATATCCGACTTATTCTGTTCGAATCAGGTAAGTACCCCAAGCAAACGTGGTATTAAACAATTCTGCCGACCAAATGCCATTTCTGTGCGAAATTTGAGCTCGAACAATGCGCCCGTTTAGCTGAAAGAATCATTTTACGAGGCGCGTATATTTCCGCAACAGTCGATATATCATTCATTCAGTGCAGTGTGCCTTTGCTTCTTTAGCGACTTCTCACGCCTTGTCGAAATCGGATTTAAAGCTCACGCCACGCCTCGTTGAATGGGTTAACCGAGTGCAGCGCCTAGCTTTGTTTTTGTGTTCTAACCTGTAAGCAGTGCACCTTTCTTCGCTCCTTACTTTTGTTCTTTTCAGTCGTTTCCTGAATCCGTCGAAAGAGCCAGGCTTGCCGGATGGTTGTTCGCCGTGAATGGAACCACGAGGCGATCGCATCTGCATACACAGCACGACTTTGTTCCCTCGTGTTTTTTTTTACCAAGGATTGCTTCGACAGCTCGTGCAAAACGAGGACTGCGCACGCCGTGTCGTCGCTGCTTAGTGAAGAGGCACAAAACGGATGTCGTCCTTACTAAAGGCCCTTCTCGGGGCCACCTCAGTGTTTCCTGGCAGACCACGCGCTTTCCGCCCTGTGCACATGTTCCCCTCATTTCCAATCATTTGTAAGTTGCATATCAATGAATTAATAAATCAGTCAATGCACTTTATTTACCAGAAAAATCTGGCTGGTCACCCTGGGCTAAAAGCTGTGCACACAGCTTGACAAGGCCCAGGGGACCATTAGATGACAGTTTTGAACGTAGGAAAAACAAGTTGGTACTTTAAAAGAACATGGAAAGTACACCAAACAATATAAGAGATAAACATTACAATCGCGCATTACAGTAAAGAAAAAGAAAACACTTTGACAGCAGACATACAGTATCAATTTACACTATAATACATACAAAAATCACGACATTCAGCATTATGGCACGAAATGTAAGAACAGCACATAAAGCAAAAAAGAGAATGCAAGTTACAATAGTACAGATAGATTAGCTGTTTACATTTGCATATGCATAAAATTAGCCCTCGTCTCCTTGGGCCTCCTTCAAATCCTGCAGAAGGCTTGAATTTGCAACTGCTAATATCAAAGAAGATTTAGAAGAACTTCAGTTTGGGATACACGGTGCATAGTACTTGAGAAAACAAACAATAGCGCCTACAATGACACACACAGAAGAATAACTATGCAGCACAAGCGCTATCCTGCGCTCTACAGTATGGAACTGTGACTGAAAAATGAACCTTCACGTCAGTGAAATATGAGCCTTTAGGCTGTCTACAAATTGTTATTACAGAAAGAAAGAAATATTAGTGAATGTTGTGTGAGAGGCTTGCATATTACTCTGTTTGTTTATTTATTTATTTACCCCTCAAGGCCAGTGGCATTACACAGATGTTAGGGTGGGCTAGTCTAAAAGGAAAGTAAAATAATAGAGCCCGGCCCGCACCGCTTAGAGCACAACGGGCTAGTGGCATTACACAGGGGGAATGGTAAATATACTAAAACTGAGAGAAAAATACAGTTGATGACATGAACATTAAACAGCGCCTGAATATACAATGTTAGCTAGTGCTACGCGGAACTGCTCGTAATTTTCAGTGCCGGCAACTTCTGCGGTAAGGTGGTTCCAGTCGCATGAGGTTCGCGGCAGTAATGACTGCGAGCAGCATTTTCTGTTGCATGACATACTTCCAACTTTGTGATCATGATCAATG
Organism: Amblyomma mixtum; assembly: GCF_055824585.1. Lineage (NCBI taxonomy): Eukaryota > Metazoa > Arthropoda > Arachnida > Ixodida > Ixodidae > Amblyomma > Amblyomma mixtum. The sequence continues at coordinate 225,513,678 of NC_143014.1, read as the reverse complement.
CGGCGGGATACAGAAATTGTACGGGGGATGAGGTGATCACGAAGAGCGGGATGATGGTACAGCTTGTGGAACAGGGTGATACGAAACACTTTTCTACGCGATGTCAGTTATGGGAGGCAGATATTAGACTTCATAGCTGTGCGGTTGTAGTTAACAAGGATTAAACGCACAGAGTTATTTTGCACCAGCTCAAGATCATTAATGAAGTCATGAGCAGGGTGCCATACACGTGTTGCATGCTCGAGTTTTTATCGTATTAGTGTTTGATAAAGCAGTAGTTTCAAATTGGAAGGAACGTTAAAGAAGTTGCGACGTAAGTAGCAAAGCATGCGATTAGCATTTTCAATTATGTTCTCGGTATGAAGAGACCAGTTAAGATAATAAGTAATGTGGACGCCGATGCACTTATATGATGAGGCTGATTCCAACGAAATGTTATCGATGTAGTAGTGAGGTGGGACGGAAGTTTTTCTAGATACACGCATGACTTTGCATTTGTTCATATATAGCTGCATTCACCATTCTTCGCACTGAAGTCAGTGGCGGTCTCGTCAAGTAGTCCCCTGCTTTGTACGTTCACCTTGTTAGCGGCTGTCTTATTTCACACAATTCCACGTTCTACACGTTGATAGGTATCGTGTTCCTGCCTTGGTGGTAGTGGTTTATTTAAAAAAAAAAAGGAAGCAAAAGAGTGTTGCCGGCTGCGGCAATTGCTATCTAATATCTTAAGCACCCGAGCTGCAGCCGGCGGAAACGACAGGGAAAGGGAGAGGATAGTAAGGAGAAGTATAGAGGGGAGCGACAGCAAGAAAGGACAGGGGAGAGCTTTGTACACTATTTACAAAATACAAAAGTAATCAAGTTCCCGCCACCGTTGTCTTGCCATGCCGCCGGCGCGGCAGCGACGGCGGTGCCATTTACCTGCGGTTGCGGTGGCCAACAACCTCGTCGGCGGGAGGGGGGGGGAGCCACCCATTCATGTCTTTATCCCACCAGGGACACAGCGACGCAAGCGAGGGGACCATCCCTTTCTGGCTTGACAAGGAGCGCCGACCAGCCGCCTTGGGGACTGAGGGCAGAACAAATTAAGCCACTTCCCAGAACTGATAAATGAAGGCCGCTAACCCCACTGGTGAAATGTCCGGGCAGGTGCTTTGACCTTAGTGGACATGTCGTGGCAATTATCTCAGACGTCGACTCGTTTCCCCTGGTATCGAAATGAATATTGCTCGCGTAAACGTTAACATTCAAAGATTGAGTAATGGTATAACGTCTATACCTTTCGCCATTTATTTTTCAATAACAAAGCGCAAAAAAAATTTTGTGCAAATAAAATGAAAAATCGTTGTTTCTATTTTTTCTTTTTTTATATACAGCAGTCTGTCCGCTCCCCCTAAAACCACTCTCTGTGACCGCCACTGACTGAAGTAACGTAAGGTTGTTAGTGTTGGTTATTTCTCTAAAAATGACGCAAACATCAGCGAATAGGTGAATATGAGAATCCATAAGAGAGCGGGGATCATTAATGTTAGATCAGGAACAGTAGCTAGGGTCCAAGAACTGAACCTTGTGGAACTCCGGAAGACACCTCTGTAAAACAGGTGTTATAACCGTAAGCAATAACTAATTGTGAGCGATTAAGTAGACATTCAATCCATTTCAATAAGTTACAGTCAATATTAAGATGTTTTAGTTTGTGAGCCAAAAGGTTGTGACATACATCGTCGAAAGCCTTTGAAAAATTCAGAAATATACAGCCAGTTAGTGATGATAGGTCTAGAATACAGTGCAATGCATGTGTAAACTATATTAACTGTGTTTCGCAAGAGTAAAGTTTTCGAAAACAATGTTGCGCTGACATAAAAAGTTGTTCAATGAAAGGAAGTTAACAAGGTTGGTGAATATTATATGTTTGAACATTTTGGGTCAAGTATTGGTAAGGGATATGGGACGATAATTAATAGGGGATGCTTTGCTGCCGGATTTGTAGACTGTAACCACCTTTCCGATCTTCCACTCAGTAGCAGCGTTGACTGGTCAATGCTGGAAAAGTTTGGTTAGTATAATGGGCGAATAAGCTGCAGTGCTTTTTAAGTAACGCAGTCATAACCCGGAGCGGAATGAACACTGAGTCCATCAATAAGCTTATTCACACCAGTAGGAGCAACAGTTATAGGTGGCATGAAAACATAGTTGAAGTGGTGAGTTGTAGGCATATGTATACATCAGATATGGGTGTAAAGTTGTCAGTGATTACGCGGTTAAGAATCGTGACGCGAACGTCGGAAGGGATGAGGTCGCCTAACGGGTCAGATAACGCAAAACTATCGTCGGTGGAAGGATTAATGACCCGCCAGAATTTTTGACATTGGTGGTTACATGTGAGTGGAAGTGCTTTCAGCGCTTTTGAGCGCCTGAACATACATGTTGGAAGCCGCTGAATACGAAGTCCGATCGCTCACTAGTTGGCGAGAACTTTGCGATGCGGTAGAGGCTTTCTTTTTGTTAGATAAACGTTTAATGTGATTATTACACTAGGGAGCTATTGAGTGGGTGGTAGCAGTGCGTTCAGGAGTGTATTGTTCTGTGAGTTGGGTGATTATACCTGTGAACATGCTCCAGTTGGTGTGAATGCTGCGGACACCAAAGCTATGGGAAAGCATCGATAAAAAAAATAGTTCATTATTTATCGCCTGAAAATTTGCTCCATTGTAGTCTCGTATTATTATTTTTTTTCTTTTTGTTGGTGTTCGGAGTGGCTAGATTAATGTCATAGTGCATTAGCAAGTGGTCGCTGATGCCTGGCAGGTATGTAATAGGTGAGACTATGTCAGATCGATTTGTCAGGATTAAATCTAGCGTATTAGCCGCGTTGGCTGTTATAGTCCCTTGTGAGCGCAAATGCACTAACAAGAATACTGAGCGCACATCTAAAAATTCGCGACTTCGAGACGAGAACGGGGACATTAAAGGGGAGTTGGTATCCCATGTTATCTTCGAAAAAATTAGATCGGCAAATAAAACAATACTGAAATAGATCATGGTGCTTTGTTTTTAAGTGTTTCCATAAAAAAGTATGGCAACAGATAAGGAAAGGCTTAGGTGATCGTGATCGAGGAGGTTAGACTGAATTATAGTGCAACAGCTTGAAACAGGTCTTCACATCATTCATATATACTAGAACATTGCAGGAGCCCGGACAAAGCAAAATTACACAAATTACGTTTGAATAGAGATTATGGCAGGAAAGTGGATGAAATATAGCTAAAAGAAGAATTGTGAACCGAAGCAAAGTATGTAATGAGCCAGAAATATGCATATCAAAGAAGACACTGCACTGAGAAAATGGACAGCATGAAATAAATGAGCAGCACAAGTGCAGCGTACAGGCCTTTATCAAAGAATATATTTTTTGTTTATTTACCACGTCCTGGTAGTGTTAGTTCCATAAAGCATTATCAAAATTATCACAATTTTCAGTTTTATTTGCTTAGGAGAACGTTAGAGCAATAAGAACTTGGCTCATAAATGCACCTCAAATATTGCCATAAATCATCGTACTCTTCGTCCTGGGCCACAAGAGCTGGGGCTTCATGAGATAATTATTACGGTGCATTAACGAAAATTTCAACATGCCGTCAGCATGCAAAGATTTTATACTGGCGCTGAAAAACCCGCATTTTTTTAATTTTCGCTGGCAGGAGGGAGTAACTTTCTTGACTGCGCTGCTTTCTTCCTAAGCAAATGAAAGACGTGTATGCCGAGCAAAAACAATTCGAAAATATGTAGCGTAAGATATAACACTAATGCACTGTGAAGCTTGATGCCTTATTGGTCCAGTAGAGTGGAGAGCTGGGCGAGTTAATTGGTTCACGATTGTAGAAAGAAAACCAGCGCAAAAGACGGGGACACAGAACTCGGAACACAGAATACAGGAACACAGAACACAGCGTCGTCCTGTGTTCCTGTTGTGCGTCTCCGTCCTTTGCCCTTGTTTTTTTTTTCCTTAATTGGCCATGCACTTGTGGCAATTTAAGTGCACTTCCTGTGAATTTTGCACAAAAGTAGTGTATTTTTGCATTCACCTTTTTTACACGCTGAGTTGTTTTATCTTTTGGTCACTTCAGAAGGGAGGAGTTAGTATAGAAGTAATTTACTTGGAGAATACAAGGAAATATATCTTGCGATGAATTTTCTCATATTTTAATTCTGCCTGATGGGAATGCATTACGCGCCATACGGTGTTACTCACAACCAAACGCCCAAGGCTCTAAGTTGGGCAAAGCATGTATCATATATGTGGAAGTGCGAATATGGCTGTGGTGCGCTGGGCGTCTTGCATGCACAGCAGGAAGTGATTTGTGTCTAGACCATCCAGGAGGGCATGTACAAGGACGGGAGGATAGTACAAACGCTAAAAAAAAAAAGAAGCTAGCTGGGGCTAGAAACGCATTTTTCGTTCTAGCAAGTACCAACGTTGGGGCAAAGCAACCAGTTTTGGGCGCCTTGTAAGAAGAAAGGATGGTTCTGGGAAGCGGAGGCAGGGCTGCGTACGGCGCACGCGAGGTCGCGGGGTCACGGAGTAGCGCTGCAGCAGCACATCGGGAAAAGGTTAAATTCTTCCACTCGCCACTCGCAGCGCACCGCAGAGCCGGCAGCCTTCTCTCTTGTCCGCCTACCCGGCAGGTTCCGGCCGGGGAGACGGACAATAGTCGCGGGCGAGAGCGAAGGAGGGGGGGGGGGGGGGGGCACCACATGAAAGGCATTAGAAGAATGTCACTGGCGCCTCCACTACGGCTCAGCTTGTACTATTCTGGCGCAGTGCTGCGTTTCGCCGTAATCGCTTGTCAGCAAAGTGAACACAGCACCGTGCCTTCCCGTGAATAGTACAAGCAGGGACGTCGCGGCCACATCGGCATTCGCAGTATAGCGCCGCCCTGTCGCTTATTTGCTCGCTTATCCTCTAACAAGTCAAAAAGTCTTCCTGTTGTGGCACGCCATCCATGGCTTACGACACCACGTCTGTCATTCCCCTTCATACTTCAAGCGTTTCTCTTGCTATGGAAGTATTAGCCGTTGCGGCCACCAATTCAAGCAGCGAGAAAAATTTCAGCGCCGCAGGATTCGTAATGAAAGAGCGCCGCTCTTGTTTCGATCAAGCCATCATCAATGAACAACTTGCATATTTAGAGTGATAAATCTATACCTTTATGCGTTGTGTCTTGTGTATAATCCCAAACTGTGATCTGGAATGCGAGGTCAAAATTTGAATGTCATTGAAATAAACTCATTTTCCTGAAATTCTCTTTTTGTGTCGTCGCCGCTTTGCAGGTCGGGCCGAGCACGAGCGTGCTCAGGGTCCTTCAGTGTCGGGCCGGGCTTCCTGTCGGTAGGTTAAGTCCCGGGCCGGGCGCGGGTTCGAAATTGCGGCCCGTGCACAGCTCTATTCAGAAACCTAATCACATTTCCTTTTGTGAAAAAAGAGCTATGTGCAGAGTTTAAATGGTGCAAGTATGAAGCTACAATGAAGTCAATTACCAAACACATCGAAACATCAGTTGTGATGCCTGAAAAAAGATGTACTGCAACATATAAATACTTAAGTCTCGATAAGAAGGAATACTGAAGGGGAATAAAAACAGTTTTCTTTTGTTCGGGCTCACGCACCTGCTACAAACATATTCTTTATACATAGCAATAAAACTTGAAATAACTGTTTAAGAAGCCTTTTGGTCAAAGTATAGCTAAGTATGACTGAAAGGAGTCCGCAAGAAATGCACGGAAGCAGGCATGCAGTGTGACAGCGCAGCGCGACAGGTGCGCTTTTTAATCTCGCGCGCGCACTGAAGAACATGGGTTTATGGTTTATTGGGGTTTTAACGTCGCAAAACGAGTCAGGCTATGAGGGACGCCGTAGTGAAAGGGGTTCGGAAATTTCGACCACCTGGGGTTCTTTAACGTGCACTGACATCGCACAGTACACGGGCCTCTAGAATTTAGCCTCCATCGAAATTCGACCACCCCGACCGGGATCGAACCCGCGTCTTTCGGATCAGCGGCCGAGCGCCATAGCCACTGAGCCACCGCGGCGGGTCGAAAGACATGACGGGGACACGCCGAGGAGGCAACGCTGCAGTGCACGCTGCCTCCTCGCCTCTCGGCTCCTCGCGAGCAGCCCCGTCCGCTGACGAGCGGTGGCGGGGGAAAATCTAGGGAAAACATGCCTGTCCCCAACCGGACATGACGTCATTAAATATCACGTGACCTATGACGTCACGCGTATGACGTCATATTTTTTTTGACCAATCAGCGTTTCCAGCCTGCCGTCCCGCAAACGCTTGTCACCGCTCCCCCATTGAGCCGGCGCGGAGTGAGCACACCATAGAGTTTCTTACTATTACCTAGAGGGAAAGCTGGCAGCCCGTCTATGGGAGTTTGCATGGCGACCCCTCGGGACCACTTCAGCCACCATGGGCGCTCAAAGCATCATGGGGCGCGGTGAGCTACTTGTTGCGGAACTGCAACTTTTGGCCAAAAAATAATAAAAAAAGTTAAGCTGTTTGATAACTACAAACGTCCTTATATTCAATATCTTGTCTAATGATTGCAACAAACGAGCAGAAAAGCATTTAAGTGCAAAGTTTGCCCAAAATAAGAGACGACTCGCTCTCCTATTGGCCAATTAATGAACACTACAAATCTAATATTTCGTAATTAACAGGCACACTTTTAAAAGTAAATATCTTTTAAAAAAAATGTTGTTGCTTAAACACTTTAAGAGGTTTTTAGTGGCATTTCAGAAAAGTGAAACCTTTTATTGGCGTCGTGTGCTGTTGCGTTTTCATTACTATGGCTTTTGCACACTGCGTTCGCGCGAAAGTCGTCTGCGCACACACGAACAGAGTTTTCGGAATGAAACATCTTAGTAGTGCCACTCCATATTTCCGAAAAATTACGACTGTGCCGCAACAAGTAGCTCACCGCCCCATGATGCTTTGGGCGTCCATGGTGGTTGAAGGGCAGCGCCGCCAGCTTTCCCTCTAGGTAATAGTAAGAAACTCTATGGAGCACACTACCCAATATTCTAGTTCACTGTAGCCCAGCCTTCGCCACGGATCAGGGTTGCCAGGTTTGGCTACTTTGCGCCAAATTGGCTACTTTTGAGAGCTCTTGGCGACAAAAATTTGAGCTTGGCTACTTGGCTACTTTTTGGCTACTTTTGAAGTGCTATTTATGAACACCATTATCCTGTTGTACCTGCCTTGTTGTCGATAAATAGGGAACAATTTAGCGGGGTTAGGCCAAACGCGAATTAGTCGCGAAGGCACTTCGGTTTTCACTTCGGTTTCGGTTCGAGGCTCGATTTAACACGTCAAGCAGGCTTCAGACAAAGATCGGAGACTTAATCAGACTTGAGCTTCATCTTAAGGGCATGACGAGATAGCATTAAAGGGTTAATGCCCAGATATGTGGAATCGGTCATTCTATACATTTACTGATCACTGAGAGTCCTACCACTCCTGGCGCCGTGGTACAGTGGTTAAGCAATACGCTACTGCCCTGCGATGGCAGGTGCTGCCATTGGTGGGGCTTTTGCCCAGGTTGCTCTTCCCAAGCAACCAGTCTCAACCAACAACCAGTAATTTAACTTCCACAAGCCATGGTGGGGAGAGTACTCATAATCTGGTAGGCGGTGCTTCACTCCTAGAGTTCCACGTACGCCTTCACGTAGGACTCACAAGGGCTTCACGTAGGGCTTCACTTTTGTTTACCCATCACGAAATCGCGACATGTCCCCTCTAATGCTCACGCATTAATAACTATGACTGCGTCAAAAGAACACAAAGTATTTGCTCTGCCGTAGAGAAAATGATTTATTCTGGTGCCTTTTCAAGTCATGTCATAAATACCTCTTATGCTTCCATGAAAGAAGCCAACAGCCACAGACACCAAGGGGCACAGGGGATATTTAATTGATTTATTTATCCAAGTTATTTACAAGCACTGTTGCCCCATAGGTTGCCCCCTGTCTTTAAACTGTAAATTTCCTGCATCTGGTGACGTTTTTTTGGTGTATTGGCGCCAATTCTGGCTACTTTTGAGACCGAGGCCGTAGACTGGCTACTTTTTGGCTACTTTTATCATTTTCTTGGCTATTTTTTTATATTAGGATCTGGCAACCCTGGCCACGGTTGTTCTACCATTTCTGTCGTTCCGCAAGCTGCTCATCGGTAGCTGCTGCCACTTCTGCGTTCACCGTGTCACCGTGTCACCGTGTCATCTCGTTCACCGTTTCATCATCGGTGCTCTTCTGTGTCAGTGTCATCTCTGACCGAACTCGAATATGGCCACGTTTGCAACGACACCACGAGACCCATTTGTGCGGTGCCCGCTCAACTCAAGACACCAGTGCAGACGAAGCAGGTTGGGCATCCATCTGTCCAACTGTAGAAAGAACACAACCGCTGCAGCGCCCCACGTCGTGTCTTCAGAGTTGCAGGCCCACAAGCTCAAATGTCCAGAAAGGTCTGGACCCATGGTCTCAACAGGCCCTGAGCACAAAGATCCGCCGCCACCACCGCGCACCATCCCTGTGGAACCGACCAGTCTTCCCGGCCTACAGCGAGAGAAAAAAAACATTTTAAGAGGAACTGGAGGCACACCCCAGGTTCCCGGCGCGACCCCACTGCATCCTTGCCAGTTTTCTGGGCTGCGGCGGCCCGCAGACGCCATCAGCCTTGCGCAGAGGATCGCCATGCTGGGCCGCGGAAGAGCGACGCTGTAAACTGAAAAGGTCGGGGGGAACTGCTTCATTAAAAACAAATTGTTTCTGGGCTACAGTCGTTTATTCACCTGATTCGACGACGCACAATGTCTTCATTCCTGTACACTTAGTTTCTTCCACGCAGACTCGGCTGTGCGTGCCACGTGCAATTCAGAGGATGTTTCCATGATGAGTTAGACAGCTTCCACGCATTACAAGATTGAATGCCATGGAAGGCGCGCGCTGTCATCCACCTTTCCTTTTATTGCGAAAGCAATCCTACGCACATGAACGGTCTTTCGCGTAGCGGCGGCCGGTAGCCACACTGTAAGAAAAAATCCCGCAGAAGTACGTAACATGTGGGCGCTAACCTTGTTGCCGCAACATGTGCTGTACCACTCCGTTGTGCACGTGCCCCGTGGTGAAGTAGTGCGGTGCATTGAGCGGCAACAAGGTGAACGCACACATGCTATGTGCAAATTTCAATTTTATCGTGATAGGAATGCAAGGCAAGGCGGTGCCGTCCTTATAACCATTAACAAAAATTTCGAATCTTTCGCCCTTAATGTCACGACCGGATTAGAGATAACATGGGTATATCTGGAACTAACGCACCGTCAATTCATTATACGGGCTTGTTATCGCGCACCAAACGCATCGTCGACGTTTGTCTCTGAGCGTCATGACAGTATCAACATCGTAACTACATGATTTCCGACAACACCTATATTTTTACTGGGCGATTTTAATCTTCCTGGCATTGATTTGTCAGTGAGTAATGCTTCTATTAATTCAACTTCCTCTACTTCCAAGGAATTCACAGATTTTTTTCGTGCTTTATCCTCATGCAAATAGTTACACAACCTACCCAATAACGGACACCATTGCTAATATATTAGATTTACTCCTGTGCTCGAGCCCTCAATTATGTTCAGAAATAATATACCTGCCAGGGCTGAGAACCATCTTGCATTGAATTTTACTATTAACATACCCAAACAAAAGAGACTAAAGACAACTAAAACACTGCGCAGTTATCACCGTGCAGATTTTACCCAAATCAACAGTGAGTTAAGCCTCTTTTTAACAAAGTTCCTAGAAGGCTTCAAGCAACGCTCTGTTAAAACGAACTGGACACTCTTCAAGAATAAGGTTACCAAGCTTATCAATCGATTTATTCCCATCCGAAATATCTCGTATAATCCAAAGGCACCTTGGTATAACTCATAGATTAGGCGCTTATCTAACCGGAAGAAGCGCTTATACCGGCTTGATAACACCTCATGTAGTCAGTTTCGTTGGTCTTTATACCGTACTGCAAACGACGCTTATATTTCAGCACTTAAAAATGCTAAAAAAATGTTTCTTGCAAAGACTTTACCCGATATATTGGTAGATAATCCTAAAAAGTTCTGGAAAGTTATCAATCCTACAGACCGTTCTAAAATTATTTGAACAAGCGCTAATGACGAACCTGTTCCTGACGATGAATGCTCCACTGTATTACATGATGTCTTCTCCAGGTACTTCACGAAATCCCTGCCAAACGACTTACCTTATTCTTGCGCCCATAATTATCTGCCAATGTATCCTGTTATAGTCAACCCGGATGGAATCGCCAAAATCATTGACGGCCTGAAACCATTTTCAGTCGCCGGCATCGACTGCATTAACTCAAAATTTCTGAAAAGCACTAAGATATATTCCTCCATTATTCTTTCTAAATTATTTCAGCAGTCTCTAGAAAATAGCGCGATGCCGGCAGACTGGAAGATAGGGAAGGTGATTCCAGTACATAAATCTGGAAACAAGCACTCACCTTACAACTACCGGCCTATTTCAATCACCAGCATCCCCTGTAAGATCCTAGAACACGTTCTTTTTTCACATATAGCAAATTTCTTAGAGCCAAACTCGTTTTTTCATCATGCACAACACGGTTTTCGTAAGTCATATTCATGTGAAATGCAACTTGTTCTCTTTGCTCATAAATTGCATGCAATTCTTGATCATCGTTCCACTGCAGATTGCATATTTTTAGACTTCGCCAAGGTTTTTGACAGTTTGTCACCGGCTTTTGCTCCTAAAACTGCGCATGATAGGGCTCGATACTGACGTACTAAAATGGCTAGAGTGCTTTTTAACAGACCGTCAGCAGTTTGTAGAAACTAATGGAACTTACTCAAATTTACACCCCATTCTTTCTGGCGTTCCTCAAGGTACTGTGCTTGGGCTCTTACTCTTCTTAATATTCATTAATGACCTGCCTGATTCTGTTACATCATCAATTCACTTATTTGCAGACGACTGCATCTTTTTCCGTGAAATAATAACCGACGATGACATATGCGCAATTCAAACTGACATTAAAAACATCTCCTCTTGGTGCAAAGCATGGAAAATGACGCTAAACGTTAACAAGTGCAAATTCCTGCGTGTATCAAGGTCATCTAGCAACTCACCTGCGTATCACCTTAACAATGTAGCTCTCGAATCAGTAGCGTCATACAAGTACCTAGGCATTCATATTGCTTCTAACCTTAGCTAGAACAGTCATGTCGAATTCATTGTCAACAAAGCTAACCACATGCTAGGCTACTTAAAATGGAACTTTCGCTCGGTTCCTTCTAGTACCAAGCTTCTCTTTTACAAAACGTTAGTTCGTTTGCAACTTGAATACGCATCTTCAGTTTGGGACCCGGGCACTACTGATCTCATTAACAAGCTAGAAATGATTCAAAATAATGCAGCTCATTTCATCTTCTCTAATTTTCATCGCACCACTAGTGTATCCTCAATGAAATCTAATCTCAATCTGCTACCCCTCACATTTCGTCGAAAGCATGCACGGTTATGCCTCTTTCATAAGATATTTGACCATGATGACTTACACGATAAATTGCTCATTCCACCTTCATATGTATCATCACGCATTGACCACGCTCACAAGGTTGGCATAAATTCATGCAACACTAAATGTTTCTCCGATTCATTCATACCCCGCACATCTAAAGACTGGAACCGCCTTCCCTCTTCCGTTGCAACAATCGATAAATTTTGGTTATTTCAGTCTGCCGTGCGCAATATAGACCATGCGAGTTTTTCTTAACATTGTATAAAACCTACCTCCTTCCTGTGTGTTCATATATTATTTAATTTCACCACTGTGTGCACTCAAACACTATCGCGAATTTCATTGTGTTATATTAAGTGTTATGGGACTTTGTTTAGATCATTTTTTAACCAAACTTAACTGTCACTTACAGTATTACTTGTATGTTCTTGTTGCTGTGCATATTTTTAGTTTGTTTATTGATTAAAACCCACTCCCCTCTGTAATGTTTATACCTTGAGGGTAATAATAAATAAAAAAAATAAACTCTGTTATGACGTCAAATGTTCTGTATACCACGGTATATGTGCTCTTTTTATGCTGACGTTACATCAACCATCATAATAATGTACAGCATATGTGCTGCAACTGAATTAACATGACATGATCTGTTTATACGACTACACCCCAAGTTCTGTTCTTATGCTGCACTGTACATTACGCAGCAAAGGTGCTAACATATGCATGTCCCGCAGCATTTACGCGCAGCCCATGGCCAGCTTTGAAAGTTGACTGAACACATGCTGTTCAATGCTTTACAGCACATAATACGCAATGTTACACGCCCGTATTTTTTGATCGGGGCCAGGCCCACGTTCAGGTCAGAGGCATGCTACGCATGGTAAATATGTCATGTCTGTAGCCTGTCACTGGTAGTCGATGCAATAACACATCTGTGTGTACAAAGCTAGAAAAGCCACAAAATTTGTACATATACATGTGTCTATATGCAATTCTTTTCCGCATCTCCTTCAAAAATTTTCGGGTAGAGACGCAATCTAGGAATAAATATTGCATAGAAAGTAAATAGTTTTAGAAAGTTTTAATTAAGAACACAGAGGTACAAAAAATAGCAAAAGCAAGCTATACAGAGAATCTACATTGAATGATATAAATAAAACAGTTATTTGCAAAAGCTACTAAATCCAATATCTAATCTGATATCAGAGTTCAAGAACACACTAAATTTGCGCTACGCAATAATCCAATATCTAAGCTCTGATATCAGAGTTAATAAGCATACTAAATCTGAGCCATGCAATCCTGCCACTTTTTTTTAACTTTTCAAGCTGCTGAATGGCACTGTGCACTTTTGGGTGGACTGAGGTTATCCTCCGGGACAACTGCCGGCTCCTTTCCTCTGGGTTCATCCCCACCAATTGCCTGAAAAGAAAAAGACACATTTAGAAGGTAGAGCATCCTGCTTAGACCTGCAGAATTTTAGGGCTAGTCTAAATGCATAACTGCCTCTGTTAGTACTGCCATTAGGTTGAGTCCAATGCTCTCTTAGCGCCACTTCTGTGGAGAAAACGGTACATATTAACATCATTTACATGGTTATACTAGCTTTTCAAGCAAAACAAAGCAACACAAAGCAATAAAAGCACACAGAGTAAGGCATGCTGTGACGCCAAGAGAGCAAATGACTCCAGTATTAGGCAGGCAAGAGTAACTTGTTCCAGACACTGCAGTTACTCAGTGCATTCTGATTTGGAATACTTTATACAACCAATTTCTGTCCCGAGAGATATGCCTTGTGCATAAGCCACAACGCAGTTACTGCTATATGCCTCCGCTTCTAATTTTGGCAAAAAATTTTGAATTCTGTGACTTGCAAATGAAGAATCTGCAATATTCTGTAGGAAGGCTCCCACACATTCACGTACACAGCCTCACACACAGCAATGGCTCGCATGCCATCGCTTCCTGTCTTAATGCTTCGCGGCCTGTACAGTACAGTTCTGTGCATATTCAGCATTTTTTCGCTTCCCTACTACTCAAGGCTCTTTCAGTCCCTTCTCTTCTTTCTCAGTAGTCTGCACGGTTTTCTTTCCGCGTTTCTGGTCATCAAAAAGTTTGCTTTCCCTCACAGCTCATGAGCCTGTCGTGTGAGCTCGCTGTAGGTGTATCAAAGTGAGAAAAAAAAATTGCGCTCTATTCATACCTTGGCTCCAATATAACACGAGGTGCTTTCTGAAGCATACGATTTTGAAAAAAAAACTCGTTCTAGATTCATGCATATATGGTAGCGCTGCTTTTGGTAGGTGCCCGTACTGTAAATTTCTCATACAAATATGTGAGAGTGTTGCTGCCAAGCCGCAGCACTTGTTGTGCTGGCTTGCATGAGCAGAAGAGTAGCAAACATATCAAGGCATCAACAGAACTTTCTTCATTGCCAGGTTGTATCCTTCCTAAAAATTCACATGAAAAACAATCACCTTCCTATCGTTCTGTCATTGTACTGGTTTCTGCAGACACATTATCGTCCAAAAAAAGATAATGTGGCTGCTAGCACATTATTGCACAAAAATGCTGAAATCATAGGTTTTTGTGAACTAGGGATGTTACACGTGACTAGACAATACAGTCAAGCTCTGATTTTATTACTCAGCCAAATGATTAAAAGAGCTGAAGAAAATTATTAACCGAGCCATACTCGCATAAAAGCTAGCCTTCAAGACTTCTATAAAGCCATGAAGAACAGCCCAAAAGAACAATACACAGTAAGCAGACAGGTTGAGCGCACGTGTGTGCATGTCGTCCTTTAGCACAACTCTTCGTGGTTTTGGAGAATAGAAAGAGACTAGCATCTTTCACGGGGCTTAGTTTGCAACTACAGCACATTCAATTGCAACTCATCTCTGGAGGAGGGCTCAAGGATGTTTAGCATATGAAAATAAATATTCTTTACTAGCTGCCTTGTTAGAATGAAGCTTAATTAAATCCTGCCTACTATTCTCCTGGCCTTCCCTGAAACAGCAGGGTTCACCAAGGATTTCTTGCATTTCATGCGTTCATATTTCTTATTTCTTTGATACAACAGCAGTTGTCACCCGAGAATGGCATAAAAAAACTAACAAAAGAATGAAGCCATGGTTGCATGCACTGGAAAGCGCAGCGGACTCCTGATTTCTGACACAAGCCATCCAACTCCTAGCAGCTTCACACATGCTTGAGCCACATAGTTGAGATAAGTAGTTGTGTCATTTCTTTGTCCATGTGCCACAGCGCCGTTTCACCGTAATGTTCGACCTACTCGCCCATCAGTTCGTATTATTAAGGTTGTCAAACCACGCACAAAATGCACATGCACATTTAATCGCAACAATGTCAGATGTTGTGGGAGAGATGCCAGGCTTATGGAGTTTGCATGCAGCTTTTTCTCACGTCTCACTGAGTATAAGGCTACTGCAACAGTCAGAGAGATAGATATGGCAAAAACGTGCCGATACACAAGAGAAAAATTTATGTGCTTACCTCTGAATGAATTCCAATGTGGCTTGCACTTCTTGACTGTATTTGATGTTGAGACAAAAGTATGCAGCAAAAAGGATCTCCATGGCAGCCAGAAAGCTCAGGCCTTCGAAGCACCTCGCTCCATCGAGCGTCACAATGCATGTAAAATCAAAGACGCTTGTGTCTGAAAAGAAATCTCCTTTAGTGCCAAAAACCGAGTTCAGATTAGATGTTAACAATTGTGGGGCAATTTTTTTTTAAATGCTACAGCTCGGAAGAATAATTTTTGGCATTATAATATGAGCATGAGGAATACAAATTTTTTGCACATAGCTAGTCATGTCAGCACAGCTCACAAAAAACATTGTCAGCACCTCTATATGTAGCACGCTAATGGTAGATGCTCAAGCTATTTATAAAGCAATGGACAAGAGCAGATGAATGAATGGCAATGCATGTGATATTTTCTAAATATAACTCTGAAGTTAATTTTATAGCCTACAAACCACAATTCTACATCTGCACTAGCAGGGTTCAAGCAGCGGATTATGCTGCCAGCTACCATCTCCAAGAGAAGACTGCGGCATGTGCATGGTAAATTTAGCTTGCTGGGCATGCCTCATCGAGCTACATTGAGTCTGACTTAGAGGGTAGTTCAAGCCCCCTTCTCCTGTTGTTATTCTAGTTCTTTGTTATTGATGAGGTTTCATATTTTATAAATATGCTTTTTAGGAAGTTATACAACTGCTCAAAGCATCCAGAAAATCATAAAAATCTTACCAAGTACACCCACCATTGGGGCGGGGGCAGGTTGCTATTCAGTTCAGCAACACAGGCTGATGTCTGTGGAGGTAAGAAGCCGTTATCATAAGCAGAGGTATAAGGGCACACAGGTAGCAAGTGTGCTGAAGAATTTCAGGAATAATGAACATCTACCGAACTGCAGCAGCAGTACTACAAAAATGAAAGTTCACAGCCTTCTACATTTCGGTAAACCTTGAGGTAGTGCCCAGGAAATTTCATTGAAACACTGACGGATGTTAATTGTAGATTAATTAACTTTTTCTTTGCCACTGGCTACAATCTCTGTGAGCAACTGCCCTGGAGTGTGCAAGTTTCATCTACGGTCATAAAGCAGAAGTTTTGGCAGTGCTGAGAGGCTACTGAGTATCCGTTTCAACAATAATCTCACCTCAAAAACACGAAATAGGAGCTCTGTCTTTTCCTTGAAGAAAATGCACAGCAATGGGAATACCCCACTGAGCAGTGCTTTCGGGCGGCCAATGTCCTGTGCTGCCTTGTCACACATAAGGAGCCATTGAAGTGCGTCGTCTCCCTTCAGGCTGTGCCGCAGGAATGCGTACAAGACCTCCAGGTCTGCAATTTCTTGATTTACAAATAATCCTTCCAGCTGCGTGTCAGTTAGCCTGAAAAATTAGACATTTGGCTGTAAAGACTGCTTGACACCACTGCAAACACACATAACAATCAATGAAAGGTAATTTATGTGCTTGCAGAAGACTTTTAACCTTTTCAGAATAACGATCCAGTGCTAACCAATTCATCAACACCTACAGAGTATGCCCTCTCAACTGTGCATCATACGTTACCGCGAAAATTCACTTTTTGCTCTCCCGTCTTAATGTGAAATTGATGGTCAAATACAATGTGCTTCAGGGAAGTCTGCCACTAATTTTTAAAAATGAGCTTTCTGGGTTATGAAGACTGGTTCTGCAGCAGAATAATACCAGTGTAGGCAGACAACGCAAATAGGTTAAATGAAATCGTCTCAAAAGCCGGTTGAATAATTTCTCATAATTAACTTTATAACTATGGTGTTTAGGCAACTGGTTTCGATTAAACATTTGCTCTGTAGCCGGCCATTAATAACAGCAATATCAATTTCTAGAGTTTCGAAAACACGATTACCCTGATGCTATGGCCCAGCAAATTTTAGCTACATCGTGACAAAATACACGCATTTTTGAAATGCATGCAGGCAAAGCAATCCCTCTAGTGCACATAACTACTGAAAATAGCCAAACTTTTCGAGTTAAGGCATCAAGGGTAATCTTGTTTTGAAAATTCTGAAAACTACAAATCGCTAACTGTAACCAGGCGGTAACTGTAACAGTTTTAAGTCATCAGAAATTAGTTAAACGAACCTAACCTCGTTGAACTGTGGAAGTACGTGAGAGAACAGCAGTGACGCTTGCTGACAGGTGCAGTGACAGCATTCCAGCCATGTCACAATCACGTTAACGATGTGTAATGTCTAAAGGGGTTATTTACGATGTATCACATCTAAAGAGGTTATTTTTGCACCACCCTGGCGAAAATCTTTTCCAGCCCAACTGGTTTATGGAACAATTTCCAGTGGGTTCCAGTTGGAACCAACTGTAACCCAGATGGTTCCAACTGGAACCAGCTGGAAATTGTTCCATAAACCACTTGGGCTGGGAAAGATTTTCACCAGGGCAATACGTGCAGTTTTTGGCTGGTTGTGGCAGGAAACGTCAAACGCGTCAACTCTGACCGCCGTACCGGCTGCACATTGCAAGCGCATCCACCGCACAGGATGCTGGGAAGGTAAACGATCCGATCATGCAATACACCTTCGCCCTCATGCCTGCTCTCGGCGAGCACGGAAGGTTTCAATGAGAGAGCACTCAGTTGCACTCTCGCGGTGCTACTGCTCAGAGTGTGGGCTGCAGATTCATTAAAAAAATGTATTCCTGCATGGTCAGGCAAAGCATGCCAATGAAAAGTACAGATGCATGATGACACATGCGTGCTCCATTCGCTGGATGAATATCTGACTTTCTAGCGAGCTAATGCAGAAAACTTTTTTTTAGGCCAATCTGCATCCTGAAAACTTTTGTCCATGACTGTACAACCATCACATGGGAGCCCTGGTGCCACAATACAGTAGCAGGACTGTTAATCAAAACTCATGGATCTTATCACCCAATATATCTACGTGAAGTGGCTACAATAATGCATAGAGCAATGCAATGCATCTTTAGCATGCAGCTTGTGTGCTTCAAGATTTATCAGTCACGAGAAGAGAATTATTAAAGCAGAACACTTTGTAGGCATAGTATGGTAAATAGTCAAGCCACTATAGTCACACTTAACAGATGCAGCTGATCACTTGACCCCATCGTTAGCCTAGACTGAACTTTATGCTCAGGCAAATAAATGCTTGCCTCAAGTTTTGAATTACTGATAGCAAATCTAAATTCCTTCAGAATTGACATGCCTGTCCTTTGTCTACATTAGGTTATAATAAGAATGCACATATGCACATTAGTCAGGTCAGACCCATAACTTCGCATCACTCTACTGATGCAGTAGGCCTGCCTGCTGTGCGATGCCAGTGCCTGCATGTTAAAGAATCCCAAACGGTTAAAATTAACTAGGAGCCCTGCACTATGGCATCTTCTTTAACCCATGTGCAGCTTCGGGATGACAAGCCATATCAGCCTGATGAATGTAAAGCCCTGTGTCATAACACATTTCAATGTACACTCTATAAATGTTGTTACCAGCCTCATCTACGGCATCCTCTGAGTATCAGGGTTTGAAATTTATATTGGCCACAAGATAGGTGGTGCATCTCCTTATGAATAGCGACGGAGTGTTCCATGCATTTTGGTGAGCATGTATCACGCATACCAATAGCCTAAACAATCAACAACGCATTTAATGTACTGAAAGCATCGTACTGAAAGCATCGTACCTGCACTGGAAGCATCTGCAGTGGAAAAACTGGAGCCAAGTACGAATGTGCAGCCCAAACTGCCACCAAAGTTCTCTTGCATGAACTTAAAGCATTCCTCATCAACCTCTGTGCCGTCTTCAAGAAATACCTAGGGCAGAGAAATCATTCTAGAATGTGAATTTTTAAAGCAAGGACCATTATAGTCTAGTAAGCTGGTTAAACAATCACCTCGAGGAAGATGTAGGTCTTAAAAATGAAAATGTTTAATACAATAACGTAATGAAATTAGATGTGGATATGTATTACTTCCTTCTCTTTTCAAAAATACAATTAGTTTCAGTATATCTCAATCAGTACTCATATCATGGAATAACTGAAGCCTAACTAGGTAATTTTTTTACGGTTGTTCAATTTCCCTCAACAGTTCTTGGTTCTGACTGGAATGCAGCTGTAGCCAAATACCTGCCATGCGGAGCTATGCTATATATATTGTTATTGAGTACAACATCGCATAAAAATGATCAATTTTGTCAAAGCACCATAATTACGATACATTATTAGATGACAGTATTGTTCACGAATTTGATACGTTCGACCGAGCTACAAAAAAATAGCATAGCTCCATGGTTCAGTTATTTCCGAACTCAACAATATAAGTTTAATTGAAATTTCCCAATAAAAAAGTAATGAAAACTTCTGCTAGGGTACTGGCAAAAAACACGAATTGGAGAAAACAGCATTTGAGGTGTCCACATGCCAACCATCTGAGTCCTCAGAAAATGGCGCAATGCAGATATTCCGGGAGAACTTCATGATAGTGAGTAATACCCAGATTAGGGAAGAGCACCAATTTTCAAACAAGAGCAAAATGGTGGCCACTGGATATGTGGTTTTACCTCAATTTGCTCCGAAATCGCCATTTCAGTGTTTTGGAGGCATCAAATATATCATTTTTAGTTTGGTAGCTGGAGGCCAAATTATCATGACAACACAGCGCAGACAAAACAAGGACGAGAAAGGAATACACCGGCACAAGCACTGACTTTCGACAAGGTTTACTGGAAAGCACGTCAAAATATACACATCACGGCTGAAAAAACAACGAACAAAGGATGCCTTGTCACATTCACATTGGGTGTGTTGAAAACAAAACAAAAATTCATTATGCAGCATTTCACAGCACGACCTCTTTCTTGGAGAGCGATACAGATGGTGCGCTGACACAATGATTCTGGTTTTCTGAAATTTATGCGCCATCCATTACCTCAAGCACCACCTTTTCCCAATGTCTGTCTAGCACAATGCAGCACATGAATTCTGGCACACAGCATTCAGGATCTAGCAAATGATCGCAATCGCAGCAGTGAATCATCAAATTCCCCCCTCACAGCTTTGTTTACATCGTAAGGGTGCTCTTTTAACCTTTCATTGGCACACCTGCCAGTTTTACCAATGTAAACATAGCCACATTTCAAAGGAATCGAGTACATTATGCCTTCAGTGCACTCATTGAAGCGATTCTGATGGTTGAATGTGGAACCTTCATTGTCTTGCCGATCCTGGTTGACACACTTACACAGGTGCTGAAGCTTCTGAGGTGTGGAGAAAAGAACATCAATGCCGACTCAACTGCCTATTTTATTTAATTGGTGCGATAAATTGTGGATGTAGGTGACAGGCACAACCTTTCTTTTGAGAGTTAGTCTCAATGGGGGCGCAACATGCCTGTTTCAACTTGTGCTTAAGGCACTTGGCTGCAGACACCAACAAAGGTTCTGAGTATCCAGCAGTAGACAAACAGCTAATAATATTTGATGGGCAAAACTAGGTGCCATGGCATGTACACAGGATTTCATCAAAGCATTTTAGAAGCAAAGTTTAGCAATCTCTCTTCACCAGTCTCAAGTGAGCCAAAGAAAACGGTTGTTTTCTCCGCACCTCAGAAGCTTTAGCACCAGTGTAAGCATGTCAGCCGAGATCAGCAAGGCAACGAAGGTTCTACAATCAACCATCAGAATCGCTTCGGAGATTGCACAGAAGGTATAGTGTACTCAATCCCCTTGAAAGGTGGATATGTTTACATTGGTCAAACTGGCAGGTATGCAGGTGAGAGGTTAAAAGAGCATGTGAACAAAGTTGTGAGGAGGAATTTAATAATTCGCTGTCGCGACTGCTATCATCTTCCAGACCCTGAACGCTGTTTGCCGGGATTCATGCGCTGCATTGTGCTAGACAGACAAAGAAAAGTTGGTGCACGAGATAATAGAGGCCACAGAAACTACAATCATTGTGGTAGCACACCTTCTATATTGCTCACTAAGAAAGAGTTCGTGCTGTTAAATGCTTCATAATCAATTTTTGTTTTGATTTCAACACATCCAGTTGTGAATGTGACAAGGCATCCTTTGTGCATTGTTTTTTAGGGCACAATGTATATATTTTGATTTGCTTTCGAATAAACGTTGCTGAAAGTCAGCGCTGGTCTTGTCTTGTCTGTGCTGTTTTGTCATGATGAATTACCAACAAGGCCGCCCACCCATCTTAGCAAAGGTCAAATTAGACCTTGAGACCTTGTAGGTAGGTACTTAAAGTATATTGAACCCAAATATGACATTTTTGAAAAACTGAAATTTTTGCATCTTTTTCATCATTTCAATGACAGCGTCTAAAGTTAAAGTATAGCAAGAGTAGATGAAAAAATTACGATTCTATTTGACAACTCCTGAAACTACCATTAAAACAAGTCATGTGCCAAACAGACAAGCCTCTAAAGTGACCAACAAGATATGAAACAAGATAAACTATGCTACATAGGGGAAAAATTACAGAACAGCCTTACGATAAAATATGTCACACTGATGCATTGTTAATGTACAGCCTACACTTATAATAATAAAGCCTGCAAATCTTTCATGTCGTTGTTACTTTTTTTTTGTAATATCCTGCATTTTAACCCCTGCCTGAAACACTCCATCAGTTGTTGCTATGGGCTCCAGTATTTTCTAAAACCACTTTCCCGGTGTGAAACCAATGTTCCTAAAGCCCATCAATTGCATATCTTCACAAGTGTGGGTGCCGTATTTTATATAGCACAAAATATAGAGAGGGAATTACTATACGTCACCAATCCCATGTCCCAGAAACAGGTTGCATGCCAAGCAGATCAGGAGTTCTGTAGGCAACAGGCTAAAGAATGCCCCATGAGCTTGCTCCAGGGGCATATTGGAACTCACTAACGCATTAGAAGGCACATCCCAAGACTGAAGAGAGAGAGAGAGACAGTGACCATTATTGTTCTGAGACAACAGGGAAGCAAGCTAGACTATTAATTCAAACATACTCAATTCAGATTAGCCCACATTCTAGTTTAAAAACTTGCTTCAAGCTGATCTAGAAAAGTAGAAAAAATCATGTGCATCAAAATTTAATATGGCTACCTTGGCATGTCAGCAAGTCAAGATCTTTTAGTTCCGGTACATAATACCTAATGCAACCAAATTTCAAGGAAGGCCATTAAAAACCACCCACATGTGAACTGAGACAATGCTTACTCTCAGTAATTTTAACTTGAACGGGACTGAAATTGTGTTCAAACTAAGCAGAACCTTCTATACACACTTCAAGCTGAGCGAAGAAAATATATCAGTTCAGATAACCAAAAAGACACATGAAAGTGGCAGGCCCAGTGGTAAGTGCCAGTGCACTCTCAGTAGTCCCATGTAAAATGGAACTTCCCTAATGTAATCAAACAAGATATCCACAAAATGCATCTACATTTCTCACTGTGTTGCTTGCAATGCAAATTTCTGTTCTGGTTTGTTTGGCAACATTTTAGACGTGCGAATAAGAAACACCGCACTTCATACGCTTTTTTCCCGTTTTTTTGTCTGCTATGATTTAAGCTGTATGCTTGAGCAAAAGTAGGCAAACTTAAACTTGCCTTGAGATTGCTGCTTGGGACGCCAGGGCATATGCCTTCCTTTGTGGCCTTCTCCTTCATATCTTCAAAGCTCTCAACGGCCACAAGTTTCTTAATTTTGTGATCTTGGCTCCAGACTTTAACTAACATCTGCCAAACAGAAGAACAATATGATGTTACACCTGCAGAACCATAAATGTCTAAAACATGGTGGTGTGCGCTTTGTGCATCAGAAGAATTACACTACCAAAAATGTTCAGACAGTGCTATCATATATAAAGGGGCATATAACGGGGATACATTTTGGCGGCACTGCTACATGCTAAAATAAACTGATGACCACTTGTTTTGAACATGTTTAGTGAGAACCTGGGTCCAGGACACATGATTCAAATGTGTACTCATTAAATTTTTCTCCTGCTGGCGAGAACAGTGGTAGAGGCTGTCATCGAAACTTGAGTGTATAGTGCGCCAAACACAAAACAATTGAGCACATGGAAATTCTGAAGTGGCAATAAATCAGTAACACAAAAGTGGCAACCCTCATTCATTAATTTTAATTAATGAGATAGAACCAGATTACACTATTTCGTTAAAATCTGCATTAGCTATTGAAATTTATTTATTTATCTCAAGTTTCCTCGGGGCTCATGCAGAGGCAGTGAGAGGGGGGTGAGCGGTTGCAAAGTGATACACAAGAACAATGCTGAACAGGTTTTCCCAGTAATCATGAACGCCTCTATAGTAGGATACAACTTAAGAAGGCAGCTGCTTTTCCCCGTCAAAGAACCCAGTGCCAGCCAATGGCGTCGGCTGATGCTCATTGTCCTGCTAGCGTGACAATGCAGGGAGTGGCAGATGAAAGGGGGTAGTCCCCTCCATGCATAGTCCTGGCTGGACCCCTCTCTCCATTGTGGCACCCCTCCCTGCATTGTCACCCTAGCAGAGTCATGAGAATCGGCCAACGCCATTGGCTGGAAGGGGGTTCTTTGGCGGGGAAAAGACACTGCCTTTTTAAGTTGTACCCGACTATAGATTAAAATATTGCAACATTATATCATACAGGATTAAGAGGCAAATGAAATACACATCACACCTTGCTATAAAAAATACGCAATGCACAATGAAGGTACAAGACACGGTATCACAAGGTTAAAGTTGTTTAGAAATCGCAAGAGCAGCAACCAGTGACTATGCAACTGGCAAGATCGAGCAATGCATAAATGGTACCAAGTACAATAAATAAGGGAGTAATTACTGGTTGGCATCCACCCGAGCGCAGCCATACGGCCACAAAGGAAAGCTATACAGCTTTCTCAGACAGAAGCGTTGTCTGTCTACAAGAAAGCCCACCAACCTCCGCTACCAGCATGCGCGCGCACCACTGCTGGAAATTTCAATTAGGTGACGCGTGAAAAATATTCGAAGACAGTTGCGTGCTCCGTTTACTTCTGTCCGCGCATGTACGCTAAAGAGCCTTGATATTCCGAGCTGGCCATGTTACCGATAAGCCGACGCGAGGACGGTTTTGGCGCACTAGTTTTCTTTACGCCGAAGCCAATGCGTACAGTGACTTTCCCGCCAAAACTGAAAGCGCCGTCTCGATAATGACACCGCTGATAAGAGATGAATGTATACATACCTTGAAAACGAGCGGCACCTCCGGCGTCCGGCCAAGAGATGCTGCGTTGCTTGATAAACAGTTGCAGCGCGCTTGTATTTGCAGTCGCCTCCAGACAATGTGCTCTTCGCGCCCTACTATACTTCGTTTGAGCAGCCGCGTTTGTGGCACGCCGCGCTGCGCACAGCGGCTCCAGGGGTGGTATTACTCCGCACGACAAAAATGTCCCCAATAATATAAAACGCCAATTCCGTCTGCGAACAGCCTGCATGTGTGTGACGCCTCTAATAAGCGTGCAGTCCCTCTGCGTAGCGCCGAACATAATAGCACGCAGATACGAAGGCTTTTTCGCTTTAGTTGCGCATTTCAAAATTGCGTAGCAGTTCCCGTTTCGAAACAAGAACTATACTTTGGCGATAGTGCCGGCGTGCGGGGCGAGTTCCGTTGAGCTTTTCCCGTTATTTACAGAATTTTCTAACAGTGCACGTTTGACCTTTAGAATTACCTCTGACATCATACCAGGGTGAGTGATGGGCTAACAAGTCGAGTCGCCGCGCAGCGGCGGCCGGTAGCCGCGCGTGACATTTAGAATGACCTCTGACGTCATGCCATGCCTAGTGACGTCGTAGCGTGACGTCATACCAAGGTGAGAGATGGGCTACCAATTCGAGTCGCCGCGCAGCGGCGCCCCGTAGCCATGCGTGGCACTTAGAATGACCTCTGACGTCATGCCATGTGTGTGTGTGTGTGTGTGTGTGTGTGTGTGTGTGTGTGTGTGTGTGTGTGTGTGTGTGTGTGCGTGTGTGTGTGTGTGTGTGTGTGTGCGCGCGTGTGTGTGCGCGCGCGCCTGTGTGTGTGTGTTCTTAGTCTTTCTCGATGCACGAAACTGGTGTGTTTCTGGAGGCGGTTTGAAAGGTCTTTCGGAGATACTTCACTTCCGAGTGCTGCCTGATAGTATTTGTAGTCAGGTCCACTTTGCGAGGTAGTGCGAGCGACAACGATAGGCGCGCAGGCTACAGGCGAGAGAGAGAAAGAGAGAGAGGTACAACGTAGTAGACGGGCGAGTAAGAGGTGTCAGAAAGATTAAGTTGAAACACTTGTGCTCCGAGGAGTCAATGTGTTCCGAGCTCTCCGATCACCTGACAGTAGTTCCTTTCATGGCCTTTCCATTCTTGTAGACCTTTCAAATATGCCCGTCACCCCATTGCTTGCTGGGAGGCTGTATGCACTTGTCGTTACCACTTCCGACCGGTGCACGAAGTAACCCAACAAGCAACGTGGTGAAGCCCAAGCTGGGAACTTCTGCACAGTACCATACAGCCTTCCAGTGCCCACCCTATCCTTCACCCCCCCCTCCCCCCCCCCCCCACACACACCGTAGTCCATTTGGCTCGCCTCCTGGGACTTGACCCTGGAACGCGCCCTCGCCACTTTGGACCAGGACCTGTAAATGCCTGACATAAAGGCTGTCACAGAACCACCTCCACCCTTCCACCTGCCCATCGTCGCTATCGCCTTTCAGCGCTCGTCCACTCTTTCTGCACTTGCACTATGTTCCCGCGCTGAAGGTGTGTTTGTACTCAGACGTAGCGCGCGTGCATGCATGGGCATGCTGAGCTTTCCTTAGCTTAACTTCTACCCTTTTCGTTAGCCTCCATGTTTCCACATCAGGGGTGTTTACTGCCAAGATATAATCTTTGAAAATGTAGTTCTCGAGGGAAACTCAGAAGTGCTATTCGTTACCTTTGAGCATTTCGAAATGAAGCCCGCACCTTATTTCTCTGCTGTTTCGCCCTCATTGTCTGGATCTGCAGTCAGTACATGCGGTGCACCACTGGTAAGCCGCCCATATACCATTGCCCAAAACAGACATTCAAAAGCCACCATGATATACAGCTCAGTTATTTGCCCGCGGATCACGATCTCTTTGCGTGGAAGTCCGCCGCGCTCCATCTCCCGTGTCATTCTGCAACTGGACGGGTCTGCATGGCTAACGTGGGCTCCTGCTCGCGAGTTTTGCCCGTGACGTCGCGGAACTCCGAACAAGGAGCAGTGTGCTAGCGTTAGGGAGACGCCACTTACGGGAGGAACCAGCAGGAGCAGCAGCAGCACCGCGGACGGACGACCTACAAGGGCGAGCAGCTCGGCCGTCATGGCGAAGGCAATGGCATCCGCGGTGCTGCCCGAGTGTCACCATCGCACCGGTGGTGACGCACGGAGCGCAAGGTAGATGCCTTGCTGAACCATCGGCTGCACCCGAGAAGATGTGCGCAATAATATCCAGATTAACAAAAAGGCACACTAGATTTCGGTTCATAAACGCACAATCGAAACACACTCGTGCATCAAAAGTGGGTCCTCGTCAGTGCTAGGTCATCATTACCACCATCATCAGCCTGACTATGGCCACTGCAGAAAAAACACTCTCTCCCATATCTCTCCATTAAACCTTGTGCTGCGGCCGACGCGGCAACCTTGTCACAGCAGACTTGTTAATCACATCTGCCTTCATAGCACTCTTCCCGGGTAATTAAAGCGTACACGAAAAGTGGGAACTATAAAATCTGCTGGTCGATGGATTGGAGTTTAGGAGGAAGAAAAAGAAAGTTTTGACGGAACGTTAGCGACTTCAGTTAAATTTAACTGTCCTTAACGGCGCTCTTACATTTGCTCTCATATGAGAACTCCCCATTTCAAACAAGATTTACATCTGAGCCCCGAGTGCACAAGCCAGTTTTGCTGACATGGTAAGTAAACTAAGTCGCTATAGTAGCATCAAGAATGAAAGTAGATAGGAAATGCTTCGTCACATCCTTTATCAACATTCAAGTCTAAAATAAGTGATGCGCGCAACATTTTTAGGTCATTAGCACATCTCTGACAGTTTTTTTTCCTTTCACAAATATGGAAATAATTTGTACTCTTTTCATACATGTACAGGTATTTAAAATACCACACCGCCGCCTCAACCAAGGAAGACAGCTTGAAAGGTACTCGAATTAAGGAAAAAAAATGAGTCGCCTCGCACGACTGCGGAACAGATTTCAGTCCTTTCCCTTACGAGTCCGCGGCGTCACCTTCGCTTACTGCCGTGCTTCAAAGTCTATAACTTGCGGTGTGAACTCACGGGACTGAGTCGAGAGTTCATTCCGACAGGAATAAGGAACTACACAGATAAGCATGCTGAAATTTTCGCCCTGTCAGCAGTACGAGGAGCAACAGATCTTTGCCAAGTTAAAGTTCCTTTTCAAGGATCCCGATGTACTGAGACTACTACACACTGGCTCCTCCGTGAATGGTGCGTGCATCTCTAGGAAAAACTTACTACCTGCTATGGGCAAGTGGCTTTAATGCTTATGCCAAACTGAGTAGGCATAGATAAATCTTGGCTATAGGCTTTTCTGAACCGTTTGATTGCTACACGGATATATTTCTGCGATTGTCGCTTTAAGCCAGCATGAAATAATGGCACGAGGAGCAATGAAGTGGGTGGGATGTCTGAAAAGTTCCAGTGCCTTAATCCACAATTTAACTCCTAGAATACTAAACCAATCTTGTCGTCTTCTGAGGGTGCCTAGCCACGTCGTCTTTCAATCTCTAGGTGCTGAGTAGAACAGATGATACCTATAGTTTTATACTGACAACGTATTGAGGAGTCGTTTCCGCACGAGATAATTTACAATTACCAATCTACAACTACATACCGATTCGCAGTTTGTGAAAAATGAATATTTCCGAACTGCGTGAGTACGGAGAAGTTGAGAAGGGGAGGCAGCGCCAAAACATAAAGCGTGGGAGCGTTGAGGTGTTCTTGGCAGCTGGCAGTTTTACGTCTAGATTTTCCTAGGTAGCCGCCGCTGCAACGCAGCCCCACCTCATCATATCTATACGTGCTGGCTTCGCGAAGGCAGTCGCAGCTCAACCACGGCCCGCGCCCCCCTCCCCACAAGCTGTCGCATCAAGTTGCATTCGGATGTGTCGTAAGGTCAGGGAGTCCTCATAGCCCTCCGGGTGCAGTGGCGCTGCGCTGCGCTCCCTGACTCCCTGGACTCCTTGACTGCGATTGTTGGGTTTGTGCCACCTCGCGCGAACAGACATGAACTCACCGTGGCGGGCGCGTGCGCACGTACAAAGAGGAGGGTCTTCTCTCAATGGGGCAAGTGAGGCTTGCTCCTTAAAAGAAGTTTGCTGTGAAGGGGAGGGGGGGGGGGGGGTGAGTGAACGGCCGGACAGGCTTCGAAATAGTATTCTATATCTTCTCTTCTGCGTGTGGCGTCGCTGTGACGTCTGGCTGCACTCAGCAAGGCAGCGCCGCAGCTTGCTCGCACTGAAATGTAAGTCTCACGGCTATTACTCATTGTGGACAAGCATGAATTCGAGCACCCTAAAAGCAACTACAGATAACACACGGTGCCCTATGACGAGTTCACTTGTCACTGACGCTGCGCCTACAAAAGAAAACCAAGATGACAGCACTATGCGGCAGTAAAGTACTGCTTACAAGGTAAATATGTGGTTGAAGGTTTATAGGGGTTTAACGTCCCGAAGGAACTCAGGCTTTGAGGGATGCCGTAGTGAAGGGCTCCGGAAAATTCGTCCGCCTGACCACAGGGAAGGAGTAGGGGTAGCCATGGTCAGAAAACTGCCATGGCCGAGGTCAAAGTTTTTCTTGTGCTCAGGGTTCTTATCTTTGCCCGTCCCCGGAGACGATCGCCTAGTTTCTTAGCAATTCAACGAGTTTGCATTGTGAGGATTTTAAAGCAAAAAGGCACACAAAATCGAACGAAACAGTCTCGACGTTTCCTTATTCGTTTTTTTTCGCCTTCACACGACGGCATCTCTAAGAGAGGAGAGGTCAGTGTTTCACACCAAATGAGTAACGATAAAGTTAGGTTTGGTTTTATGGGGTTTAACGTCCCAAAGCGACTCAGGCTAAGAATAGCGCGTTTCATCACGTACGACTTGGTACGGCGGTCTTTCGCTCTATCCGCTAGTTGGCGAGGAATGATCTGGAGTGGCGAATTGCGAGGGCATTGCATCAGTTTTTATGCCATCTGGGTTTTAGCATCGCCGTTTGAAACTGGGCAGTTTCAAATCAATTTTTTCGAGCCGAGCTAGCTGTGAGGCCTACGGCTCCGCTCATGCGGCGTCGTTCTTGTTGTCACAAACGAGCTTGAGATGACGACACGTATGCCTCATCGCATAGTACCACGCTGATGGGACAGAATGCTGGTCACTGATAGGTGCGAACGCAACAGTAGACACCTGCGGCCTCCCCCTCCGTCCTCAGCCCCGTTTTCCTCCTCCTTCACAGTGTCTGTCCAGCAGAACACCCCTCTTATATAGGGATCAGTCCTGACGATGCGTGAGGTGCCGATGCATCCTACCTTCCGCCCTACACAGCTCCCCACCTTCGCCACCACACCACGTGACTGATAACTGCACCTGGCTACTCGAACAAGCTCGCAAAAGGCCTCCCTACCACGCGTTATTAAACTATATGTGCGTTTACCCTGAGCCCAGCTGTCACTGATGATAACATTACCGCAGTGGTAAACAGCCTGCAATTTTTTTTCCTTCCACTTGTTACGCGTGAAGCGCCTCCTTTTTCTTGAAATCCAGGTGGCAGCTTACAATCATAAAGCCGTGATCAGACTTAACAGCATGCTGCTAGCTTGTCCTCTTTACGCAAGACATGCTACACCCGTGTCACTCTGTCCTGAAAAAGCTTACGAGTAGCGAGGAGTCGGTTCCAAGCCCTAGTCGTGAAAACATATCAGTGCGTTGCACCGTAATGCTTCTCGCAATGGAATACCACCAGTCTACTTCTGAACTGCGGCTTGTGGTTCCTGCATCTCTACAGGCTGAACCGTCTCAACACTCGCAGGGCTCGGGGAAGCAGGTTAGAGGAAAATGCAGCAAGTGCATTAAAACAACTCAGCAGAGTAGGAGGCTTAGGAGCAAACTCACCGGGTAGGGCGCCGTGCGGACGGCTGACGACAGTCACCGGCTGGGAGCTCAAGCGCCTCCTCGCCTTGACCGCGCAGCTGGTTGTAGGTACGAACGGGTCCTGCTCCGATGCTGCAGCTGAGGCGTCGGACGGAGGCGACGAGCACGGCGACCAGTGGCCGCCTAGGTGGCCGTATGGAAAGGGCTGTGATGTTACGGCAGCTCTCATGGCAGCACTGAGCTCCTTGACCGAGATCGTTCGCCATCGCGTGTTGGAGTCCGGGACCATTCTGATGGAGCTGAGCAGCAGACGAGTCGGGACGGGCGTAGTGGACGCACATTGATTGGCGATGCACCATAAAAGAATGGTTCTGAAGAAAAGATGGCGCCCATTTCATGTCTCGCGCCACTCGAGCAGAAGACGCGAGAACGAAGACCACGAGAGTTTTTATGCGAAGCATATTAATAGAGCTACACTACAGCCCGTCGAGCGCGGCGGTGGAACTACCATTGACCTTTAGCGTGACCACGTGACACCACGTGACAACATGACGTCACAGCAGAGGAGAGATGGGCTGCCGGCTCGCGCGGTCGGCCGCGGCGGTGGAGGCTCCACATCAGAGGCGCTGCAGCTGACCACGTGACGCTACAGCAGCGGTATAAAGCTCAGCTTGCCTCGCTCTCCGGGCAGAGTGTCTGTCCTCGCTTCGGCGAGCGCGGCTTCGGCCGCTTATCTGATTTTTTCAGCAGCGTCCGCTCCGGCGGACGCAGTTGTTGCTGCGACGCGCGTCTTTTCTTGCCTTTTTCTCTTTCCTCTATCTCTTACCTCTCCTCTATCTGCACGTGGCAGCGGTGGTGGCTTGGCTAGAGCCAGTAGCAGGCCCGTGCAATTTCCTTTTCATCCTTCTCTCAGTCACAACAACAACAACATCTCCGGGCACTTACGAGGCGGCCAGGTGTTGGGATGCCGCCTAGAAGCAGGGCTGATTTGAACGGGAAGCGAAAGCTTCAGCGTGCCACAGAGACCGATGAAGAGCGGGATGAACGTCTGGCTAAGCGGCGTGCTCAATATGCGGCTCGGCGACAACGTTCTACAACAACTCAAGAACAAAGCGAGGAACTTTACCAAGCCTAGCCATCAATATGCTTCGCATCTGACTAGGCTTAACCTTAGCTAAGCCTCAGCCATTTTTTTTCTCTTCCTTTCCATTCGTTCGGCGCGTGCACTAGGAGAGATATCGGGGAATATTTCGGAGGCTTTGAGCGCGCGATTAATTCCAGGGCCGGCATGGATTTCACACCTACAATCGCGAATCGTGGGAGTCCGTCACGTCCGCGGGTTTCTGACTGGTCATAGTGGAAGGTGAATAGGTTAGGATGGAAATCATGCGTGGTTTCCAGAATGATCAGGACAGAGATGAAGAAAGAAGAACTGCTCGAAAGAATGCAGTTTTTCCTGGATGCTCTGGTAAAGCGGAGGGGAAAGGCCTCGGGAAGGCGGAGATGCTTTCAGGTCCCTGGTTACCGTTCCGAGGGGCTCCACCGGTTTCTGCAGTAGCACAAAGCTCGAATTTTCGAAGCGAGATTGGAGAAATAAGAAGAGGAGGAATTAGTATTTTTTTTTTATTCGAGCTGTTTGCCATCAGGCATAATGAAAAAGGAAAGAAAGTTATAAAAAGGAGTGCAAACAAGCCTCGCTTAAAAAGCGGCACAAGTTCGTGATATAGCGATTATCTAGAGTCCACTTGGTATAGTCGTCTGCAACGTCCCATCGCAGGCCAACCTTTCTTAGTAAACGTCGTCTCACGGAAGCTGTAGCCGGACAAGTCCACAGCAAGTGTTGTTCATCACACTGGTCGGGCGCAGCACCACAATGGGGACACTTGTCTGTCACTTCGTAACGTTTGTCACGCCACCGATGACGCTCAGAAGGAGTCAGAGCCGCTCCTGCCCGAATCCGGCGCACAGATACCTCCTCCTCCCGAGTGAGACTCCGGGGGAGAGGGTACGAACACGGAGGAATTAGAGCGCGTGTTCGCTGACGCAAAGACTGTTTCTCGGAAACATGGGACAGGAACGGATCTGAGGGAAGAGGGGAAGGTGGCGGGATATCGGATGTGTCAAGGTGTGTCATTGCATCCACATGAATATTATGCGGATCCTGGGCATGCCCGCGAATCCAGTGTATACGCACAGGACAGGGGTATTTTGTGCAAAGTTGGTGAATGGATTGTGTAACTTGGAATGTGCGCCGGTCAGCCTTAAGCTGCTTAAGGGCGGCAAGGGAGTCGGTGTAAATGTGTACAATATCGAAAGTAGGTACGAGTGGAAGGGAAGCAATGGCATTGTGTATCGCCTGAGCTCCAAGGCCAGGGGGGAGCAAGTATCCGTGCTATATGTAGCGCGGGAGTTGAGATGAGGATGTGAGGGACTGTAAACTGCAGTAACTCCCTGCACTGCTGTGTGTGATGCATCGGTGTATATTATGCACCCTGAAGGAAGATGGGCGGCTGATATCGGCGTCGAAGCAGAGGGGCGATTGTCTGTGAGCTGACAGTATGACCATGGAGGAAGAGTCTGTAAACGATGAAGCTGAAGCGATATCTTGCGTGCTCTGTTTGCCTCACGCTGGTCGATAAGTACGCTCAACTTAATACATTGAGGAGGAATTAGTACGCTCAACTTAATACATTGAGGAGGAATTAGTAGCAAAGTAGAAGAATGCGCACCGAGAAAGATATTGGCAGCAACAACAACAAAGAGCGGACACTCCCGTAAGGTCCCTGCAGCCGAGATGCTGCACTGCCGCCAGTGCCCCGAGCGTCTGACGAGACGTTGATTTCATCCTACGTAGATTTTAGACGCGTGCTTTAGCTCTGTTTCGGTTTCTATAGCAATGCTTTCGATTCTGATTTGCTTGTTGTTAAAATGATCAACCACATCGTCTTTAGTGCAGCGGATTATTTTAATATGCCATTTCTAACCATGCCGTGCATACAAAGGTAATAAAGTCGCGGATCGCAACCTTTTTACTGGAAATGCCGCCAAGCTTCTCGAGGGACCTAAGCACGGCTGAATTAGCTGATCAGTATTGGAATAATGTGATCAGAGCAGTTCTTTTCACAATATTTTGCTGTTAATGAGTCGGTTTTCCGCTTTTCTCAGTTGCACACAATAGGATGAAGTGGTTTCATGAAAATGTTTATTTTTTCTCTTGTTTATATTGGTAATTGCACTGAAAGAATACTGAATCATATTGTTTATAAAATGCGCCATATTGCAGTAAGCAACAAGAAATAAGTTTTGGTGAAGCTCATGCAATATGTTCCAAGCAACATAAAAAAATGCGCTTGTGCGCTGCGTGTTTTTGTTCTAAAACATCACCCGTGAAAACAACACAAAAGGAGTTCTCAACAGCTAGACATCAGTAAGAAGGCAAAATAAGGCCCTTATAGCCTGCGCGCAATTCCTATAGATCAGCCTTAAGTAAAGTGCTGTTAAGAAATCCAAACACAACATAGTGAAACACAACATACTGAGCATACACCCACTGGTACAACCGAAGCTCTCTAGGCGGCGCAGCAGTCGCTAGCCGGAGCCCCGGAACCAGCGCGACTGCTCTGCCGCTCTACCGGTTGCTCTACCAGCTTCTGTTGTTTCGCCAGGTGCACATCGTAAGCTGCTGCCACACTTGTGGAGTGTTTGAAGTGTAGTTCGCCGTGTCATCTTGTTCACCGTGTCATCATCGGCGCTGTATCATCTCCTGTGTTGCCAGTGTCATCTCTTGACCGAACTCGGATGCGGCCACGTTTCCAACCACAGAACGAGACCCCATTGTGCGGTGCCCGCTCAACCCTGGACACCAGTGCAGACTGAGCAGGTTGTGCATCCATCTGTCCATGTGTAGAAAGAACAACCCTGCTAATGACATCACAGCGTCCCACGTCGTGTCTTCGGAGTTGCAGGCCCACACGCTCAAACGTCCAGAAAGGCCTGAACCCATGGTCTCAACACGCCCTGCGCACTACGATCCGCCGCCACCACCGCGCAGCAGGCCTGCGGAAGCGGCCAATCTTCCCGGCCTACAGAGAGAGAGAGAAAAAAAAACATTATTGTAAGAGGAATTCGGGGCACACCCCAGGGTCCCCGCAGAGTTTTACAACCGCAGCTACCTGGAACACCCTAATGAGAATAGGAATGTGCCGCGCCACGACAACTAAAGTACTGCCGCACGAAGCATATTCGATAGAATTTTTAAGCCATTTATACGCTCTAACACGTTGATGCATATCGCACGTCTCACCAAGCAACGCCAGTTATGATGCCTACCGAACGTTACTGATAGACAACATTCTCTCTCCTGCGTCGAATCAACACGACTGCCTCTATAAGTATCAATTGTTTTCGTTGCCGGTCGCTTCTTTCAGTAACTTTTGGAGATCGGGTATAATAACTAAAAGGAGAAAAATTCTAATCTATATACTTATCTCTGCTCGCTTCCTCTTCTTTACTGCCCCTCGGCATATCGGCGGTTTAGCAGACATCGCGTGCGGGAACAACGTAGGCACAGCATCCGAATTCAAACACCGCCATCTATACGCGAAACCAAAACTTCTCCATCGCAAAACATCATATCTTGGCAGCAGTTCCACGCGAAATGTTCTGAGCACTCACGTGTTCGCAAATCTGAGGGTTAATTGAGGCGCCGTGTAGCATGAATCTCTTTGTCGCGTACCTCTTTCTCCTTCGGAATTTGTTGTGAAATCACTGCCTTGTTTTTCGCTGAATCATTCGCACAACCCCCAGCACAGTACCAGCCGCCTGCCATTCCTCCAAGGACCGTAATGTACTGTGTGGTGAGCTCATCATCACGGTCGCAAGCAGGCCGCCGCCCGTCTGAGCATGCTGCTCCAAGTAGCGTCGCCGTCCGCCAGCCCTGTGCCTGGTTGTGCCAAGCATGCGCACCAAGTGTAAGTCTACAGGCCAGCCCACCTCTATTCCTCCGAACTGTACTGTCTTCAGTCTTATCGGTAAGAAGATATGCCAAGTTGGTTCACTGCATTGTCGGCGTCGTGTGCTCCACGATACATCCCAAGCTGTGACGTCATCGCACACAGGGTTGGCCGGAAAAACCTCCAATATGGCAGCACGAGTCGCGAAATTGGGGAGCTTTTTTAGAATTACATTGCGAAAAAACTAAAGCGTTCCCAGCAGTGCTTTTTGCCTCACACAATCTTCACACCGAGAAGAACATGTGACACAAATTTCATTGAGATCTGTCAGTAGTGCAAAAATCGCCAGAGTTGCCCTTTGCCATCTCGTCACGTGCAGAAAAAAAATTGTAGCTTGCCGTGCCGGTCAGCTCAGTTGGTAGAGCGAATGCTCCGGTGAAGCGGTGGTCCCTTGCCGTCCCGGTTAGCTCAGTTGGTAGAGCGACTGCTCCGGTGAAGCGGCGGTCCCGGGTTCGAACCCCGGACCAGGACGAATTTTTCTTTAACTACGAAGTTTCTGAGAAAGCTGTATAGCTTTCCTTTGTAGCCGTATGGCTGCGCTTGGGTGGATGCCAATGAGCAATTACTCCCTTATTACAAATTTACTCCGCCTTGGGAGATTCCCCTAAACATTTGACCAATGGTAGCCGTACTCGAGTATTGGCTAGTTCTTTCTGCTGCTGGACGTGCTGCAGCCTAGATCTGCTTCCCCTCATCGTATTGACCAGCGCGCATGGATTCCTTGGCTGATTTCAAGGCTTGAAGAGCCCCGCCATCAGCTGCTTCTCTTCCAGCTGAAGTGGATGTCGTGGGCGTTGGCCGCTGTGGCTCAGTGGTTAGGGAGTTGGTGCTGACCTTTCAAGGAAGCCTATATTCACCAGTATGGTTCACTGCAATTAGCCTCCTTTTATGCAAAACGTTGCGAGCTGCAATGTCTAGGAGCCATAGCGGGCTCAAGAAGCAATGCTGATGTTTCTACTGAAGTAAAGTAACTCTAACCGACAACTGGTTTGAATGCGCCACTAATTAAAGCGAGAATGGTTGTGCCCCCGAAAATTGTTAGCGCCAACAGTTACAAACACATCTTTAGACCTAAAGTGATGCCCTAAAGAAACGGCATCCCGCAAGTTATATTTTCGCCAACAGTGCATCGTATACGCGAAGTGTGCGCGCCTTTTCGGTCCTGCCAACGGCGTTCAAAGCCAGCGCACCGCCTTCTAGGTGTCGTGGCAGAAAAAAGCTCCGCTGCTCGTACAATTTTCGAGTTATTCCAGGGCCACCCGCTGTATTACGGCTGGCTTGGGCTGCTTCCACCTGGCCAGGCGCCAGATTTTCAGTAGCGTTGCGTTCCTCCGCTCGCTGCCGCTCATACGCTTTAAAGAAGCCTCCTTACGGGCATATTTTGCTTCGGCACGGGTGTAGTTTAATTATTTGCATCGGCTCTGTCGCAATGGATGTGATAGGAGAGGTCTCAAATTGATGAACCTAAACGGGTCTGGAAGTCATAACACTGTAGTAAAGGAACCTATTACTCCCCTCGGTGACTATCTCTGCGCTCACTAAATCGTGTAATCGAGGGCTTTCCTGGACCAACTGTCACAGCTCTATCTTTTTGGGAAAGGTGAAGAGGATTTGGGACGGACTTATGTTGCTGACGATATGCTCAGTTAGTAGTACACGACACTGTTTGGTTAAAATGAGAAAAAAATTTAAAGTGATGAACGCATTTTATATGGAATATGAAGGATACGTGTTCACGTAATGCCGAAAAGTCGCGCTCATAAAGTATAAGGATAAATACCAGCGTTAAAATTGAATTTTACTTAATCGCGTTGCAATATGAAAACAATTTTTTTTTCTATTATCAAATTATCAAGGCGATCAGAGAAGAGCCCAGTTGGTGCCCTGGCAGGCAGATGCTTCTCACTGGTGGGAAAATATAATCGCAAGCAAGATCCACAGGGGACGTTCCATAACCAACTCTATGTACATAACTGAGATCCACACCAATGTTCGATAAAAGGTTCTGAGTAAAAACAACTTGAGGGAGGCGTAACCTTGGCCAGTGATGAGTGAGAAAGAGGGCCGGGTGGGAGACAAAAATAGGTCTATCCACAGCAGGAGCAGACCCAAAAACCCGAAAGAAAGTCCTTAAAGTTGAAAGGTGGTAATGGGAGTTAAAGTCTGGAATACGAGCCTCCAAGTACAGAATTGCGGTGGAAATTGATTCAGGGAGACCTAGGCAGAGGCGCAGTGCGCGCCTTTCTAACAATAGAAACGCATGAAGCTTATATTTAGGGGAGCCAGAAAAAGAGTATGCATCCAAATTCCAAAATAGGTCTGACATAGGCTTCATAAAAGAAGGAGAATCTTGTCCCGGTGCATGACAGATTTCCTGCTACTTATTCCTAGTAGCCTACAGAATGCACGCTCACCTTTCTCAACGGAACTCTCGATGCGGGTCAGCCAATCCATTCTAGCATCGTGGGTATCGCCTAGATACCTCAGAGATTCCTCCGGCGGTATGCTTTCCGAGCGATACTGTAACGACATATATAAAGGCATGTTGGATTGAAAAACTAGCGCACTATATATTTGTGCACATTTGAAACCAAATAAACCTTATCCAGCCAAACTTCGAGTGCACTGAGGCAAGCCTGGAAAGAATGATATAGCGCAGGAAGAATATCTATCTGTTGCTGAGACAAAGAAGGCCATGTCGTCTGGGCTAACATAAATCGTAACGTTAGGGTGTACAGGAATGTCGCGCATCAGCATATTGAAAATAAGTTGCAAAAGCACAGAACCTTGTGGCAAACCTCTACTCTGGGTATGTTTCGGCTGTCAGTTCTCGTCGTGTCTTTTTTCGTTTACGCTCGCTTCGTGTGTAACGTTGAATTGCAAGGTGTACCAGCAGGGCCATAATTTGTCTTAAAAGTCGAAAGGTATGGTTCTAGGTATATTCATAGCTTTTTCTTTGCATCTCGTATTTCTGCACCCGAGTTCACTGCATTTTGACGAAAAGATACAGCAGTACAAATTTTTATCAAAATCCTTTCATTAGTTGAAAACAGGGACACAATCTAAAACTCCGAATAGTGACGCAGTAAGAAGGGCCTGAACTAACCCGTGAGACAAGTTGCATGTGCAGAGGATAACCTAGTTGCCTGTTGTCCACAAATGGCATAAGAGTGCTTTAAATAGCACTGCATTTTCCTAGTGAAATCGCGGCTGCCTTTTAGACCATGTGGGGGATTGTCATTTTCATCAATACGATGAAAACCTACGCAGACCAGATGAAACATACATTCGAGCTCTTACGCAATAAGAAAGCAAAGAGAAATACGGAAAATGAGCAAATACGAAAATTGACCTTGCAGGCAAAGGAAACGTTCAAGCAACCACATGTTCGACGAGACTACCAAGGAAGGCGAATAAAACAAGCGACCGCATTTCAGGCTGCTCGGCGCCTAACACACAATTAGAAATAGCCCCGGAGCCGCCGAGATATTGTACACGGCCATGACAAGTGACATTCAACACTCTCTTCTCAAATAAGGATATATAAAAGGGCAGTGTCCTACCAACATAACATCTACAAAACTCAAAGGGTAGAAAATACTTTTCAGTTGCAATTTTCAGTGCTCAGTAGTATGTGTGTAGCGTGAAGTTCGTGCTTTGGACGGATAGGCCGATAGATTTCCCTATTATCAATGTGTTCCCAAATATTTAGAGGTATATAAAGCATATTTATTCTTCAAATAATTGCCAATTGCACTTCGAGTGTAGTGCTTCACCACCATAACCACAAATAATTCGCATGCAGCATTTCACTCAGTACAGTCAACATTAAGCGCAGTCATTCATTCCATCTGCAGGTGCCAGAGAAAAAAAACGGAATTCGCTATGGAACATGCGTTGTCGTACAACTATCAAGCGATCATCTGAGAGTCACATCCGACACTTCCCACCGGGGCGTTATAAGACACCTTTCTGGCTGGCCTATAGACACCCAGTGGCAACGGCATACCACAGCACCAAAGCGACTGTAGCACCGTACCATTGCAATGAGATACGAGCGGAGCAGCTCTCATTTTCAGAATTACGTACGGAGCAACGTTTCGTCGCGTGCTGTGCGCTCTCCGTGTCGAAACACACCGCCGTTCTGAAGGAAGCAGCATAGAGAAAGGGATTCATAAACAGCTGACACTGCCATAGAACCAAGCGGCCCAATTGACTTTAGCGGTTCAAGCGGCTTGGTGCGAGACTTCCGGTTTCGCCTTCAGGCGCGCGTAGTTTGAATTCTAGCATGAGCTGCGACCTGCCTCGCCCTCATGGCGCATTATTTCTGTTCACTATGGTCCCCTATTGGTATCTATTTATTTTCACTGCGGAAAAATGCAAAATTATATCCCGTCGCTCTTGACCGGCCATCAACGCAGCTGTTTACTGCGGCCTTCGTGCCAGTCCACAAAAGACAGTGCCAGTCCACAAAAGACACCAGATCCTTTGCGAAATGAACATTTATTTTGCTCCTTAAATAAACATAAAAAACCGATACGTTAGCCGTCGCGATTTGGCACATCGGTAAGATCGTTCGGCGCTTTTTGTGCGTCGACTGTTACGGCTCGCAGCAGTGAAGGTCGCTCCCACCGGGCACCGTCAGCTGAAAAATGTAAACTAGAGCAGCTGTCATTCTCATAAGCCTCACAAAAACTGCACGAAAATAGGCCATGATTTTACGAACCTCGCATACGAAACATTGATGCACCACGTATACAATTACCTCCCCCATTGATTTAGAAGCATTATTA
Organism: Amblyomma mixtum; assembly: GCF_055824585.1. Classification (NCBI taxonomy): domain Eukaryota; kingdom Metazoa; phylum Arthropoda; class Arachnida; order Ixodida; family Ixodidae; genus Amblyomma; species Amblyomma mixtum. Next base: position 225,473,547 of record NC_143014.1, on the reverse strand, counting down.
CATTCCCCGACGTTATCATTTGCCCCATAAAAGCTGTAAGTCCCATTGCGACGTCAACTGTGCGTATTGTTCTACAAATGTCTGGCACCGTGACCTTTACCACACAGGCTCTCAACCAGTCACTCACATTGTGTTGGAGCACTGTAAACAAATGCGCGGGTGAAATTTCCAGGATATCGGAAGCATAAAAGATAACTTTGGTTGGTTTGTTTGGGTTTAACGTCCCGAAGCAACTCAGGCTATGCGGGACACCGTAGTGAAGGGCTCCGGAAATTTCGACCACCTGGGGTTCTTTAACGTGCACTGACATCGCACAGCACACGGGCGTCTAGAGTTTCGCCTTCATTGAAATTCGGCCGCCGCGGCCGGGATCGAACCTGCGTCTTTCGGGTCAGCAGCCGAGCGCCGTAACCACTGAGCCACCGCGGCGGGTTGTAAAAGACAATTTTCGACGCACCCGCTCATGGAATAAGGGAGTAATTACTCATTGGCATCCACCGGAGCGCAGTCATACGGCTACAAAGGAAAGCTATACAGCTTTCTCAGAAACTTCGTAGTGAAAGAAAAATTCGTCCTGGTCGCGGGTTCGAACCCAGGACCACCGCTTCACCGGAGCAGTCGCTCTACCAATTGAGCTAACCAGGACGGCAAGCTTATGGTAGGGCGAGAGGGAATTGATCAATAACTAGAAGTGGGAACCCCGGACCAGGACGAATTTTTCTTTAACTACGAAGTTTCTGAGAAAGCTGTATAGCTTTCCTTTGTAGCCGTATGGCTGCGCTCGGGTGGATGCCAATGAGTAATTACTCCCTTATTTCAAATCTACTCCACCTTGGGGGATTCCCCTAAACACTTGACCAACACAGTTCCCACTTCGAGTTGTTGATCAATTCGCTCTCGCCCTACCATAAGCTTGCCGTCCTGGTTAGCTCATTTAGTAGTGACTGCTCCGGTGAAGCGGTGGTCCTGGGTTCGAACCCCGGACCAGGACGAATTTTTCTTTAACTACGAAGTTTCTGAGAAAGCTGTATAGCTTTCCTTTGTAGCCGTATGGCTGCGCTCGGGTGGATGCCAATGAGTAATTACTCCCTTATTACAAATCTACTCCACCTTGGGGGATTCCGCTAAACATTTGACCAACACAGTTCCCACTTCGAGTTATTGATCAATTCGCTCTCGCCCTACCATAAGCTTGCCGTCCTGGTTAGCTCAATTAGTAGAGCGACTGCTCCGGTGAAGCGGTGGTCCTCGGTTCGAACCCCGGACCAGGACGAATTTTTCTTTAACTACGAATTTTCTGAGAAAGCTGTATAGCTTTCCTTTGCAGCCGTATGGCTGCGCTCGGCTGGATTCCAATGAGTAATTACTCCCTTATTACAAATCTACTCCACCTTGGGGGATTGCCCTAAACATTTGACCCGCTCATGGCTTTCAATCTTTTAGAAAGTCCTACGAGTTAGCTTTTTCCAGATTGATTTGAAAATGTTCTCCTTTGTTGTCACTGTACATCTGCAATGCGCGTTTTCAGAGGAGCAGGTGACGGAATCTTCGACGCACAAGGAGACGCTCGTTTTCGATCCGTTTGCCTATTTTTTTCAAGTTGACTACATTTTACCCAACCAGCAACAAATATCACTCTAAAGAAGTTGTTTACTTTGGATGGCCATGAAAAACTTCGCGTCCCCGTAAAACTCAACGCGAAACCATGCGAAACTAAACGCTACGATAAGCGCGCAAGGCACCAGGCGTGGCCGCGCCCTTCGCTAACAGCCCACCGACCGGCGTGCTCGCGCTATGGCGTGCGCAGGTAGGCGCGCCTTTCACAACTGCGTCGTATTGCGCCGGCTGGCGGGCTCAGTGAAACTGCTTGAAATCTAGCCTGTTTTCACAAAAACTAAATGTTTCTCACCTTGCCATTGTCCGAAACAGCGCTAGTGTCACGAACCGCACCGTAACAGCCGGCAGACCATGAAGCGCGTGCGGCTCCTCACGAGCTGCGTAATTCAGTGCACCGGCCGGCGGGGTCAGCTCAAAGTGCTTGAAATGCAGAGTAGTTGGGCAAAGAAACATTTCTCACCACGCCGTCGCCAGAAACAGCACGAGTTGCGAGTCAAAGACCAAGACAGGCGTAAGAATGCTGAGGGCACTTAAGTCTGCTTACGTGGAGGAATGGAAAGCATGTCACTTCATTTTTGCATTTCATCCTAATGCCACATGTTGAATCCAGTCAGGTGACTCTATTGTGTTTTTTTTTGCCTGTCATCCAGACATCCAGTGACTCCACCCGTTTCCACGTGATTCTAGTAAGCTGTCACACATTTTAGACCTGAATTTTGGTATAAATCGGCCAAGGTCAAATTTCGTGTTGGACTTGGGCCATATTTTGGTAATGACCAGGGCCAATTTTCGAGGTCGCCATCATGTCGGGCACGCTCAGTTATGGTTGGACATCAATTTTGGTCAAATCGGTGTAAGACTGAACGCTTATTTGTCGATCGACTTCACAAAGCGTGGTATTCATCTGAGTCGAGCGGTGTCCCGAGCAGCCAAAGAATGGTTCCTCTGCAAGCGAGAAATCGCTTATCCTCTTCCGCTCTCACACTCACCTCATGTGCCGAACGCTCCCACGCTGCCTTGGCGACACGTTCTTCATTAAAACTCTTCTTCACGGTATATTAAAGATCTAAACGCAGCAAAAGCGGTGAATGTCGAGCCTTCTACACGCATTTCACACAACTATAAGTAACACCTTGCAGTATACCGATATTCTAGAACCACATTATGCAAACACCCGTGACTGGCATGCACTTCTGTAAGACGTGTGACGCGCAGTAGGACAAATTTCTGTACGACGTCAATCCCAAAGCGAATCAGAGCCGGCGCACTACGCAGCCGCTCTCCGGTGCGCACAGGAAGGATGCAGAGACGCGTATCACAGCTTTTAAAATGTGCTGCACAAGTTTCCTCCCTCTTCGCGCACTACCTTGAGTGAGAAGAAATCTTCTTCATGCAATCCCTACCGGCCCTGTCAGCACAGGTTCAGACGAAAAGGAAGAAGGCCAACCTCATATTTACAACGGACCCAACTCTCTTCTTTGGTACTATTTGGCCAAAGTATAAGCTCTCTCGGGTTGTCTTCACTAATTCCCTGCTGTCAAAAATTTCAGTATGAATAAATTCCTTACTACAAGTTATAACCACAGGCGGGCTGATAAGATACTTTACGTTGACGACATCTTCCCCAGGAATGCTAAGAATTTGCCTGCCAGTATGGTAAATTTGCTCATAGAAGAGTGCCTAGACAGTTTTCCCAACCATAATGCCGTTTCTACAGGCGCCTCCCAACAAAATGAAAAGGCAGCGATTGGCATTTACTCAAAGGCTTTTGATTCGAGTTATTCATCCCCTGACTATACCCCTATTCTTGTCGCTGAGAATCTGGCCATTGAGTTATCCTTAATAATGATTCCCTGCAGTATCTCTCAGGTTGTCTTACTTTCAGGCAGCCTTTCCGTCTTGACAGCACTAGCAAAAATCGAGGGATGCTCCTATGAGTTGTTCCCTTCCATTTTTTATTCCACCACATATTACAGAAGTAGGCTTTCACTGGTTCCCTGGGCACTGTGGCATTGTTTCTAATGACAGGGATGATTTCTTAGCAAAGTCCGCCCTTGGTGGGCCTATTATCCCGTCCGTCTCAAATACGGTATACTTGACTATAGTACGCTTTCAGCGATTTCAGCCTCTCCACTACTTGAGCCATGACCCTCTCCTCGCTGCAGCGAATTTTCAACACCTGGCATTTCCTTGCAGTGTGTGGATGTGCAGTTCAAGGCAATGTGAGTCCATGACCCTCTTGCGCTACAGAATACCGCGGCTAAATCTTTATTTACGTCCATCGGGGTTATCTATGGCCAATCTTTGTGAGTCTTGTGGCGCAATTGAGTCCATAGACCTTTTTTTCTCATCTGCAGGCGGTTCGTTGCCCTCCGTAGAATTTACTTAGAGATCCCCTCGCTCGACTCGGACTTCCCCATTCTATTCTGGTTCTCCTCTCCTTTGGGACAAATGCCAAGGGATATGCCCTGAAACCAGTGTGCGATTATATTCACGAGCATATAATTACATCAGTTAGATTCCTCTGCTAGAATGAGAATTAACAGCTTTTTCTTTGCCGTTTTTTTTTTGGTACAAATTCTTGTCTAAGTCACAAAATTATCCCAATACTCCACTTCTTGTAATTAGTGCGTTTGTATCAGCCATGCACCCTAGCCATTCTTCGTCGCGGGTATGCGCCATTAAGCCTGGGCACATCATGGTCATCATCATCATCACCGATTAGACCTGAGTGAGGAAAACCGGAAAGTACCTGCCAGATTGCCGCTGGCCAAATTAATTCGAAGTTCCACCAGCCATTAAAGGAAACAAGTAAACCTCATGCGAAAATACTCAACAATTTAAAACTTTGTTTTGTTGGTGCGCTAGCACTACAGGCCACAATTATGCATTTATCCGGGATCCGTCCCAGTCTCGTCGTGGCCTTCAAGCGCGAGAGATAAGAAGGCGTCAACGTGCGCGTCACGCGGCTTACCCAATGGAAAGGCGGCGCGTTCGCACACCTGCAGCCAGTGTGTAGGAGTCTCGCAGGGGACTCCGGACGGAGAGTGTGTGCCTCGTGCTACCTCGGCTTCGGCACCTTCCCGCTCAGCCTAGCGTCAATCCCCCCTCAGCCTTCACGGACAGCAGACGTGTACTCTCGGTGGTTCCTTCCCACCACCCTGCTCTTGGATTATCTCCCTTCGCCTTCTGGGCGTACCCTGACTGGTCCGAATGTGGCGATGTCGGTTGGTTGGTTGGTTTATGGGGTTTAACGTCCCAAAGCGACTAAGGCTATGAGAGACGCCGTAGTAGAGGGCTCCGGAAATTTCGACCACCTGGGGTTCTTTAACGTGCACTGACATCGCACAGTACACGGGCCTCTAGAATTTCTCCTCCAAAGAAATTCTAGCCGCCGCGGCCGGGATCGAACCCGCGTCTTTCGGGTCAGCAGCCGAGCACCATAACCGCTGAGCCACCGCGGCGGCACTGTGGCGATGTCAGATGCTCGAGAGTGTGGCGATGTCGGAACTCTCGAGCATCTGCTTTGCTCATAAGTGTAACAATGCATAGTGGTGAGCAGTGCTAGCGCACCTACTTCAAATACGATAAACTGAGTGAAATCTCTGGTCATTTTTTTGTTATGCGGTCGATTTCGGAGCAGTGTCTCGATTCTGGCTCAAAACTGTAGTAAACTGCAGGCAGCATTGTCAGAATCCATTATGCTCCTGTCGAGGCCAATAAAGCCAACGCAGACAGCTACTGCCCTATCACGCATTCAGCCGCAGGAAACATAACAGGAAACGCTAGCACTAGTTGGGAAAATGAAACCTATGTAAAACCAATCACATGATAGCCCAGCTATACTTATCACCTCAGCACAGATGAGGCACTGCGTTGGAGCCGGTCTCCCTGTCTGTGGTACCCGCACAAACTCTCCGCGTCCACTAAACGAAACTGCGTTTTCTGAAATTCCTCCGTTCTCCAGTGGCAGCAAACGCTGAAAATTCCCGTTTCCAATTTTTGACTATCCTGCGAGTTTTCAGCAACTTTTGAACTTGGGTTAGTATGGTGGCCTGTGCACAAGAGAAGCGATAATCTGTAAAAAAAAAAAATGTGCCGCGCAAATTTTACCCTGCGAAAGCTTGCATATATTTGGCAAACAACAGTTTAAAAAATTGAATTCAGACGAATTACAGCCTCAGGATTGTGTGGAAATCGAATGTTTACTTTCAGGGAAAATTTCACGCCCGTTTTTACCTGACAGATGTAAAAACAATTTTCCGTCTCTTTCGCAAGAAATATAGAGGAGACGATCATGCGACGACGTTAAGTAAGTATTATATGAAAATGAAATCAAGCACACTGGTACTTGTTTACGTAAGGTTTTGGTAGCTGGAACGAAAGTCCAAACAAGAGGCAGTTCAGTTTATTTTCTTGAGTTATAATACAATAGCTTGTCACTGAAAATTTCTCAAAGGAATATTAAGAATGGCCCCGCAAACGCCCACTCCTCCAGGGAGGGACCCATAGCTAGCGTCCGCGGTGGCGAGTCCTAATCCCGTCGTCACCCTGCGTAGAAGAAGGAGAAGTTCTTCAGGCAGCGCAGCTTACTCACTATATGCATGACTTCCAAGGAAACAGTAATCACTTTCCATGGTACCGCATTGGGTTTCAGAGGCGTTTATTTAACACAGGGCTTAAAAACGGCAGCAAGTGGCTGTTTCAAACCCGAACACGCCAATGCGGTATTTTTCGTGTATGCTGGGCACTATCCTAGCACAGCTTTCATTTTCTCGTTTAGTTATCTTTGGAGTGCCTCTCCGTATAGCTTAACTTTTCAATACCTTCAAAAGCTCTCCATCCTTGCTTCCTTACACAGCCAAGTATTACGTCAGCCCGACGGTAGGAACATCAACAGTTTGTCTAACACTGAAAGCATTATAAATTTGTTTCACTTTGTATGTCTCAAACATAGTTTCAATAAGGAAGCAAAAGGATGGGGACTGAAAATTTTCAAGTGTGATTTGTGCAATCTATAGCCCCCTTTGGCAGTTTTTCGCTCCGCAGGTCATCTCCTGGCAGAGGTGAATCTACCATGGTTGAGCATAGGGACTCCAATGGCAAAGGCTACCCACAAGTTACCCACAATTCTGAGCAGGAGAGAGAACAGCCCGAAGAATGATGGCAAAAACGGCGCTGTTTCCTGCATCATACTGAATTCCCACGAACAAAAAAAAGGCATCTACGCTCGCAAAAAAGTGTACTAAGTCCATTTTGATGGGGATACCTGTTTCGCAAGAGATACCCTCTCGCTGAAAGTGTGAATCCAATGCCCATATCAATACACCGAGAAAAATGGTTCCTGTGCCGTCTGAAGGATCTGGAATCATCATCCACACAACCCTACGGACTTCCGGCCACGACATTTTTTTTCCAGATTTTGTTCCACACCTCACGGGTGATATCTGCCAACTGAAAAACTGCAAAGTTCTTTGCGCGGGAGAGAAAGGGTGTTGGTTTGGTTTAGTTTGGTCTAGGGACGTTTCACGTCTCAAAGCGAGTTCGGCTGTGAGGAACGCCGTAGTGAAGGGCTCCGGAATTTTCGACCACCTGGGGTTCTCTAACATGCACTGCGTCGCACAGTACTCGAGCCTCTAGAATTTCGCCTCCATCGAAATTGGACCGCCGCAGCGGTCCAATTTCGATGGAGGCGAAATTCTAGAGACCCGTCAGGCCTCCTCGCACTGCTCGTGTGTCTGGTATGGAAAGAAAATGTATGCCGCATCGACAAGGTTGACTGGTCACAGGAGTGGAGGAGGCATGAAAGAACAACTTGATCAGTGGGTCCGTTTCCGCGTCCGATGCCGGAGGTTAGCAAATGCGTCTTATTCGATACAGATTTTTGTTTTAGAAGGCGTAAAATATACTTCGACATGGTCTGTGCATAGAAATATGCGGCAAGACGACTGCATTTGCCTAGGGCAGTAACATTAAAAAAACATTAATTTATTGTAACTAAGGTAACGCACCACCTTTTATAATTCTAGTTTTTAAGGCGCAAGATTATACTGGGAAATTCGATGCTCTCAACACAAAAAAGGGTGCTCAGTATTAAATGTTGGATTCGGCATTGTGGTTCGGGATATCGAATAAGAAAAACGCACTTTTTACACATAATATCTTTCCCCCGCTGAACATTGCCCGAAAGGCGCTGATCAAATGTTGACTGCTGGAAATGCTTACGCATTAAATTTGCACTAGGGAATAAAGCACGTTGATGATCCCGTGACCACACCACAACTCGAATGTTCGGCTCGAGCCTCGTTAACTGACGAAAAGGGTACTCCTTCTTTCTAGGATAGATTCTCCGCGATCCCTGTTGCTGTCGGCATCACTGTTTGCGCATTTCCACTCATGTGCGCGATCTAAGATCTAAGTTACAAGAAGCAGCAGTGCGGTAGGCATGGTTGATGAAGCCGAGGTGTACCAAATTTGTAGATTTTTATATTGCTAACCATTCCTTCTTTCCCGCTCAAATTTTAAATTGTTTTCTGAAACCCCTTCCCAAGCTCATATGCGTGCCGTAAGTGTTACTTAATGAGCACAGGCTCCGCTGCACCACGCTTTGGGCACGTGCGATTTTGACACCATCAGACCATAACGGTTACCGCCGGTGGCCTTGGGCGATGATAGGTAAACTTTGTAGAAGAAGACCGCGTAGTCGTTTGTTTGTTGTTGTTTTTTCTAATGCACCTATACTGATCAGCTTTTGGACTGCTGACTTGAATGTCCCTTCAGCCATTAGGCCAACCTTATTTTTGCTTGAAATGGAAAATATAAATTTTACTGTCGTACCTAAAGTAGAAGGTTAATGTTGGGATTAGCCACAATGCGGACATCGACGACCAGCAACCAGAGGGAAAAAAACAGGAAAATATAAAATCCTGACCTTCAGCATTTATTCATTTATTTTTAAGCGCTCTCTCCCTCCCATGGCTGAGAGATATACATGCCCCGTCAGGCAATGGACGAGATAGAATTTCTTCTCGCCTGAACAATTGGTCAAGATGCAGACACCACCGATTAACTTTCATTTTAGGAACTCGTCTTTTGTGAACACCTCGACTGAAAACAGGCGCGAGCCAGATGCAATGCGCCTCGCGCCTGCTGCTCACTTCGATATGATGGGCTCCCCGAAAAGCGTTACTGCAGTGCCTCATGAATCTTTATCTTACTAACAGTTGCTTTCCAGGAAGGCTATTCATGTTTTGACCATGTGTGTTGTGGTCGTGGCGTATTATCAGCTAGAACAATCACCTGTCTGAGACAAGAATGAAGAGCAATTTTACGTAAAATAAGGTGAACAGGAGAGAGCGGCCAGTTTTCTGGCAATTGCAATATCTATCTATGCCTTACAAGTAAACAAAAGAGCTGCTTTAAAGATCTCCCCACTAAATATAGGACACTTCTTTTTACTTTTTTTCAGGTAACTAAAGCGGCCCCTTTCGCATTTTACACTCACTGAGCCCTCATGTCCGATTCTGTCGGCGTACCTCTAAATCCATTAATATTTGCTACAAAGAGGTTCGTTTTTTTACACCGTAATCAACAAAACAAATGCATAGCCAAAAATCTTCCATCACAAATATAGAAGTCGGAAGAGACAGTTGAGACTGCTCACGTGTGAGAAGGCGTAAGCCCTAACTTTGGGAATGGAGACGCCGCGCGGCGTGATTTAACCTGACGCCACGCAGCCGGCAGTTCTCTGCGTTGTCGCCGCCGCACCCCTTCTCATCTGCGCGCCATATTCGTGAAGTCTCCCCTTTTTATTTAGAGGAAGTGGGAGCCGTACAAAGCGACGCAACATCGAGCTCATGCGAAAAAAACAGGACGGAGCATATACTCTTCGCCAGAAATGGGCGGAGCTCGAAAACTTCCTCGTAACGCTGCTATAACGCTCATGCGACACACACACACACACACACACACACACACACACACACACACACACGCACGCACGCACGCACGCACGCACGCACGCACACACACACACACACACACACACACACACACACACACACACACACACACACACACACACACACACACACACACACATTGTATTGTGCGAGACTTTTTTACGCACGCACGTACGAATGCACACACATACACACTGTGTGTGTGTGCATTCGTACGGCGGGGGCCGCCGTACCGCGGTCCTCGCTCCGCCTTAAGGGTTTGATGCGATAGCTAATGGGTTGATGCACACATATGCAGAATTGGCCTTCCTCTACTTCATAGACCCCTGAGAGTGCTTGCGCCCCAGCTGGCGCAGTTGTGCAGCGGTTAAGCGGTGCGCTAGTGCCCTTGGATGGCAGGTGCTGCCACCGGTGGACATTGTTCGATCCAGGTCGCTCGTCCCGAGCAACCTCGCTCACCAGTCATTACCTTAACCCCCCTGCCAGTGCCCTGGGTTGCCAGGTGCTGTCACCGGTGGGACTTTTGCTATTAAGGTTGTTCTTACTAAGCAACCTCCCACGACCTACCGCGAAATTAACCACCACCATGCTAGATTTAAAGAGGATGCCATCTTTTATGGATACCATCGAGTGTCAACAAACACGCACGCGTAAACACATACACAAGCTCGCGCACGCACACACACGAACACGCACACGCACACCCACCCACCCACACACACACTCACACACACACACACGGGTTTTCGCTCAATGGGGCAAGTAAGGCTTACACTTAGAAAAATCAGGGCCGAAAGGGTTAAACGTTCTCGATCACGTATAGTTGCCGCGTAAACGTAGAGCGCACTAATGTATCGTTTGCGGTTCTTAAAAGCAAAATCTTACGCGTAATTTAAAACACCCTATATACAAAGGAGCTGCCAAGAGGCATATCGCTACCTGCCAAGCGTGCAAGCCACGCCCGCGTTCATGTATTCGTTGGGTACCTATTCCTCTAGCTTGCCCACGGCTTACCAAGGAGCGGTTTCGCAGGCAAGGGGCTTGTATGCTGTCCACAGCAATATCCTATACTTTTTGCAACTCATTGGGCTGTTGTGTACAAGCGCATATAAGACGTCACTCACGCTGCCGCACCGCAGAAGTCGCAGCAGCTCATAAGAGCACAGCCGCGTCCGACGCTCAGGACGCTGCGGCCCGACGCCCTCGGCGATGCAATGGTCTCACCGCCGTCAGGGTGACGGGATCCACCGCTTCCCTGGTTGCCCAGGAAAGCCCCGCCACTCCACACGGTGGAGATGCGTGGAGCGCAACATTCCAAGCCCCGGTCACTCTCTGCACCAGAAACGTAATGTGACAAAAGGGCTCCTCTAGACTTAAAAAGAAAATATGTGACCACCAAAGCAAAGCCCACCCCCATCACAAACGTGAATCACTTTAGTAATGAATCCGCAGGTTTGCATATACAGGCGTTATTCTCTGAACAGAAATTAGGGGCTTTTTATCACCTCATTACTGCGTTGCAGTTTTGACTGTGCATGTCTATAAATTTGTCTGCATATAATATTCATATGGTGGTAAAACAATGGAGACTGGAATTTCGTGGTCATGGCAATATCATAAACAAAACAGCGTTCGGGCTTACTAACTTCGCAAACATGAGAGCTCGGGAACACAGAAAGAAAACGTATCCACAAAACTGTGAAACTACTGCTAGCGAAAAATCTGGAGCCGTCTACTGGACAGGTGCCTCTGAGACCTACGTGTTCATAGCGCCGATTCGGTGGATTCCTGCTCATGCCTTGACAACGGTCATCATTGTTCATCGTACAGCCGTTCGTCCCCAGTGCTCCATCAACATACGTGCTGTTTAGTCGATATTTTACTGCATTAGCATTTGCATTGGTTATAACGAGAAAGCGAACCGTGTAACCAATGGTAACAGAAGTGTACACTAGCGAAGAGTCGCTAACATGTTCATTGATCCGCTTCAAGAGAGACGGTCAGCGGCGACCGCCGGCTAAAGAGTCTCGGTCAAGGTAATTATTCTATACCACATTGGTTATTACCCTTGGAGTAGCTTCATCGAAAAAAGGCAAAATACATGTACTCGCTGGAGTTATTCTGGATAGAGAGAAATGTGCTTGCTCAGGACTCAATATTACGCGCTATCTAGAATTTTGTTTATTTTCTACAAACTTAAAAAAAAATGAAAGGATTAAAAAGAAAGCAAGTTATAGAAGTCGAGGTACGCCGTGCTACTATGCATCACAAAGACAAAAAGCACCATCAAACGTATTTACGCTGAGCAAGAGCGAAGAGAATGTAACTGCCCGAAATCAGTGGGTGCAAATTATTTCTAGCATGCGCTATATGCTGCGGCGTGTTCAAGGGAAGGAAATACTATGCATTAAGAGAACTGCTATGCATTATAAAATCCGGCAGGGACAAGTGTCATCCAATGTGTACGGGGGCATCTCACTACCTTCTGTTTGCATTTTACCTCTCCCTTTTCCTCAATTCCCTTTTGCCCCGAGTGGAGTACCATACGAAGGTCATGCTTCCGCCGGCCGAACTCTCCGCCTTCCTCCTCATCAAAATTTACTTCCTCTCTCAAGGAAAGGAAGTGGGGCGAGCGTGAAATTTTCCTCAGAAAAATCATAACAAGCCTTATTTGAAGACAAGAATGTTCAGCATTTGCAGAGTGCAAATACGACCGCCCCTCAAAGGGGTGCCCACAAATCTCCGCTCGTCACCAGTAAGCCGCTTTGCAGGGAACGTTCCAAAACGTGGATGCAGGGTAGTAAACAGCCCGGTCGCTAACATTAACCACGATCAATTGCCAAATAGCTTAACAATAGGCATGCGCCAACTCACCCTGCAAGCAATTCTTTTAAATTAACCACGATCGAGGTGGAGAATACGCAGCGCCCGAGAATGACGTATCATCCGCGGACCCCAGCTGGAATGGAAAGTGTAAGAAAATAAATTACCGCGGTGGGCGCCAGGAACCCGGCTGACAGATCTTCCAGGCAGGGATGTCTCCCAGTTGGGAACACGCCACGACATCCGCTGCCCTCGGCCTGGAGAGCGGTGGCGACGGCAGTCCCTGGCGCAGAGCTCCGAGAGAGCCTGCCCAGAGTGTCGAACCGAGACGACGAGGGGCTTGGAGAAGTCGACGATCCGCTGCCGCCAGAAGGAAGAGGTAGCATGGGCCCAGATGTGCGCGTTCCTTTCGCCTCAGATGGCCACTGCTGATCCGATGGCGGCCGTTTAACGCCGACGCAAGGGAACAAGGTCATGTCTGTGACGGCAAGAAGATGGGCTTGAGACCTGCAAGCATACCAGTGGAGTTCAAAGATGGAGGTAGCCACGTACCTCTTCCTGGTGCCTCTGCGAAGCTTCCGACGTCTGGGGCTGCAAACGTGAATGGAACGAAAAGCTCGAGCCGTTTCTCTTTGTCTTTTGCCTCGTATTCTTCGTGACTCGTGCGGGAGGAGCTATGCTCCCAGGGGTAGGCAGAAGGTGTAGTTTTAACGGCAAATAAGTTACTGATGGAAAATAATACTTCTTCAGACATTAAAACGCAGGTCCGGCAATTTTCTGCCCGCAGTGAGTTATTGGTTGATTCATATTGCTGAAGGCTTTCCATCGCAGTACGCAACTTCATTTTTTACATTACGCAAGCAATAATTTTAAATAAGCAAGAATCTTGATTCGAAATCAAAACTCCCGAGCGGTGCCTGGTGAGATGCTTTGCTAGGCGTCAGTGATGACGACACAGGTTGGCTAGCGAACCGCATGAGCCTGCTGCCGCAATGCTGTGCTGCGCGAAAAGCAAATCGCTGTGAAAGTACCATGCAGAAGGAAGCATCGAAAATTCCTTATCCTTTCTCAATGTCATCAGGCAGTGAAGAGTCGATAAAAAGCTTTAGCCTAAGCGATTCGCCATTAGGAGACGACCCGCCGCGACGGCAGAAGGCTGGCCGTGGCGAGGCTGAGTGAACGCGGCTCGTCGCGCTTCGACATGACTGCGAAGCGCGAGCCTCCCTTCAGTTTCGAGTTATAAAATTGTCCAACGTATAGATTTAATAACTCATGCACAGTCCTTTCAGGTGCACATGCGGCGAATGCCAGCCGTCGCTAAGAGACGAAATGCTGTGCTGTCGGGAGATCTCTGCTGGCCAGGATCTGCTGCCCAGGATCGGTTGCATCTGCAACAACCGGCCGTCCGCATATTGTACCTTGATCCCGGTATGGTGCACATAAACCGACGCCAGTTACTGTTTTACAACCCCAGTTACCTGGAACATCCTAATGAGAATAGGAATGCGCCGCGCCCTGACAGCTAATACACTACCACAAGATGCATAGTGGGTAGAATTTGAAGCCATTTATACGCTCTGACACCTTGATGCATGTGGCATATCTAGTCAAACAACGACGCTGCAATTATGAGGCCGTCCAAACGTTACTGCTAGACAACATCTTATATAGTTGTCGATCAGCTGCCGGAATTAGTATATGTTATTTTTTTCGGTTCGCTTCTTTAAGTAATTTCAGGAGGTCGGGTATGAATAACTAAAAGGAGAAACATTCAAATCTACTCATCTCTGCTCGCTTCCTCTTCATTGCTGCCCCTCGTCATATCGGCGGTTTAGCAAGCATCGCGCACGGGCACAACGCAGGCGCAGCACCCGACTTCAACCACCGCCTGCTATTCGCGAGAACGAAACTCCTCCATCAGAAGCATCTTGTCTTGACAGCAGTTCCGCGCGGAATGTTCTGAGCCCACAAGGGTTCGCAAATTCGGGGATGAATCTATTTGTCGCGTACTCCTTTGTCCTTCGGAATTTGATATTAAATCGCTGCCTTATTTTTTTCTTAGTCTTTCGGATATCCCACAGCACAGCACTATCTGCCACACATTCCTCCAATGCACTAAGCGAGAGCTAAAACTGTCTAGTGAACTCACGATGCCGGTCGCAAGCAGGCCACCGCCCGTCTGCACGTTGACATGCTGCTCCCAGTAGCACCGCTGTCCCCTGGCCCCGTGCCAGGCTGTGCCAAGCATTAGCGCAAAGTGTAGTCTACAGGCCAACCCACCACTATTTCTCCGAACTGTGCCGTATTCAGTCTTATCGGTAAGAGGGCATGCATTGTCGCTGCAGTGTCGCCTTCGTCTGCTCCGCGCTACTTCCCAACCTCTGACGTCATCTAGCAGAGGGCTGTCCGTAAAAACCTCCTGTTGAGCAGCATGAGTCGCGAGTGTGGGGGTCTTTTTTTAAATTACAATGCGAAAGAACTTCTTTCTCCAAATGTTCGTTCAGAGAGGAAGACCATTGCTCATGGGAGGAGGCGTGAAAGACTGTGCGTAGCTTTGTCGTTCTTTAGTCGCTGCGCAGAACAGCGCTCTGTGGCATATAATAAACCTGATCGGTGGCTTGCTCGCTAGGGGTTACACGCTGGGCGGAGCCCATATCTATGTAGCTCGACTTTGCACTTTCATAGTCCGCGCCGAATGCCGGAGTGCGCTGATTTCTTTTCCCTAGGCTCCTCAGTCGCTTTAGTGCCTGGTAGCGGTTGTCACAAAAGTGTCACTGCTTTCTTCCCGAGGAAGGCCAACTTCGTAGCGGCTGTTTTTCATACTGATGTTTCTTTCAGACTGACGACCAATCGCTTACGCTTCCTCGTGCGGCCCTCCAGCGGGGTCTATAATGCCAGTGCTTTCCAAGTCCCAGAAGCCTTTTACGTCTTTCAGTACTTTCAAGGGCGGTGGTTATCCTCATTACACAGAAGTTAGCCGAATTGTCAACTTAGGTATTCAATGGAATAGGACACTGAAACATCCAACCGAAGACCGACGCCAAGGCAACCAAGTCAGCGTTTTGCTTGGAGCGTTCTATTTAGCCCGTCATGAATTCCCACAGCCCGTCATGAATTCCCCTCGCGCTTCGTCCGATGATGTCACGGATAGCAGTGATCTCAACGGGGCAAGGTGCTCCTGGATAATATCTCGGGTGTCGCCAAAGCGCTTGGACAGAATGGTCACTGCATCGTCGTAGCATTACCCTGTCGCCTGTTATCCGGCTATCGATGACGCCACCGCACCGCTCAGAAGGCTCCTCAAGTAATGAAACGTTTCTCCCTTGGTGAGGTTTCCATTCTGATCAACGGCTTCTTTAAACTGCTCCCAAAACCCGCGCACTGTCGAAGCTCACCGTTGAATGCCTGCAGCTGAAGGGTGGGCAGCTCGACTGCACTGCGATGAGTAACTTCGCCGCCACCATGTTGGCTTCCCCGTGGTGGCTCTGCCGTCTCTTTAGTCAATAGGCGAGGAGCTCTCAGCAAGAACCACAGGTGGTCGAAATTTGCGAACCCCTTCACTGCGGCGTCCATCATAGCCTGAGTCGCTTTGGGACGTTAAACCCCATAAGCCCCTATTGATCAGTCCCTGTGCTGGCAAAGCGTCCCTTTTGACAGTTCTCCAAGCCGCAAAATGCCTAACTGCACTAACCCTGCATGGCGTATAGCATATTTCCCTTTATTTAAACGAAAGGCGGAGCATCGGGGTACTATGCTTTAGGAATGAATGACTAAGTGTGAACACAGATATTCCTATTGCGGCCATATGTAACGAACATTTTTGTACGGATGAGAAATACATGGCCGTTACCATGCGCATTATTGCTGGGGAAGCGAGTATCGGATAGGATAAACGTCTCCAGACATGGCACTTGGTTCCAAACGCGATGCAAGCGCCACAAGCCCGCGAGTGGGAACGTGCTATCCGGTTGCAGTCTTTACCGTGGATGTAACTGCATGGCTGTCGAAACTTCTACGGGCACGAAGTGGGAAGGATAGGGCACTGCACGTATATGATACAAAGCAGTAAAAATCTTCACATAATTCGAGTTCACTGCAAGGAGAGCCTGGTTAGGTATGTAGCAATCCTATTACTGGAATGGATGCGAAGATGAGAATGACACGTTGTCAACACTCCTTGTCTTTCCCCGCCCTAAATCAGACAAATATGGATTTTCGGACTGCGGAAAGCGAAGAGATCTCATCCCGTACTGGACTGCATCCGTCAGCAGCATGACCTGAACGCACTCATCACCAATTCCTTTCAATAGAGGTGAAACTTTGCATGGCTGAAAAAGTCTACCCACCCACTTCGCCAAGCTTACGCAAACCTACGACTCTCAGCATAAAGCAAACGGGCGAATTACGCCGGCCCAGTGGCCACTTTCGCCATCCACCACGGAGAACGCTACCTGTGAGATTCAGATTCATTTTCAAAGAGTCTCTGCAATTTATTTCGTCCAAAAATTTCAGTAATTAGGGTTACAGGCTTCATAGTTCATGGCATGGAACGCTGCCTATGCGTCACCGCCTTTCTCGAACGCAGTGTCGGCGCAGACTATAGATTTCCACAACCTGCCCACCACCACCTCTCAGCCAAGACAGCATCCCGACAGATGCGACGTGCCATCAAGAAATCACAATATATTTGTGCACACAGAGTACGCAACAAATTGACGTCCGAGTGACGCTAGACCTAATAGGCCAGCGCATCGGCACCGTGCCTACAAAAGGCAGATTTTAAAGACACACGCCTCAAGACGTTGATTGGCCTCATCTCGATGCGTGTTCTGCTCGATTTATTTTCAAGCCAGGCGGCAAAGGGCCAGCGACACAAAAACTTGTCAAAACTTTGCTGGACCGCGAAAACATCGTGGAAGTCCGCATCACGACATTCTTTTTTGTTTGTCCTCTTACTGGCAAACTTTGGGACCATAGGCGCCGACTGCGGAAGGGAAGGGGGGGCTCGAGCTCCTTTCCCCCCTGAAATTTTTCCGAGGGGGATTAGCCCCCACCGGAGGCTGAGCGATGGAGTCAAGGGGCAGGATATCCTCTGCTACGGACTGGCACATTCACACGGGCGACGGAGAGTCGGCAAGAGCGATATGCCGCTGTTTCCAACCGTACGCTTCACGACAGGAACAGCAAAGTACACTGCAGCGAAAAAAAGCGCGCAGCAAAGCAAAATAAACAAACTATCCCCATCAGCCACTTTATATGAGCGCCAACCTATCGTCCTATCGTTCGTCATGCGTTGATCACCAACACAAAGTCCACGTGAGTCACTGCCACACACTTTTTTTATTAAATCATGTCACCTAGCTACGTTAAATGACTAGAACCACCTTCCTGTAGGCACTATAAATAAGCGATTTTTTTTTTCCAGTCACTCTCCGCATTTTTTTTTTCGTGATTTGATTTAGTTTTCCTCACAAGTAGCTCGCTTTATTCTTATTTTTTGCCATGATACGTTTCGCTCATGTTTAAATGGTGTCCTAGTCTATTAGCCGAAAAACTGTACTACTTCCATTACGCTATGATCAGCTTTTCTAATGTCTATATGGTGCGCTAGTTCAGTGCTGACAAATTTTGCATCGTATTGCATTTGTTCACTAAAATTGCTGCTGTTTGTTTTTTTACGATATATGTAAACCCAATCCCCTCTATAATGCTTCGGCGACTGGGGGTATAGAAAACAAATATCTCTTGCCAAGGAACATGCCCGGACGAGAAGGGGAGGGCAAATGAAAAAGAGAATGAAGTCTGCCACCCCCCCCCCCCCCAGTTAATTACAATTAAAAATACCTTTTCACATCAGCCTACTTTTTCATCGTTTGCATTGTGCTCAAGTAATTATAAACTATCGCGAAAATAAAAGTGCTTTTTTTTTTTAAAGCGCCTCTGCGGCTGGGCGCAGGTTAATTCACATGCATGGGGCAGAAGTTTTCACAAATGCCATCGTTCGCAGTTGCTCACTTTGTTGTAAAGCAGATGGTTTTGTGTTGTATACTATGTGAAAATATTCTAAATAGGTGCGATTTTTCGCACGAGTGTTTCTTTTTGATAAAATAAATATCCTACGAATATAGTCCTCGGTGTCCTGTGTGCACTCGTATGTATTTATGTACATATCGCAGTGAACGAAATGACACACCATCGGGCTTTAGTAAAGCACAAAAATGACTGGGGTATTCTTTAGCCGCAGGCTTTCTTTCTTTTTATTTTTTACCTGCGGCGTACAACACCCCCTGGAAAATATTTCTGGCTACGTCGCTGGACATCGGTATATAAGATAACAATGCGAAATTTCTAATGTGAGATGTTTTATTTTTAACAGCTATTATTACTTTACTGTCCGCAGCAAAAAGAAAGGAATTCTCGGCAAGAGCCACAAAATGAACTCAAAAGTGCCTTAAATCAGCTATGTATATGCTAGAATCCATCTGACGAGGCACTATCGCGCTCAGTGTGCATTTCACCGCTCTATAGAGCCCGCCCGAGCGCTCGCGCAATGTAGCCCTTACTGAGCGCGATGGTGTACAAGGCGACAGCTGGTGGATTTTGCATCTACACAACCCTCCAGCGTCAGCGGTTCCAGAGATCCCGACACGCTAGCAACAGATCTCCCCTGAAGCTCGTGTGAGTCCGGAATTTCTCCTACGCAGAGACCGTCAGGACCACCGCACGCGCCATCTATGTTATCGTACACTGCTGAGAGAGGAAGCTGTCCTGAATCAGCAGCTTTATACAGACAGACACCCTTCCGTCGCCCGAAAACTGGCTTGCCAGTCTCCCCCGCGGCCCACCTGCGACATTTTTCTAGACAGTGATGGTGGCGTGAGGCCGTATGCAGAGATCGCTGAATTCGACGCTGTCAAGCAAGACACAAGGAGGGCCAGGGTTAGATTATGGTAATTATTTTTTACTGCATTAGCAGTATAGCCTCCTTTCCCAAACATAACCGTAGTGCGTGCGTGCGTGCGTGCGTGCGTGCGTGCGTGCGTGCGTGCGTGCGTGCGTGCGTGCGTGCGTGCGTGCTTGCGTGCGTTCGCAGCCTCCACTCTCACTCGCATCCCAGCACTCACTGGTAAATGTGCATCTTCACCCCTTTTCACGTTCTCGATTTTCTTTACGTCATGTGGAAGTATCACATTTGCACGAATACAATGCGGCCGCGAATATAAAGCAAGTTTCATTTCATGTGAAAACCAAAGTTTTGCGGGAACACGGCGTCATTTCCCGCAACCTCAGCGTCGTTTAAGGGGCAATAATTAAAGCCGAGGCTTCTTGCCGCCGCCTCCCTGTTCTTCGCGCTGTTGTGCTGCCAATGTTCGCCCTTTTCTTCCCTTCCCTACTCTTCACTGCATTTTTACGTCTTTCCTTTCTTTTTTTTTATGGTCCCAAGGACTTGAAGCTGGCTACTCCTCACAGCTTTCGAGCTTGGTGGTGACGCTATCACAAAGAGCCCCGTTTTATCGTCTTTGGTATACACATCTGCCTCGGAATATCAGCCTCGCGCGTGCCGGGTTGTCATCATTCCGCGTGAGATACGTCGCCACGGCCAGACGCTCCTTACTACAGCCGTTTATCTTTTAATTTACTCTAACTGAATAAAGGAATTTACAGTCGCCTATGGGAGGCAAAATGGGACCGCAGTTTCACATTATTGAATACGTTTTTTTACTGTATCAGAATTTACTTTTGCGGCAGGGTTCTACTGTAGTAATACCTGGGGTTTAACGTGTCGATGCTCGATACGACACAGGGGCTATCAAAGACGCTGAAGAGACGGAATCAAGGTTAGAGTACACCAGCTGGGGTTCTTCAACGTGCGCTGACACTGCACAGCACACGCTGGTTTTTGCGTTTCGACCGAGACTGAACCAGCCACCTTCGGATCTGCAGCCGAGCGCCACAGCTACTGAGCCATCGTGAGGGGTCTTATAGTATCTGCTGTCTGAGGCAATGAATGCCTCCGAAAGTAAATGTTGTACAACGTGGTTGGGTCATTGCTCATATGTTTCACAGATCTATTATACAGGACCCAAAGAAAGGGAAGCTATTCTCCATAGGTACTTTATGAGTTAGAGCAGTGCTAACAATTCAATTAAAATCATACGCAGTCATGTGAAATGGCGAAGCTCTTATGAACTCAAGATTTCACATCAATCTGGCGTACAATGCTTTAGTATTACCGAAAGCACATTACAGAAGCGCATTTTACTCGCGTAACTTGCGAACTTGCCTATGCCAGGGCTGAAATTTGGAACCAACTGCCTGCTAACTTAAAAACGGGTCAGTTGTCAATCGCCGAAATAAAAAAAAATTCGGTGCCAGCAGTATTCGACTCCACTATAAATCGGTGTTTTTCTTGCATGCATTTATTTCTCCATAAAGGATATGGCACTTCAGAGGATGTGCGCTGGGTGGACACCGCGTGTGGTCCAGGCTGTTCAGTAGCTGTGGCTTACCATCCAGCCCTACGTGGCCCTACGTGGCATGGACACATGCGCGTAATGTGAGGGCTGTGCGGTGGCCCTGAGACCTTGCAGGGTACAAACTCACTCGCTTGCATAATAAAGTTTTTCCATCCATCCATTCATTCTTTTTTTTTTGCTCTCTTAACTATTGTATAATCTCTTTAGTATTTCGCTTTTCTTTGTACAGAACTGTCGCATAGCTGCTGTACATGAATTCTATGTATAATGCTTTGTTGTCTCGCTATAATTATTTTTTGCACTTCCTGCATGGACCCAAGTCTAGCCGAGAATCCTAAGGGCCCAAATGATTTGCGTGTATTTTTGACTAGCCGTTTCAATAAAACTGATTTGATTGATAGATTGAAACTTTGTTTCTTTACACTTATACTTAAAAATCGGGGCGTGCAAATTACGCGCAAACTTTCTCCACACGTCCCATAAACTCCACAAAGACCATAACACGCAATAAATACTGCATATTGCCGCCCATACGTAGACCTCCCATCTCGCACCCGAGGCTGGAAAAAAAAAAGTTGATTTCATACACAAGACGGAAACCCCCACCCGCCCCATCTTAAGTTATGTGATCCCCGCGAGATTTCATGACAGCCCACGTCAGCTGAAAGCAATAAACACGCAATGATACAATCGCGAAGCCAGCACTTGGAGGCAGAGAAGATAACGGGCGATAAAACGGCACCCCCGCCTGTGCCTCGGCTGACTAGCGGCAAACCGAAAGCAAAGAGTTCGGTAGTTTTGTATTCGGGTGCGGGCGCAGCAGTTCGTCCCTGAACGCGACCGCCAGGACGAACGGGCCGGGTAAACGGCGCACTGTCGTGACCTCGCCACTCTCGTCTTTCACAACCGCACACAGCGACGCGGTCGCGCCGATCTTCCCAAGACTGTCTTGCGCGCACCCCCGTGCATCCGTGCATGCTGGTGGTCTGGTGCAGTAGAGATCAAAATATGCGAGTGAAAGTTTTAGTGCGAGAATGATAAAGCGCAAGTGGAAAAGCCGGCGTCGTCATCGCCCTCATCGCCAATCTCTGGCTGCCGCAGCAGCTCCGTCACGTTGTTAGTGCGGGAAAAATCCCAGGAGCCGTAGTGATGGATGCCTTGCTCAAGCTTTCCACTTCTCCCGGAGGCCACCAGAAGTGCTGTGTGTGAGTGCGACTTCATCGTCCCTCCTTAAAGAAACGGAGTCGAAAGTTTCTATTGCGCACGAGGGCTTCTAGTAGCAGTACGGAGTGGTCCCGTCATGTGGATGGTACGAAGAGCGGGCGCTTGCTTACTCCCGACACGCGTGCGTGATGGAGCCGGTGATGCCTACTAGTGCGGGGCTTCCTTCCCTGAATGCTGATGTGCCATCTGCATCGGCGGGTGGTCGACCAGGAGGGAGCGCTATCGCATTTCTCTCTCAAGGCGGAGCTTAAAGGGACACTGAGGAGAAATTGAAGTTGGCTTGTATCGACAGAATACCAGCTCCTGATTACAAAAACGCCACTCATACTGACAACAACGCTCTTGTAACGTAGAAAAGAGCAAAAACCAAAATACAGGTATCGCCGCCACAGGCCAAACTCGCAAGTACAAGCGTCATGACGTCATATAACAAAACAGTGTTGCTAGAACCAATGGTTCTAGCAACGCTAGGACACGAGAAGCACAAATCACTGAGGCGCAGCCAATGCATGCGCAAATCTCCTTGACGTCGCCAGATGGCGCCACGTGCCGGGAAGCTACGCGCTCGCCTGAAGCATTGGGACCAATCAGCGCCTGCTCGCCGGCGTTAGGCGGGCTCCCGGTATTCCGCTAGCGGTATCAAGGTACACGGTATGCTAAAGGTGTCTATTTGCGAGAACTTCGTTGACGACTTCGAGAACGAGATCCATCGTAACGCTCGCAAAACGCCGGTGCAAACGTAAGCGAAGCGACTGTAGCGACGGCCGCAATAGCCGATAGATGCCTTCAACGTGCGGCCGGCGGTAGCTTTCTTTTCTGCTGCTGCTAGGCCGCACTGCTGGCCGGCAGAAATCACGGAGTCTGCATCACGTCATGTCACGTCATGTTTCACGTCACTTAGTCGTCTGTCGTCATAGCCGAATCCCAAGTTTGAATCACAGCGGCGGGAAAAACCTTTCCAACTTCGAATCCAAATTTCTTAGAAATAAATGCATTTTTCGCTGCCGGCCAAGTGGCAACAAAGCCATGACATGCCGAACTATCGGATTTTGCTATAAAAAATATATTAATAGTGCTCTCCTCAGTGTCCCTTTAAGCGTCTCTCAAGTTTTTTTTTTCATCCAGGTAAAAAGTCACGGATGTGCAAATGAGAAAGGCAGTAACGCATAGCACTGGGACATATCCCGCCAGTAACGAAAGAGGAAGTAAAGAAAGGTTTAGGAGCAATGCATTAGGGGAAAGCAGCTGGTGAGGATCAGGTAACAGCAGATCTGTTGAAGGACGGAGGTGAGATTGTGCTACAAAAACTAGCCACCCTGTATACGCAATGTCTTATGACCTCGAGCGCACCAGAAGCTTCGAGGAACGCTAACATCATATTAATCCATAAGAAAGAGGTGAAGGGCTTGAAAAATTACAGACCGGTCAGCTTACTGTCCATTGCGCACAAGGTATTTACTAAGGTAATCGCAAATAGAATCAGGACAAACATAAACTTCAATCAACCAAATGATCAGGCAGGCTTTCGTAAATGACACGCGGCCATAGACCATATTCACACCATCAGTCAGGTGATAGAGAAATTCACAGGGTATAATCAACCTCAAAGCCTTCATGGATTATGAGCAAGCATTTGACTCAGTCGAACCACAGCGATCATGCAGACATTGCGGAATCAGGGTGTAGCAGAGCCTTGTGTAAAAATACTGGAAAATATATATAACGACTGCGCAGCTACCAAAGTCCTCCATAAAGTCAGCAGTAAAATTCCAATAAGGGAGGGTGTCAGGCAGAGAGACAGACCTCGCCCATGTTATTCTTCGCCTGTTTACAGGAGGTAT
Organism: Amblyomma mixtum; assembly: GCF_055824585.1. Classification (NCBI taxonomy): domain Eukaryota; kingdom Metazoa; phylum Arthropoda; class Arachnida; order Ixodida; family Ixodidae; genus Amblyomma; species Amblyomma mixtum. Next base: position 225,449,604 of record NC_143014.1, on the reverse strand, counting down.
TTTGAGGCCTGGATTGGGAACAGTTGGGGATAAGAGTTAATAGAGAATATCTAAGTAATCTGCGATTCGCTGATGACATTGCCTTACTAAGTCACTCAGGAGATGAACTGCAAAGCATGATCATTGAGTTAGACAGGCAGACCAGTAGTGTGGGACTAAAATTTAATATGCAGAAAACAATCGTTAAAAGTCTCGGAAGTGATCAGAAGTTCACAATTGGCAGCGAGGTGCTGGAATTGGGAAGGGAATACGTCTAATTAGGGTTGGTAGCAATGTTGCAGGCGTTACCGAAAAAAAAAAGGTTACTCCTTACCGCACGTACCGCACGTTATTTTGCCGTTACTCCATGGCCATAAATTTCAATCAGTGTGTCTTCGCACCAAAAACTCATGATAACAGTTTTATAAAGCTCATATTTCACATCAGACTTCTAGCCCAATCAACGATTTTACCCGAAATCCTTATTTAACAAGAATACTTTGCGCAAATTTCCAGGAGCTTAGAAATGTTATAGTGACTTAAAGTTGCCTGTAGAGTTACATGTGATGGCTTCTAACTCTTTGGCTCATGGTGGAGCCATTTCTTGAATGTGACATTAAAGCAAAAATGACATTTCGCCATCAATTCTAATTTCACAAAGAAAACATCAATGAACTATAGACAAATTTTCAGTAATTCTGAAAAATGTGATGTTCCAAAATGCTCGGTGTGCTTCTATTAACAAAATAGACGCGCAATTTGTGTAGCAATAAAGAAATGCTGAAATGGCATAGTTCCGGAAAAATATATTTGCGCACAGAAACATTTTCACTTAAACCTATGTAATTACCGCAAAAAAATGCGAGTGGTTATGTGAAGATGGTTAAGGTCAGCCTCGTTAGCTCAGGAATTCAATGACCAGAAACGTAGCCGCAGTTGCAGATAGAAAGAAGCAAAACTTATTTTGAAAACAAAGTTGATAAAACTTTCTGATAACTACCACTTGCTGTTGAATTTAAGCAACACCTGCATTTCAAAGCGTGTCATCGGACAGCTTGCCTCGCTTCTTACTGAATACGTTCGTACCTACGCTAAATAGGCGCTCATCGGACGTACTGGGTCGTACTCCTGTATTCACTTCAGGAAGAGTTTGTGAACGCGTGTAAACTTTTCCTTGAGCCCACTCAGCGCAACGTTACGCGGCACCAAAATGTACCGAGACAGTTCCTCCTCTTCAGCTGGCGACGATGTCGAGAAGGCGTCCCCGCAGAAGTCATCATCCGTTGCGCTGGAGCTTGGCCGGGTCGCTATTCCCCGAGTCTGGATGCCCGCAAGCCGAGAAAATCTCGACAACTCGCTTTTGACAGGCTCGAGCACCGCATTTCGCTACGCTTCATCGCCAATCCGCGACAACTTGAACCTTGGTAGCAAAGTAGCCGCAACCAGCAGATCCGCAACCAGCAGCTCTATCTTACCGAAAAGCTTTCAAGAAGTTTTCGACCGACCGTCCGTGATCACCTTGGTGACCTTTTCGTAAAGCTCGAATTCATTGAACACCTCTTCAAGTGCAGCGGCCAGACTTTCATAGGTTACGCTTCCTTTCGTGCGTGCCGCCGCGGTGGCTCAGTGGTTACGGCACTCGGCCGCTGACCCGAAATACGCGGGTTCGATCCCGGCCGCGGCGGTCGAATTTCGATGTAGGGGATATTCTAGAGGCCCGTGTGCTGTGCGACGTCAGTGCACGTTGAAGAACCCCAGGTGGTCGAAATTTCCGGAGCCCTCCACTACGGCGTCCCTCATAGCCTGATCGCTTTGGGACGTTAAACCCCCATAAACCAAACCAACCTTTCATGCGGCGGCAAGTGGCAACCTTTCGGTCTAAAGTTTCCGGATCCAGCCATGGAGCTGTCACCTGGAAACCATATTTTTATGAGACATTACAGCAAAGAAGTGGGCAAAAATACACGATTTAGAAGGAGGGCTTGGTTTGCGCTAACGCGGAGGAACAACTAATTTGCCAAATATATTCTGTTCACTGTGGAAGTGATACTTAGCGCGAAGGGTACTCTTAGAACGCTTAAAAGATAACAGTGCCACCGGTCCGGACGGCTTACCCACGGTCCTGCTCTCTTCTTGCGCTTTTGCGTTGTCAAGGTACCTTCAAATTCTTCTCACAAAGTCATTACAGGACGGCTCTTTGCCTGAAGAATGGAGGCTTGTTAATGTTGTACCTATACATAAATCGGGACCTAGGAATGTTGTTTCAAATTATCCACCAGTGTCCTTGACCAGTGTATTATGTAATTTTTTAGAGCACGTGTCTTATACTAATATTATGTATCATCTTAGTATGCATTCATTATTAAATACTAATCAGCATGGCTTTCGCAGAGGTTACTCGTGTGTCACCCAGCTTACCGACTTTGTACATGACCTGTCAAGTGCTTTGGATAAGGGATATTCTGTTGACTGTATATTTCTAGATTTTAAAAAGGCCTTTGACGTTTTATGACATTCCTTATTAATAGAAAAATTATACTGGTACAACATAAATGAGAACGTTATTAGGTGGATAAAGGAATATTTGAGCTTTAGGCGTCAATGTGTTGTTGTCCACGCGAAACAGTCGCATGAGGTGGCTGTAACATCAGGGGTGCCTCAGGGATCCGTCTTGGGCCCATTACTGTTCATTATTTACATGAATGACATCTATTCAGGTATTTCTTCACACATGCGTTTTTTTGCGGACGATTGTGTATTGTATAGAATTATTAACGATCAAAGTGACTGCGATGCATTACAACAGGATTTGTGTAAAGTAGCCCAGTGGTGTGAGAACTAGGGAATGCATATTCATTTGCAAAAATCTGTACATATGTGTTTCACTAAAAAGAAGGTTCCCCATGTTTTCACTGATAACATAAATAATAGCAGACTGCTTTCAGTGTTGGAATTTAAACATCTTGGTGTATATTTAACAAGTTCAATGTCTTGGCATCGTCCCGTGGATTTCGTTACTGCCAAAGCCTGTCGTGTTTTGGGCTTCCTGCGACGTAACGCTAAACTTTTCCCTTTAAAGGCTAAAGAACTGCTCTATAATACAAATGTTAGAAGCATACTTGGGTATGCTTGCACAGTCTGGGATCCTAAATCCTTTCTTGACGTTCAAAAGCTAGAAAGAGTTCAGAATTTGGCCGTTCGTTTTTTTTTTCAATAACTATGGGCGATATTTTAGTGTAACGAGCGCCAAAAAAGCTTTCAGTTGGGACTCTCTTCAAAAACGTAGGAAAGTTCTGCGTTTAAAATTATTTCATAATATATTTCATTCAAGAACTGGAATAGACAGAACCAAATATATAGCCAACCCTGATTACGTATCTTTACGAAGAGATCATTCACTTAAAGTTAAAGAATACAGATGCCGGACTCACCTTTTTAAAATGTCTTTTTTCCCCAAAACGATTTCGGAATGGAACAAGCTGCCTGAGGAAGTAGTGTCCATATTATCAAATGATTCATTTTCTTCCATGCTGTGACATTTTTTTATGTATAATAATCCCGTGCTCTTTCTATCTCAATGTTTTTTTTTGTAACCAACTGCACGCGGTGGCATTTGCGTACTTTTTCTTCACCCCCCCCCCCCCTCTAATGCCATACAATGGCGCTGTGGGTATGATGATAAATAAATGATTAACCCGTCGCGCTCAGTATTATTTCCGTGATGAGATGAACACCAACCAGCTAGCACAACTCATTGTTCTACGCACTTGTTTCGAAACAAATAACAAGAGCTAAAAAATTCACCTGTGAAAGTGAGTCCAACAGTCCGCGGTGACAGCCACATGAAGGAGAGTATCAAACTTTTAGCGTAAATTTCATTTCATCGCTTCGAGGCGCACATGGAGACGAGTCTTGAGCGTTGGACGTGTAAGAACGGTTCTGTCTGGGGCTGTTGCTTTGAGTAACTTCACAAATGATGGCTCCTCTACGACCGAAAAGGGCTGCGCTGCACACTGATGACCAACTCTTCAACAAGCCCGTCAAGCCGTTTTTGAGTCACTGACTGAAGTCCATCTTTCCTCAAGTCGTCAACTTTGGTGCATTTTGTTCTGGACTGAGGTGTTCTTCGCAGAGACTCCATTTATTTGTTCGGTAATGGGAGGGGGGGGGGGGGGGGGGGGCGGTTGCTAATTTGCCAGTATCGCCGAAAACGTCACAGTAGTCACACTCAACACCGGAAACTAAGTAAAATTAAAAAGATGGATTCGAAAGTCAAGCTTACCTTCACATTTTTTTTTTTTTCAAGTTGGAGTTCGAGGACTTTCCGCAACTCAACAGCTTCAGTTTTGACAAACAAAGGAGGCGCTTGAATCTGAAGTTTTCACCATAATAAAAAATTTACTCAATGCAGGCCGCGGCGAAGGGTGCAGAGTTGTCACGGCCATCCTTCCAACTTACACGAATTTCGAGGTGGGCAGTTGACGTAGCCTGAAGGCGCCTCTACTTTTTGTACTCTTCCACACCTCTGCGGCCTGCTTCCCTCCTCGCATGTGACTGGCGTTTTCCCTTTCGAAGAACGCCGTGTTTCCTATTGTCCCTCTGGCCCCCTCTTTATTTCGGGAACTCGACTGTAGGTCCAAGCAAGCGGACAAGGCCTTTTCAAAGCATTGTCCTTAATGTCTGCAGCTACCGGCCACCAGGAACCGGATGCGAGTAAATGGGCTGAGTTATTTCTCCGTGAGGCCCACGGACGGCTTTTATCAAGCTTTGAGAGGCGACGGCCCTACCCTCCCCACCGGTAGTCAGCGCTTCTGAAGAAATTCCTTGCCATTTTTCCCAGAATTGGTGGCTCGGCATGCTTCCACTCTTTAGAGAGTCTTGTGAGTGAGTGGTTTGGGAAGGGGAGATGGGTGAAGGAAAGTTTGTGAATGCGTGGTCGTGCACGTGTTTCGTGCTTTATGGGTATTCTCTTTTTTTTTTAGTTGGGTGCGTCGTCAAGGGCAGGTGCTTCGTGGCATGCATGCGGGCCGCGACAAGGGTCGTCGAGAGCACCTGTACATTTTGTTTATTTGCAACATCACTTTAGTGGGCGACAACTGGAATAAAAAATAACAAGTAACGTGACACCTCACGTTAATGAAAAATGTTAACGCTATTACGTTACTCGGTAATGTCCCGAAATGGTAAAGAGTACTAAGTTATCGAAAAAAGTAACGCGTTATCGGTAACACTTTTACTGTAACGCGTTACCGCCAACACTTGGTGGTAGTGACTGCAGAACCGGATCACGTGATTGAAATATCTAGAATAAGAATGAGGTTGAGCGCATTCGGTAGGTTCTCTCTGATCATAAATGACAGTTTACCGGTATCCCTCAAGAGGAAAGTATATAACAGCTGTATCTCACCGGTACTTTCCTAAGGGGCAGAAACGTGCAGGCTAGCGAAAGGGGATTAACGTAAGTTAAATATAGTGCCGCGGGCTAGGGAAAGAAAAATGATAAGTGTAACTTTAACACGGGTCAGTGACATCCTATGCGAGATCAAAACGAAGAAATGGGCCTGGGCAGGAGCATGTAATGCGAAGGCAAGATAACCGCTGGTCCCTAAGGGTAACGGAGTGGATTCCAAGGGAAGGGAAGCGTAGCATGGGGTGACAGAAAATTAAGTGGGCGAATCAGATTAAGAAGTTTACGGGGATAGTGTGGGATAGACTGGGTGCCATTTTCGCATTGTGTACCGCAGACAGCTTTTGGTGGGTATAGTCTAAGCGCTAGCATGTCTCAATTTGTCCGAAAAAAAAAAAACAGAAGAGTGTGCCGGGTTCAAGAAAAGTGGGGCTGAACCGAGTCCCGAACCGGTTCGAAACGATTCATTTGAATCGTTCCGGTTCAGTTTCAAAATGCAATTAAAATGGGTTCGGTTCGGTTACGGGCAGAAATACAGGTTCGTTCCAGTTTCGGGTTCTGGTTCGACTCGAAACCCTGATCCTGAACGACTCGGCCTGTGAGGGATGCCGTAGCGGAGGGCTTCGTATTAACTGAGACCATCCAGGAGTATTTAACGTGTGCTGACATCACGAAGCAAATGAGCATTTTTGTATTCCGCCTCCATCGAAATACGGCTGTCATGGCCAAGGTCACACCCCCGATATTGGGATACTCATTTATACCCCCCCCCCCCCCCGCCCCAACAAATAAACAAGCGAGCAAACAAAAACTGCCCAGTGTGTGAAAAAGCGGCGAAGCCTTGTGAGGAGGCTTCATCACACAAACATCAAAAAGCCCGTGAATAGCGCGCAGTTCTGTTTGCTGGAAGAACAGTGCGGACGTAACCGAGGGGAGCATACATTGGCGTCGCAACGGCGAGGTTGCTATTCTGGAGGTTTTCCATTGATTTTTTGCTCAAGACTGAGTACGCCAGCTTTTCAGTTGCACCGGACCTTTAACCCTTCCCCTTAATCGTCCTAGAACAGATTCTGGAAGTATATGAAGTGTCATTTCGAAGGCGATGCATTTTTAAAGCACCGCGCTCAGTGCGCGTGGTGATGATTCCCGGCTGGGTGCACGGAATCCAAGAAAAAGTAGCAGCGTTAAAGCATGCAACCACAGAAGAAAGAACAGGACACAAGCGCGGACTGTCAACTAAATTTTACTGATGGAAGGCACACACCTTAAATAAAGCGAGGAACAGAGGTGAAAAGGAGGAGAGCGAGTAATCGGGAATGATAACAGCTCGCGCAAGCCAGCAACAAGACATACAAAAACTAAAGTTATCTGCTTCTAAAAAGTCAACGTCTGCAGCTAACGTTTCAGTTTTTGTATGCTTTGTTGCTTGCTTTCTCGTGCTGTTATCATTCCCGATTGTTCTCTCTTCTCCATTTCACCTCTGTTCCTCGCCTTATTTAAGTTGTGTGGTTTCCAGCAATAAAATTTGGTTGACAGTCAGCGCTTGTGTCCTGCTTGTGACCACGGCCGGTCTCGACGCAAGCACACGCGTTGAGAGTGGCCGTGGTGTGACGTCGCAGTTTGCAGTTACGGTATAGTGCCTAGAATATTCTAGGCACTATAGTTACGGCAGCTAGGGGCGCCATGCATAGTGATTGATAGATTGATAGTATAGTGCCTAGCATATTCTAGGCACTATATTGATAGGTTGCCTCGATACAGGGCGCGCGCATAGAGGCAGATTGAAGCTCCCAGGGGGCGTTGTGTGGCGGGCGATTTGGAAGCTCTGGCCGTGCGTGCATCTTGCGTTTCTTGCGAGTATGTCCTGTCTTGTCCTTGTCCTGTCTACCTCGTTCCTTTGTGTCGTGTCTTTTGCGCAAAAAACCCACAATGCAATCTTGCGTTTGTTTAGTGTATTCGTTCCAGTTTTGCTGTGCACACGAACGCGTGTTGAAATGAAAGCAAATGCGTTCGGAAGGTTTTCACTCCCAGGTGCTACAAACAACTTATTTTTCACGAGCACCAAATTTCGCGAAGCGAATGCGGCACTCAGCAACCTTCCAAGCGCTGACAGGCCGGTGCGTGGCTCGGTATGCATGGTACCACAACCACGCTTTATCCACCTTAGCACGAGCTCAGCAGTACACAAAACGAAAGCGTGCTGAATACGGAGCCTCGCCCGAACTGAACGTACATTTTCTTGGTAAACTTCCCTCGCTCGCCTTACCCACAAAAGTTAACGAAAGCTCAGAAGCCTTTTCATCCCGCTGTTCGCTTCTAAAAAATTCACAGAAAAGAGACGGAAACGAAATGAAGCTGCACACTAACAGAAAAGAAAGGAACAAATTCTGGCGCATGCCTGCCAGCATCGAACCGTGAGAAGCGAGGAGGGAACTTCTAGAAAAGGCGGTGCGTTTTGGTCGCGAATATCCTCGTGAAAATAAAGCCCTGTACAGGTGACAACTCCAGAATGAGGCAGCAGATGCCCCCCAGAGACCGTCCGGCCAATGGCATCGACCGATTCTCATGATGTGGTGATTAATCCCCTTGGACTGATAGGCTGACATGCAAGGGGGGTGGAAGTTGAAAGGCGATTAACCCCTTCTTAATCGGATTAACCGCGATACAGTGAAAATCGCTTGGCGGCATTGAGGAGCACGTGTCGCTTCGTTCTTGAATTGCATCCGACTCTAGTATATATTTTTGAAATCCTATTTATGCTTATCACGTATTTAAGAAGAATTTTGCCGCCTGTGTTGTGCTATTCCATGCTGCTGCTACGTGCTGCTGTGCACCACTCTTAGGAAGATCCGAACTCGTGCTGTGCTGTTCTAGGCTGTCATCAAACACGAAAGATCGTCCCTGGGATAACTACTTCTGTATACGCTCCCCCCACAGTCATGTAAATTACGTTCCCGCCATATCCTCCAGGCGGGCTTTTCGAGAATCACCGAAAACTCTTTCGTGCCGTACATGTTGGAGATCTAATATGCTCCAAGAAACCCCGAAATTCCTTATCATGAATTGTCGACCAGCGTAAACGTTCAAAATGCGTGGCTACGCAAAATTTCGCGGCAAGGTATATACAAGGCCACGCAGTGGCTGCAATGCTGCGCTGCTGTTATGTGCTCGCTGCATTTTGAAGAAAAAGATTACAGGGAAAAAAGGAAGCGCAAGATGTTGAGGCCAACGGCGGTTCCGAGAGATAAGATAAGATAAGATAAACTTTATTCTCCATCAAAAAAGATGGAGGGAGACGGGGCTAAAAGCTGCAGCCGCAGCTTGACTGGTCCCCGCCCCCCTACATGAAAACGACAGGTGGCACTTGACAGCAAAACATTTAATAACAAAAAACATATCAGAAGAACAGTCGTTTTGACACGATAAAATGAAGAAATGCCTATGGTAACAATACATGGCAACAACAGTTTCTGTATGTACCCGACAGACAAACAACCGTTGCTTTCTGAGGAGCGGAGAACACTGATCTGACGCTCTCACATCTCATGCAAGCGGTACATCAGAACAAGGTATACCGAAAGCACTGAAGGCTGACGGGAAACGTATGCATGCAGTTGTGACTGTGGAAAACGGTGAAAGCGAACATCGCAGAATGCTGCCGGATGTAGCGGAAAATGCTGCGGCTGAGTGTTTCGCTAGCGAAGTATGTCGGCTCAAATACTGAAAAAAAAAAGGCTAAAAGAGAGAGGGAGAGGAAAAAAAAAACTCCTGCGCTAATGGACAACGCGAACTTGGCGCTTGGTTCCCAACATAGGCGCTTACTTGGCTGACATTATTTCCGGGAAGCTAAATTACTACTCGCTATCTTTACAGACGTCAGTAATACTCAAATGTATATACCTTGGGTGTTCTGGTAACGCGCTTTTGCCCACGAAAAAAAACAACAAATAAGTACATTCTGTGCAAAATTAAATAGAAGACAAACTTATACAAGCGTACTCCAAACAGCGTCAATAATAATGCAACGCGTTAAACTACATATCCTGTAGAACATCACGTACTGTAAAAAATTAACTGCTAGTTAAAAAAAAAAGGTCAGAATGGCCGGTTAGTCTGATCGTATGCTGGACACTTCACGTCTTCTCCACTCGTCCGGCGACACGTTGCCGGTTGGGGCAGCCACTCCTAACTTCTTGACCGAAAAAACTGATTTATTGAAGACTGGAGCAAAATACAAGGACTTAGAGAAAAAGGCGGCTTAAAAAAGGCTATTTAAAAAAAGGCTGTAGAAAAGCGGGCTGTAGAAAAGCGGCCGAGACTGAGACTCGGCGCGCTCGTCTCTGCTCTTTTTTCGCAGCGGGTTTTAACCCCTCGATAATTGGGCGGAGCTTTATTAAATCCGCTCTCGCCCAATTTCAACCAATCCCGCTGCAATGGCACTGTAGGTACAAGTAGGTGGAGTCCACTGCTCGCCAGAGCCCGACTCTAGAGGCGCCAGTAAGTCCACTGCTTAGCTATTTCAGAAGTCGCCGACCTTACTGACCCCCCAGCCACTTCCTTTCAACGGAATGGTCGTCGGCCCCTCTGCAGCCCTGACAAGGCTGTTCGCGGTCTTTCTCCCCAATCCCCGCGAGCTTGGACGGCGTCCGAAGCGCGCGACGCGCAGTCATCATTGTCAACCCCTACCGACTCCAGACGACACGGTAGGGGGGAATTACCTACTGGCGCCGTAGGCTTCTACCTTAACACCTCCCCACCAAGAATGTTGGGTGGACGCTCGCCGTACACACAACATACAAAAGCGCGCAAAAGCACAAAAACATAAAAAAAACGCCACAGCACAAGGGCCAGGACCGTCAACCGGGCGCTGCACCAACAACATAAAAAAAGGAGGGCTTCTGCGTCCTACTAACGATTCCAAGAGAAAACTTGCTCAGGACGCTGTCTGCATTTCAAGTAGTACAAGCAGAGAAGCACAGATGGAACCCTCTAGTAAAATCGTGACAAAATCATACATGCAACAACATGTCAATTCAAAGATGATGGTTGGTTGGTTGGTTTATGGGGTTTAACGTCCCAAAGCGACTAAGGCTATGAGAGACGCCGTAGTGGAGGGCTCCGGAAATTTCGACCACCTGAGGTTCTTTAACGTGCACTGACATCGCACAGTACACGGGCCTCTAGAATTTCTCCTCCAAAGAAATTGTAGCCGCCGCGGCCGGGATCGAACCCGCATCTTTTGGGTCAGCAGCCGAGCACCATAACCGCTGAGCCACCGCGGCGGCAATTGACAACTTGCAGAATAACGAGCGCCCTCTACAATTTTCCAACCGAAAACTCTCATTCGCAGACGGCAATCTCGCATTCTTGTTCGAAAAGGGAGAGGGAAGGCCACCATCTCTATGAGAGGGAAGTTGTTGAAAGGACACAATAGACCAGGGGCGCGAAAGCGAGGCGCGGGTCGAGACAGGTGCTCCTCAACGGAATGCCTCATTGTAACCTTTCGACAACAACCCTTTACGCTGTATCTCGAAAGCAGGTGGTGACCAGCGGGGCTTCAGGTCCACGCAGATTTGGGGGCCAGGCCCGCATATCTTTTCCAAGAAGGATACAGTGCAGGGCTGCTGACAAACCTCCCCTCACGCTAACCCCATCAGGCAGCAGGGCAGGAAGCGAAAACGTGCCTGTGCACGAGAGTTTTTGGTTGGAAAATATCTTCCTGTAAGTCAGCTTTCCTGCAATTTTGCAAGTTGTCCATTCAAAGATGAAGAAAACATATTGCTACATAGTTTTCATTAAGTTGCACATACACCGCAACATGATCCCAACGAGGGCAAGAAATGTAACACGGCACCCTTCAGGATTAATGTCATCAAACTAGAAAACAGTTTACACAAGACAAAACAGCATGAGCTTGTCCAATTTTCAGTCTCTTGGCTGTAAACTGTTCATGTTTCCCCACTCTCACCCACTGCCCCATCGTGTGCTTCAGCCACAAGGCATTTTTGCGCGTACCGCAACCTGGCAGTGACAGAGTGGGTTAAGGCTGTGGACATAGGCATTCGTCGCTAGCCACCAGGATCGAAAACTTTATCTAGTCTCAGAAAAGTTGCGTGCTGCAGTGTGCACCATTCTCTCATTCGTGCTGCTCCTACCGCAGCGGAGCTGCCGACCGTGTGCGCATACGGTGCACAAGGCTCTAAATGCCTGTGCCTAGAGGGCAGGGTGTCGAACCGGAACCGAACCGAACCCATATTTTTTTCGCCATCTTGGAACTGAACCCGAACCGGAACGATTCAAAGGAACCGCGGTTCGGGACCCGGTTCAGCCCCACTTTTTTGCATCCCGGCATACCACATGTTTACGCACAAAATGAGATGATCTAGCGCATAGATTTACCCATCCGTAGCTCTCTGCACTGGGAAGTGCGAAAATGGTACCCAGTATATGCGCCAGCAAACTTACAGGAAGTCTGGCGCCTGGGAAGAAGCCTAATTGACGTTTCTGTAATGTACTACCGCTAATTCTAAAGACTTGTACGTCAGGTTTATGTGAAATCTTGTGTTATTACCCCTCCCCTTTTACATATTTGCGTAAATATTTAATCAGGTTGTTAGGACTGCTCGAACTCAATAAAGTACTATAGACAACAAATTTTTCCTTGCGTGATTTCTTCTTTCAAACGATGTGTTAGACATTGGGGTACATGGAGCACCCCGTGGTATCCACCAAAGACATCATAAATAATTTATATTTGAATTTCTTCTTGACCCTGTTTCGGTTTCACCAACATAACGGTGGCTGTGACGTGTAGTGGAAATTAAGTGGTGTGAGGGGGAATAAAACGGCAATATAACTGCTGATACGTCGTTCGTTGTAATTATAGGTCTTGGAGCCGCCGGCTGATTAAAGTGCTATAGTGAGTCTAAACAACATATCAGCGTTTGTATTAGTTTTCCCGTGCCTCTCGTGACCTAATGTTGAACTCACGTCACAGCCATCATTCGGTTGATAAAACCGAAACAGCATGGGAGAAAAAATTATTTTCTAAATTATTTATTGGCAGTAGGGGAATACCACACGGTGAACCATGTATTCTAAAAACTATGGCGTCATTTGAAAGGAGAAAACACGCAACAAAACTGGGTGTCTATAGTCATTTCAGCACCGATTGAGAATGCCTTCCTTTTCTTTGCGTCATTTCCCACAAATAGATGAAATATTAGCGCGAGGACCCAACAACGTTGTGATAGTGGTTTTTGAGGAAAGGAAATGGCGCAGTAACTGTCTCACTTCTTGATGGACACCTGACCCATGGGTGAGAGTGAAAGAAGAAATAGAAACAGGCGCAGTAGGGGAGGGCTCAGCAATAATTTCTACCAGCTGGGGATCCTTAACGCGCACTGACATCGCACACCACACGGTACCTTTTGCGTTTCGCCTCCATCGAAACGTGGCCCCCGGGTCCGGGTTCGAACCCGGGTACACCGAATAAGTAACCGAGTGCCCTAAACACTGAGCCAGCGCCGTTAGTAGTGCAACATTTACTTTTGTAAGCGCTCATTGTCTCAGACAGCAGGTTCTAAATAAAACCCCTCACGATGGGTTTGTAGGGCAATAAAGGAAAAAAAAAATGGCTCAATGGCTGTGGAGCTCGGCTGCTGATTCCAAAAATACAAAAACCAATGTGTTCTGTCGCACGTTGCAAATCCCCAGCTGGTGTCGTCAATCTGGAGCCCGCCATAACACCGTCTATCCTATAGCCCCAATGTCTACTCGACACGTTAAGCCCGAGATATTGCTACTAGTGTTAACAAAAGAAGAATGTATAAATAGGTGCAGTTTCTTTTTTTTTTTTAGAATCCGCATATTCTTGTTTGTGCGCGACGGAAATATGCAACGAAAGGCGAGCCTTTGGCAACGGTGGAGATGTACTAATAAGAAAGAAATTAAATACCGATTGCATAAAAGGGCAATGCGGAAATACATGCGCTCGCTGGCATGCGATAGTGATTACGCCCAGAAAGATGCTGCAATGAAATGTAACTGCGATGAAGTGATTTCGTTATGCCGATTCGCTGAAATCGTTCTGCTTCTAAGAAAAAATATCTGCCAGTCGCCAGCGCGCGGCTCAAAGCCTCATGCCAGCATAACTCCCTTTCTCCGCCCGGATATGGAAATTCCAGACGGCGCACACGTCAAGAAAGGGGAACCAGTCAGGAGGTTGAACTTGGGCAGCATATTCCTCCTGTATTAAAGTGCACTGTTATCTGAACAGTGACCTCGTTGGACGCGGCGGTTCTGCGTGTTCATCCATCATGCAGGTTTTCCACACGCTAAACAGTCCTATGAACAAGAAGAGTTCGCACGGAATTCCGAAGTTTTTCATCGCAGCCATAAATGTTATAATCAAATGTATGATGTCATTGGGTTTTTTAAGAGACTGCTTAAGTATCTCCTAAAAGAACACAGCATCGCGACAAAAATATCATTTTATTGCTCAAATTGATTCTCGTTGCTCGCACAGGTAGAAATGCACTGACCACGGCACAAACGTCCATTTGGCTTGAAGGTACTGTCTTTTGCAAAAGTTTACAGCCCACCACACCATTGAAATAAACGGCGCGGTGGGCTGTAAACTTTTGCAACTGACGGTACGTCCTAACATGTAAGGCCCATGTCTGAAACGTGAAAAAGGTTTTTGTGGCCGATTGAATCTACAGTCGAGCCCACTTCTAACGAACCTAACGGTCACGCGAGTTCAGTTCGTTATATCTGATGTTCTTAGCAAGTGGATTCTTCCTACAACAGCCAAAAGCACTAAGGCCGCTAACAGTGGCGTTTATTTCTTATAAAACTGCGGCCTACTTGTGCAAAGCAGAGCCTGTCGCAGCTCTTTCCAGGCTATCTAGGGCGGTCATTTAATCCTCGTCGAGACCTTTCATTTCATTTCATTTATTGGTTTTGTTTGGCCAGTACAGAGACTGCAAACAAGGGAGAGCAAGCTAAAGGCGCCTAGTAGCGCCTGACAGAGGCCTGCCCTCCCCATGTAAAAAAAAACAAAACAAAGTGGCACTTCCTTGCTGCCAACTATCAAATTCAGGGACGGGGTATCACTAATCATGGATGAAGTGTGCATGGAAACTGGTGGCAGGTCGGCCACATAATTGAGATTCCTGGCAGTAGGGAGAGCTCGCGCTTGGTGTTCAACGTCTCCGTCAGAGAAGGAGCTTCTGCGATTTTGTGGTCCGCAGGAACGTAGTTATCCGAGGAACTATCTGGTCGGCTATGGATCCACGAAGCGCGTTGCCCCAAATCTGCATGTTCCTGGTCACGCGTGTTTTCGAGCTTCTTCTACCGTACCTGGGTTGATGCAGCGATGAAGTAGCGCAGCGCTTGTGGCGCAGAATGCATCCGTTGCACTGTCCGTTGTATGACAATGCCTGCACATAGTAGCGGCGCTAAAGATGGAGACGACTGGGCAGGCTACGCTTGCCACGTGACCAGCATGGCCAGCAAGGATTTCAGAATTGTGAAATCGTTGCTGTTAGTTGATCCGCGACCATGGTCAGCAGCTTCGCTTTCGACGATGCCCCTTTCTCACGCGCACCGCGCTTCTTCCATTCGGGATGCTTTGCCCAGCAACACGTAGGCAACGTTTGCCCTCGTAGGCCATCGACGCGGGTTTGGCCGGCGGTTATTTCAATAGAGAGTTATAGCATATCGTTACCGTGTTCACTTCACCGTTTAGTGTTACCGGATGCCGGACTTTCCGGTTAGCGCTGCGCACGCCAGTGCCGCCTTTTAATTCCATTTCTGGGTTGACATGTTCTTTCCGGGGCGGTGTCGTGAAGGTTGAGAGGCGCTATTTCATCTGCGTGCTTAGCGGAAGAACTACCTCTACAACTTCAGGGTAGTTCACCGCGTCACCTCGTTCGCTGTAACCCAGTGGTGTGGCCAGAGTTCGCTGTATCTGCGACGAATTTGCGTTGCCCTTATGCATATTTTCACAGGAGCACCACACCCGCTCGTAATAAGCGAGCGTTCGTTATATGTGCGGACATTAAAGTGGGCTGCACAGTACATCCGCTGATGATACACTAGTATCAAGAAAGTCTAGGTAAGGCTGTATATGTAAGGGTAGAGGAAGTAATGACCGATCGCAACATTTGCCATCTGCTTTGTGGAGAGGCCGTACAGGTAAGTAAATGCGAAGAGTGAGAAAAGCGAATGAATCAGCACAAAGCTTTCTCGCGAGCATGTCCCGGAAATGCAGGCGAGCACTTAGTCGCCTATTAAGCACAGCTTCCAGAAAGGGGTTGTTTGTAGCTTTGAAAATAAATGGCTGAAACAAGTTGGCAGAAAAATGGTGCAGGCCAGATTAACCACTCTTTATTACTCCATCAAGGGCGCCAAAAATTCTGTTGGCACAAAGGTTGCCTTTGATAGCGCCCCAGGAAAAGTCACAAACATTCTATGTAGTGCAAGTATATCTACTTCCTCGCACAATGCTGCACTTGCAAGAATGTTGCAGCTCAACGTCGCAATGAAGATGTTGCCAATTTGTGTCCGTGCAAAAACGAAGCTTTCTCAACCCATTCAAGCGTGTGTTTTTTTGTCATACATTTGTTATCAGAAAAAAAGAGGTTGACGTCACCATATTAAGCCAATGTCGTAATTTCTTATTGCATTATAGTGAGAAGCCACGATTAGCTGTGTTTTTGAAGATACTGAGCTATAGAGGCTCGGGATATATAACGTGAGTCACAAAGGTGATGTCGAATAGGTGATTTAAATAAAATATATGTGCGAAGTTCTGGATGTTAAGGAGAGCCAGTGCTCCTATGAGGCTCTCGTTGGGCGGCGGATGGGCGGTGGAGGGACTCTCGCACATTTTTTTACCATGCTATAGTGAAGGAGGGGGGGACTGACAAGTCGGTTTCGGGGCGACGGAAAGGTCTCTGTCTGTATGTAGGCGCCGCTACATGACAGTTTCGTTTCTCAGTAGTGCGCGGGAACATACAGGGCGCGTGCGGCGGCAATTTTGGGGCCCTGTAAGTACACTGCGAACAATAAGGTCCCAACTGACTCAAGCTTCAGGGGAAACCTATTACTCGCGCGACGGGGTCTCCCAAACTGCTCAAGCAGGAGGGCTTTGTAGATGCAAAATCCACCGGCTTTTCGCATTGCACCTCATAAGGTGGATTATAGCGTATACATAGCCGATTTTCATTAATTTCGAGTTCATTTCATTTTGCGGTTGTTGCCGTAAATTCATCCTTTTGCTGCGGACAATAAAAAATAAAATGGGTAAATTGAGAACATATCGCATTAAACAATTTATTCATGCTTAAGTAACGCACTAAACACGGCAAAAGGAAGACGGGAGACGACACGAGCGCTGACTAGCAACTGGTTACTTTTTCTGGGAAAAGTACATAAAGGCGCAGGACACAGGGAACAACCCCAAAAAACAAAAGAACAAAGGTTAAAACCTAAAAACCATACTGCGCATGCACATCACAGTCGAGTCATGATGTCTTTTTCAACGAAATTCGAAGACTATCTTCCGTAGTAGACGGCACTCTCCTATCTCCTGAACCTCACACAATTGCCAAGAAAGCCTTACTCCTTATGTACAAAATTGACAGATGATGAAGCAACACACTCATCTGCTTCCTTCCTGATCATAAAAACCTCGACTAACTCCCTACAAATGTAAACAGGGTTATTAAACAGGACACTTGTCTTCTTTACTGAGGGAAGCAATTGTGGCACTCACGGCAATGCAAAAGCCAAGTTGTACGACACCGCTACTTTTTTCACCTATCTGTGATGTTCGAACAAATGCCCACTGCTTCCCCACTTAGAAAGACATCTTCTGTTTAATCACCCTGATCGAAATTGTAGGGAGATGGTGGAGGCCTTTATGATGAGGAAGGAAGGAGATGAGCGCGTTGCTTCACCATCCATCAATTTCGTAGATAAGGAGTCAGGCTTTCGTGGCATCTGTGTGAGGTCCAGGAGATAGAGGAGTGCTGTCTACTATGGAACATAGTCTTCGAATTTTATTGAAAAATATGTCATGACTCGACTATGATGTGCATGCGCAGTATGGTTTTTTAGTTTTAATCTTCGTTCTTCTGTTTTTTTGGATTGTTCACTGTGGCCTGCGCCTTCATATAATTTTCCGAGTATGTAATAACCAGTTGTTAGTCAGCGTCTGTGTCGTCTCCAGACTTCCTTTTGTCCTGTTTACTGCGCTGCTTAAGCATGAACCCTTACCAACTAGCCCAGTTTTATGTTCTCGTAAACAAACATTTGCATTTTTTATTTTGTATACCGATGTGCCACAAAAAAGAAAACGCATAGCAAGGTTGACTGAAACCCATCTGCGTTCTATTTTTTTTTTGTCCTGAACCCGTTTGAACCGGTTCGAGACGGTCCGTGCCGGTTCGAACCGGAACGGAATGGCCCTCGGGAGCCGAACCCGGAACTGAACCCGAAAGGCGTGAACCCGAACCCGAACCGAACCCGAAAAAATGCCGGTTCGACACCCTGCTAGAGGGCCCTCTTGAATGTGGCATGGCCAGCTCAACCAATTCATCGTAACTGCCCTCTAGGTTTGCGATCCACCTGCTGCGGAGACCCGCCAGGAAATTGCAGGATGGGTCGCGTTTCGACCCTATCAGCGGCGGTGTATCTTCGACTCCTTCAGGGAGTGAGATGAATTCGTCGTCGTCGTCACTGCTCAGACTCCATTCACCTACCGCCAAACTCATTGCGGCGTTACACGAATCTGAGTTTTCTAACTCGGTATAGCCTCGCCTACCAAGCTGTTCAGCAGGCTCCTCCGACACCGCTGTGAGTGCCGCGCATGGTGTTTGAGCACACATGTCGCTTTCATCAAACCCTGCCTCGCATACTGGTGCCTGAGTTGGCATCAAAAGGTCGCAGTGGGCAACTCGGTCGGCCGAGCATTCCATGTCGTCGCGCTCATCAGTGCCATTAGCATCACTAACGACATGCTCGGCTGCCTCGCAGCACTCGACCTGCACAGTCTGATCAATGGGAGAATTTTTCCCAGGCACGTCCGTTGAGCTCACCTCTCCATTGGGAATCAAGGACTCTTGGTCTGTGTCAAGATTACTGTCTGACTCCACAATTTGTGGCTCCTCAACGATAACATTAGCTGCACTGTTTGCAGGAACCTGTGCGGCCTCTTGTCTGTTCTCAATTGGAACCGAAAGAGTTCTGCTGCTGCTATTCTCTTCATTAGCCACATCGATCAGCAATTGATCAGCGCCTGTCGCGCTATTAGAGAATGCCTTTGTCTGTGCCGGCTCCGGCAGTACACTCGCCGCTCTCCGTGAGCGTTGCTCCTGCTGAATTCTCTTTCTCTCCTGCCGGAGATTCTCTTCAGCTATTGCTAATTGGCGCTTCAGGTCTAGTATGTAAGCGTCGCTTCTCTCCTTTTCTTTGGGTCGCTCAGCCTCTGACAGTTGTGCGCGCTGAGCGCCATACCCATAGCCATACCCACTTCGCCAACTGAACGTAGCCATTGTGCCCTGTTACTCTAACATTGCGGCTCAAGCCCTCCCGAGGCAAGTGAAGTGAGACCGGGGAAACTCACTCCGTTGTAGGGCTGTCCATCACGGCACTTGATCCGTGGCAGCAGCAGGTTGCGTCCATAGGCGCAGATGAGTGGCCGGCATACAGAGCTCGCAGTTGTCCCGTCTCGTCCTCCCGGCAGACGAAGTCACCAACCGCAGGTGCCACCGCAGACGCGGCGCTTCGCTCCGTCGGTCTCGCTTCGCTTGCTCCTTGGCGCTGTCGTCGAGTCTTGGCTCCGAGGCCTCTCACAAAGAAATCGCCTCACTTGGACCTTGGTCCCCGGGGGTTCTCACCAAGATGTTGCCCCGTCTGGCTTCCGAAAGGTACTGCCTCCAACCGCTTCGCAGAAAGCCGCTCGGACGATCCTGGTCACGGCACCAGTTAAAAAAAAAAAAAGGAATGCCCGGTTAGTCTGATCGTATTCTGGACACTTCACGTCTTCTCCACTCGTCCGGCGACACGTTGTCGGTTGGGGCAGCCACTCCGAACTTCTTGACCGAAAAAACTGATTTATTGAAGACTGGAGCAAAATACAAGGACTTAAAAAAGGCGGCTAAAAAAGGCTGTTTAAAAAAAGGCTGTAGAAAAGCGGGCTGTAGAAAAGCGGCCGAGACTGAGACTCGGCGCGCTCGTCTCTGCTCTTTGTTCGCAGCGGGTTTTAACCCCTCGATAATTGGGCGGAGCTTTATTAAATCCACTCTCGCCCAATTTCAACCAATCCCGCTGCAATGGCACTGTAGGTACAAGTAGGTGGAGTCCACTGCTCGCCAGAGCCCGACTCTAGAGGCGCCAGTAAGTCCACTGCTTAGCTATTTCAGAAGTCGCCGACCTTACTGACCCCCAGCCACTTCCTTTCAACGAGAACTGTCGTCGGCCCCTCTGCAGCCCTGACAAGGCTGTTCACGGTCTTTCTCCCCAATCCCCGCGAGCTTGGACGGCGTCCGAAGCGCGCGACGCGCAGTCATCATTGTCAACCCCTCCCGACTTCAGGCGACACGGTAGGGGGGGAATTACCCACTGGCGCCGTAGGCTTCTACCTTAACACTGCCCATGCGACTATCATCCGTGTGCGTATTCGTGTCCATTGCTTTTATTTTTGAGACCAAATTATGAAATGGTAGCAACTCGGCTAGTTCTCTATTCTAAATCACTGCGGGTATCATAAATGCTTGTAAGAAATTACCATCTCACGTTATAGAATTTCGAAAACGCAATTCACCTCGGCGCTGTTGCTCAACAAATTTTTTCTGCTGCGGAGGCGTTTCAAAGATCGCGCGCCTTTTGCGAGCGCGCTACAACACCCACCAGTCACGGCCGGTATCGACGCGCGCGCATGCGCGCGGTCGACACCGACCGTAATCTAGATAAGTTAGCGCACCGCTATCCGCGCACCGTCGATTGTGGAGACGATCATACTACCGCCTTTGTCGCTGATTTGCACGCACTCACTCTTCGCTTGATCGATGGCACCAGACCACCGTTGCTGCCAGGTCACGTCTGCGAAGACAGCTCTGAAAGAAATCCGCGTGCACCAGCTGTTCGTCATATAACAAAGATAATTAAAAACAATCAGCATCTGCGGCGTCCTCCAAATCGGTCGCGTCGTGTTGCATTCTGCGCCCGCAGGCTGATTCTCGCTGAAGCAGGTCAGGTCAAACAAAAGCTTTGTCGAGAAGTGAGATTAAGAGCCCAGAATGTGGGTAGCCTGCTCTGCCATAGCTTCTTGGTTACCTATCCCCGCGAAGTAGTGTTGTGGGAAGGCGATACAGAAAAGATAAGCCGCCTTAATGAACGGGCACCCAAGGTGGCCAAATTTACTGTCCACTTCCTCAAGCTGCAGGCGAGCGTGAATGGCGCTGTGGACGTCATACCATTTTCAGTGGCTACAAAAGGCTTGATTTCACAACACCGGATTCTGCTGCCTATAAGACTGGAAAGCTTCATTACAATGCAGTGGATCCCGCTTACAACGAATTCGTTTACAGCATTTAACACTCTATACAGGGTAGCCGCAGTTGCAGGAAAGTTTGCTGCGCGAAATAGATTGCTTATTTATTTATTTATTGTTTCCTCAAGGGTCCACAGGGGACATTACATTGCTTAATGCTTATCTGGCCTTCAGCCCGGAGCTCCTAGAAAAATATATAGCAACTCAAATTAAACATGTATGTCCTCTACTGCTTGTGCTGAAGCGCTGAGGAGAAAGCTATTCTGGCATTGACCGATGGAGGTCGCCACCAATAGTGCCTGGCTAAAGCGTGGCTTCGTCCTCCTTCGAGCACAAGTCATGCAATGGAGCAATTTTAACTTGACGATCGGGTAGCACTTTAGTACTGCAGAGGCTGAAAGAAGTTATCCGCGCTTCCATGTGGTTTGCAATTTTTATGCGAAGCATATTACTAGAGGTACACTACAGCCCTTCGCCGTGGTTACGCGCCGTGCACACCACGTGGTACAGTGACGTCACACCACGTGACATACCACGTGACACATGACGTCACGACAGAGGAAGACGGAGGTACACTACAGCCCTTCGCCGTGCACACCACGTGGTACAGTGACGTCACACCGCGTGACATACCACGTGACACATGACGTCACAACAGAGGAAGATGGGGGTCCACCGCGCCGTCGCTGTGGTTGCACGCCGTGCAGACCACGTGGTACAGTGACGTCAAACCACGTGACACATGACGTCACGACAGATCGTTGTCACGCGCTGGGAGAGGGAGAACGATGCCATCGCACAGCGCATTTCGAACGCGCGTTCACACTCGGTGTAGGTGAAACGCTCGCTCCACCGGGCAGGCGGACGCGGCTTCCGTGGCAATCCAGGCGCCCACCGAACGCGCGTCTCGGGGTTAGTCGGCGTTCCGCTGTAGCCATGCCGTTGTCTTCCCCCACGACGAAGGCTTCTAGTGGTTGTATTAAAATGACCAAGTATTCAACCAAGGAAAGCCATGTACTACCAAGCCTAGCCATCAATATGCTTCGCATCTGACCAGGGTTAACCAAGTTAAGCCTCAGCCATTTTTTTTTAAATATATTATATGTACCCGGTTTTGCGTGGACGTTGAAAAAAAAGCGTGGTTTCAGAATAAACCTTCGTTTATTTTGCTCGGCGCCAGGCCTGTGTCTGTGGGCGCTCGCCGCCTTTGTATCTTTCAGCTAAAATCCCTTAATTTGCCTTCCTATCATAATTCCTATCATAACCAAATAATTACTGCAAAATTTACTTAGTGGATTGCTCAGTGGCTCCAATTATGCATCTTCTAGGCGGTAACTGCAGATGCTTTGCTTCCATTTATTGAGAAAGCACAGTATAAGAATAGATGAACAAATCTTCACCCATTCGGAATAGCCGCGCAAGGGTTCCAGCGAGGTGACAATGACGTACGTCTCACAATGCCGAAGGGCGCATCGCTTTCCAAGAATACCGTTTTGAGCACGAAGTGTTTAGCATACTCTGAAAAAAATTTCGAATTTCGTAATGGTACGGCAGAGTCACAAGTGTGGAAAGTGAGCCGGCACATAACCCACGCTCGTTGAATTTCAGATTCAGCCGCACTCCCGCGCATTCCTTGTGTGGAAAGGGGTCAACGCACAAGCACAAACAGCGGAGCTGTAAGGTCAAGCTACGTAGTAAAAGGCAGAGAAAGGAGGGGGAAAGCGCGGGGAAGTAGTGACGGACAAGAATAATAAATATATTATTAGATCAAATGGTGACGGGACAGGGAAGCCAGTTTGAGTAGAACCTAAGCAGCTTGCTGCACGCTCTTGCAGGCGAGACCGTGCTGAAGCGGATACGTATGCGAACCCACTCTCCTTCCCTGCGTCCATCCCGCATTTCCCTGAGAAAGCTTGTATGCACTGAAGCAATAAAACGAGATTTTAAAGGACCGTTCAAACCAAGAAAGGATAAAAATCCCCAGCATCCCTTCTTCGTACGTAAGAAAGGTACTGATCGTGCTCGGTTTGTTTTAAAGATATGAATGTTCGCGCTGAATTGAAAAAAAAAAAAATAAATGAGCCGCGAAATATGGAATCTGTTGGTGTATCTTTTCCCCTCACGTGACAGACTTGTAGCGTACTGAAGTGCGTTATACCAAACGTAGCCCGATTGAAACATGGGCTGGGGAATCGGCCCATGCAAATCGCCGGTGGCGCTGACCGCACAGGGATGCATCACGAAGCCATGCTACTGTGAACTAGAGCTAGGGGCGTCGTCGGCTCGCATGGGTAGAAAGCAGCGCAGATAGGGGAAACTGGCGCAGTCTAGGCCTTAAACTGACTGGCGCCTTGTTTCCCCTTTTAGCGCCGCGATCTACCTAAGCGAGTCACCCGGTGTCCCTAGGTTCTCGCGTGTTTCTTCAGCACCCGTCGCTTTTATTGAGCCACCACGAGTCGTTTGAAACTCGAATTAAACGCATACACATGTTCTTTCATGCTGTCTTGCATTTTTCTGTGAAAAAAGAAGAAGTTTTTCGGCGTAGGCACAATACGCGCTTAAGTAGACAAGCACTTGTTGTTCCCTACGGGGAATCCTCGGAAGATTTGTTGACCACGCCATTTTGTATTATTTGCAATCCCGGTTGACGGTTGTGTTCGTCGTCTCGCTCTTTGCAAATGTTCAGCCACACCTGGATGGTGCGTCGCCAGTCAATTTTGCACGATCCTGCAACTCCCATGACAACGACAAATCAGTGGGGAGACAGTGCTTACTTCGGCAGCAACACTCGGGAAGCGTCGCCTTCATCGCCGAAGCGGTCGGTCCTCACGTGCATTTTGCAGGCGCAGTGTGACATGGCTGTGTCAGTGTTATTACGTGTGATTGTGGCCCAAGAACCTTGTTGACGATATCACGAGATACCGTACGTGATCACATGTGCACATGACTGCAAGCTTCGGGACTCTTCGCCGCACTGCTCTCGCTTTTGTGGAATAACAGCCCGCCCGGCACGGTAAGTGTTGTACCATCGTTTACCTCGAAGAAATGTCATGTCAGAAAAATGTAGTGTGTTTTGTATTTAGTATCGACGAAATCTGTACAAACGACGTTTTGAACTCTCGTTTAGCAACACATGCGCTAATTGTCACCTAAGTCAGGAAAGAAAAAAATAATTTCGCTTTTCTTCTCGTTCGGGTTATTCCTCGCGTTATGTTTACTCCAAAACTGACCGTCGTAAGATGTGTGTGTGTGTTTTTACGAACTACCCGGGGAAACTGATAAGCTTAATTAGTTATTATTGCTTGCAGGCCATGTTAGTACAGGAGCAAAAAATATGCGACGTCGGCCATCCATGTGTGCTTTTGCCCCAACCCTGATTTTTCACGGCCTAATAGAGCCTGAATTGCGGGAACGTTGGAATAATATTCCTGCCATGAAAATATATACTCTCGGTACGATTTTCCTGCCTTATGTTATCGTAGTGTCCTGAATGCCTGCCTTAAACGTTGGCAGTATAGAGAAAAACTTAAAAGTGACATTTTTTTTTTTTTAGAGTTCATAGATTGAAGCCCGGCCACAGTGTGTTATAACGACAGTGCCATGAAAAATCTTAACTTGGGTTTTTGTCTCGGAGTGTAATGGAGCAGTGCACAAATGTAACCCAATCAAACGATAACGCCCTTGCTGTGTACATTAAAAGTTACGGGGCTGCAGTTCGTGGGTTGTCGGGTTGCATTAAAGCTCACAAAAGATGACAGGGAAAAAAAAAACGACGGTTGCACAGAGCCAGAAGTTGAATAAACAGCATAAGCAGCTTGCTTGACCGATGTCGGGGCTTCCCACGACTTGGGATCAGCGGCTGTATCTTGCTCGCATTCGGACAGTGATCTAAAAAGTCGAATGGGCAGCTTCCATTCTTGCTGCAGTGGTTCTTTCACGTGCATTGCTGGGGCACATGTAGTTTAGAGGCCCGGCCCGCGGGCCCGTTTACTTTGTGTCTCACTCTACCCGGGGCCAGCCCCAAAGGTTGCACTAGCAGTAGGGAGCAATATGCTACAACATTCGCTCCTCCCTCCTATGCGTATTGTCTGAACGGTACGGAAGGCTGTGGGAGTTACCGTACAGCGAACTTAACCCTGCGCAGTGCGCAAGGGGCTTTATTCCGGTTAGTTCGCGGGTGTCCATTTTGAAGAAAGAGCAAAATACAGTTCAGTGACCAATCGCAAACAGGTGCATCAGAGCGGCTTATTATGCTGCTGGTTCACCCCGTACGAACTAGTAGTTCTGAGCCAGGAGTCGGCAAACTTTATTGAAGGACAACATTTTCTTTTGTTACAGATGTGTTGACAAAAAGTGTTATTCATATTATGTCTGTGGGTGTCGGGCCAAGGCTGTCGGGCAGGCCTGCGGGCCTGGCCCGGACCCAGAGGAAATGTGCGCTGCCCGATCCCGAGTTTTACGGGTAGGCCCTGGCCCGTGCAGTACATAGCGCCAGTGCATTGAAAGCGGTGAGGCTCTGTTACTTATTAGTGGCAGTGTACTTTGATTTAATGTTGGACGTTTATCGGCGGGCAAGGTTTTTTTTGGATAGCTATCGAAAAAACTTTGCCCGCCGATAAACGTCCCCAAAAGCTGTAGTGCACCATTAATCATAGAAAAAAGTTCGTAAAATGTACTGAAGGCATTGTCTATGACATCCTACTCTCCTGTGACAAGCGGTATGTTGGTCAATCTGGTCGTTGCTTGAATGATAGGCTTCGTGAACACAAAAACAACTTGAAAACTTTTACTGGCAGCAATCTGTCTTTGCAGTGTAAGGAGTGTGGTTGTGTGCCATTTTTGGATAAGTGCTCGATCGTGGCCAGACACCGGGATCAGTTAACACGCAAAATTATTGAAGCAGCGCGTATCGCTGCCTTGGATGATAATGAGTCAGCAAGCCGTCTATCTCCCTGTCCAAAAGAGAGCTGGCCTTCTTAAATAATCGCTGAGTCGTTTGCCCGTTGTTCCTCGTCCACCTGATTTTCATGAATTTTTCCGGGCGCATGCGCCTAGTTTGCCCCACGGTTCACGTTCATCTTGGTTGCCTAGGTTTCTGCGAGTCGAAGTTAGCGCCTGTGTTGTGTGCGTCTTTCTCTGTCCCTTGTCTCGTGTTGCGCTGCCTCACATAACATGAATCACTGTTACCGACTCGCCCAAGTTTCTGCCCTTCAAAAGTGACTCAAAAATCCGCCTCTGGTTCTATCTTTTCCAGCGTTACTGAACACAGAGTGCGTTCGAATATGAGCCGGTCAAAGAACTACCGAAGGTTGCGAGACATTTCTAAACAATAAGCGCAGACTAATGTCATCAATGTGGATTAGTGGACATTTAAGCAGCTTTGAAGACTTGTGCTAGTTACTTAAGAAACGTCAGCAAAAAATGCGCGATTGCGATGCGGGAAAAATGCGAGGGAAACACGGAAACGTGCAGACTGTATTTAAGCTACTGTGCTGAGTGAGAGAATGAACTTTAGTGCCATAATTGGAATCAGTGAGGCGTAGTGGGGCGACGGGTCGCCCCCAGGTGGAGGCGACTGCCTGGGCCCACGACGTGAGAACCACTTTCTGCGATTGGTCTGAGGTTGTGAGCAGTCCATTACATCCCTCTTCAGTGGAAGTTGGCGAACTTGTTTACTGGGGTGAAGTACGCGAAACTTCCTCGTCATGGTGACGACGAACAATTGCGAATAAAAAGAAAGTTTGCATTCAGATATTCCGTGCTCCGACGGCGTAAGCAAAACCGGAATTAAAAATACGCCCGTTACAACATCACCATGCCTTCAGAATACTGACGCTTCGTACTCTCTCGATAGGCATATTGCATACAGAGATGCGGTAGTGATACGCCAGTGCGCGTTGATTGTCAAACATTTTATTCGTGGGAAAGAGCTCGGTGCTAAGAGGTCGCGTTAAGTGGCCGAGAGTACATAGCCCTCGACGACTGTGTGCGTGCGCAGCAGTAGTCATCAGTATTTTCTAATTTCCCGCTTTCGGACCTTTCTACTTGTGGCGGCGTGCAGCGGCGCCAACGCGAAACCCTTGCAGAAGAAATACAGTGGGACAAGACGGGGCGGGGTGAAGCAGAAGCGACACACACAACAACGACAGTTCGTCGCTTTTTCGTGTGCATGAAGTGTCAGCGGGAGCGTCGCTTTTTCCTGTGCATTAATGCGGGACTGTCAGCGGGAGCGTTCTACACTTCTACGTTCTACTCCCGCTGGCGCCGTTACATTTTCGAAGTACTTTCTACTCTTCCACGTGACGTGACTGGAAGTCGTGCGATGTTTTCGCATGCCCGTTGTGTTGCAGAATTGCAACCGAAAGCAGCTCGCATCCTATGAACGAGATTCATGCAGCCAAAATGCTGCATGCATGCTGTTTTGGTAAATTGCTTTTTGAGGAAAGGATGCTGTTTTCGTGCCGCCAAAATGGGGCTAATCGCTGCTACGCCAATTTTCGAAACTCGCGCGGTACGTGGCACCAGGTTTGGGTGGGCGCTACTGCAGCCGTGCTAAAAAGCTGCGGCGACAACGCTTGCTGTGGGACCGCATTCCTGTTTTCTTGCATACTTCGAAGTCGACGTACAGTGCACTCGCCGCATCAGTTGCGCGCTGCACTCCTCTGTGGAGGCTATATTCAAGTGCGCGTTTGATATTGAGACTTCCACGACATCAGGCGCAGGTGGCATGATGGAGGATGTAAAAAAACCGGGGTCAAAAATATAAAGCTACATATGATGCTATACGAACCGGCTTCGAAAGGTTTGCTTGTGTGGCCTACAAGAAGCCCTGTGCGGCAGGAGAGACCCCCATGAGTACTGTGCAGTCCGCGCGCACGTTATAGAACCCCAGCCGGTCTAAATTAATCCGGAGCTCTGCACTACGACGTCCCTCATAGCTTATGGGCCATTGTCTGAACGCCGCAAGTGCTGCAACAGCCTGCTGGAGTTTTGGCAGGCTGCGCGTAGGCGAGGTGCGCTTCTTCAGTCCGCCCCGCCATCCTCCCTTTCTTTTTCAGTCGAAAATTTTTGAGGCGTCATCTCAAAATGATGCATTTGAACGACAAGAACGTGAACGTGTTTACATCTAACCCCGCACGGACCTAGCTTGAAGCTAGTGTTTAATTTATTGCCGAAGCTATAGCGAGGAGTGAAACGCTTTACCCCACGTACAGTCCGCGTCATCCTCATGTAGATCGCCCGGGCGGCGCACTTTCCTGCAAACAAACCCACATCTCGTCGTAACTGCTACGTTCCAGAAGCAACACTTGCGCGGAAGTAGTGCTGGATAGACCCGCAAACAAAGCAGACACGAGCACTTAGCCCAGAAATCAGAGGCCGTTCTCTTGATTTAAGTTTTTGTTACCGGGTACGCACTGCTCGAGCACTCTAGGCAAGGATGACGCAGAATGTGCAACCAGCAGCACACGGAAAGCAGTTTTTGTTTTATCAAACCGAGGTAGAACGTGTCGCGCTGTTGCATTTATTGCCACACCCGTGGGCAGTGCGAAGTAAAGAACCATAGGTGGTCGAAATTAATCCGGAGCAAAAGTTTATTCTCATTTTTCATATACTACAGTTCTGTTTTTCTTCGTCTCCTTTGTAGCTCCCCCTGAGCTTTGAAGTAAAGAAGGAGACGTAGATTTTTGACAAAAGTAACCTCAAATATCGTAGTTTAAAGCATATTTTTCTTTTTTTAGTTATTTTTACGGAAGAATAAAATAATTGCAACCAATACAAAGCCACTTTTTGATTATTTTAATGTGGCCAGACGTTTATGAGGTACAGTGTGGCCAGATTTTCTCATAAACAATAAATTTTTTTTGTGATGCAAACTTTTAATCCTATTTTAATTACGTCGTACTGCAATAAAATTTTATTGCATTTATTTTAATTACAAATTGATGCAGATATTTGCAAACGACTGATCAAAGTTTGTTGTTGCCAGGTGTTTACGGTATAATTTTGAACAGTGTTGCTTGGTTTCCGCACTTTGCACGAAATGTCAATTACGTTAAATGCTTATTTGGAATGTTTTATTAAAACTTATAAAAAATACGTACGATAACAATACTTGAATAGTCGATTTTGTGCTAGTTTATGCTAGAGTATGTGGTCCAAGGTGGCGCTGCAGCCGAGAGCGTCGGGCGTCGTCTGCCCAGTTTGCATGCGGAAACTACACCGTCGTCTGCCCAGTTTGCATGCGGGAACTGCCCGTGTAACAGCGGTATTACTGTATATGCTACCAAAGGTAGCATCCCTGCGGGAGCATATACAGGAACTCTAGACTGGAGTTGGCACGCCCGGCAGCAGCAGTGGCAGACAGCGCCGTACTTCTTGACGTGACTGTTTGTGAGACATGTCAGGTGGTCTCATTCTTTATAGCAGATGTGTCCGTGCCCGCGCAATGGCGGTGGGCGTTTTCTCAGGTAAAAAAAAATCCGAATGTTTCAAAAGCAGTACATTCTCTCATCCATATGGGGGAGCCAGCTGAATGGGCGATCTTCTGTGGCGCGCTGTTCTCGTCTCTGCTTACGCCGTTCAAGTTGTTTACCATGCCGATTTACGGCCTTAAAACGCGTTCTACTGACGCGTGAGGAATAATACTGTGCCGAAATATTTTCGGCAAATCTTTTTATTGCTTGAGCACCTTTCAGAGTCTGTGGCTGCATGACGTACGAGTCTCCCTTGTTTTTGTTTTAGGTTTCAGTATTCATTCTTGAGGAAAATACCGCTCCTTTCCTGCTTTTTGCGGCGCTGAGAGGACGCCGTACCATTCGATGAAATGAATTCCAAGCCCCGGCATTTCGGCATATTCCCGACAAAAAAATAATGCATATATGAGAAACATGTTTCTCGTGTTTTTGTGCTGATTGTACACTATGGCAGTCCAAAGTAGAAATACAAGGCATGGCTCGATCGTCCTCTAAAGGTGATAGGAGTAAATAAAAAAAATTCTGAATTGGAGCATTCGCTTATAGTCCCGGCGGTTTGCCGCCGCGGTGGCTAAGCGGTTATGGTGCTCGGCTGCTAACCCGAAAGACGCGGGTTCGATCCCGGCCGCGGCTGCTAGAATTTCTTTGGAGGAGAAATTCTAGAGGCCCGTGTACTGTGCGTTGTCAGTGCACGTTAAAGAACCCCAGGTGGTCGAAATTTCCGGAGCCCTCCACTACGGCGTCTCTCATAGCCTTAGTTGCTTTGGGACGTTAAACCCCATAAACCAAACCAAACCAGTCCCGGCGGTTTCGGGCGTCCACTTCACCGCATGGCTTGAATGCGCGCGTCGACGTGCTATGCGGTGAAGTGAACGTACGGAAACCGTGGACTAAGAATTAAATCCCAGAGTTTGAAGTCTTCCTCGTATTTTGCTTGAACCGCCTGCGCGTGGGCAGTTGGAAATAAATCATGCGAAACAACGGTGTCGGGACGGCTAAGCGTCTTTCCAACGCCGTAAAAGAGTCCAGAAGCCAGAAAACATATATATATATATATATATATATATATATATATATATATATATATATATATATATATATATATATTCTTTTTCAATTTCCAATTGAAATAGCCACTATTTCTGGGTATTAGAATTAGTATTAAAAACGGACAAGAAAGGAACTATCTCGCTGACTAACTTGTGTAGACATACGGAGGAGAAAATGTTTATTGGCACAGAAAAAGACAAAAAAAGCGTGTGGGTGGCGTTCATATAGTTTGGGATGCTGTTTGATTTAGCTGCTTCCTTTTCCCTCGTGATGAGCCATTTCTGGCTCTTGAGGCTTGAGCTGGACAGAGCTGTCTCCCACCTCTTAATCTTTGCTGATTGACTGGGATTTTTGGAATTGAAAATTTTTGTGTCTATAAAATGCAATTTCTTAGGGTTATCACAAGCGTTTGTCTGCAGTTTTCTAAGGTTTGTCTCATGCATAATGTACAGTCTCTTAGTAGGGGGTGGGTATGTCCTTCTTTCCAGTTTATAGTGCTGAAGCCTGCATGTATGTAATTAATTAGCAATTGTTTGAGTAGTCTTGATCAAGTGGATCATTGGTAGGATGCTCAGGAGAGGAAAGCTCGGGCAATGGTGTGTGCACCTTGTTCCCTTTGTTTCCACAGTGTATTCTGCGTATTTTACAGCTCTGGAATTAATTCTACCTTTGATGAAGTTCCTGTAGGCTATCCATGAGTCAATGAGAATTTATAGAAACATAGCAGCTAGGGCTGTGGCTATTTCCTCGGTATCTGCGATATTGTGACATTTGATAACTGCCCCGTTATGGGCATTCAGTTCACTGTCGACTGTTATGGCAGCGATCCTATCTATCAATCCTGCAGCATGCATCCATGTACATCTTGCCTATTTTCCCTCCGTATGCCTTTTGGACCACCTTCACTCTGGCTTTTCTTCTTTCCTTGTTGTTAATTGGGTGCATATTACCAGGAAGAGGAGACTTGCATTGAATTTTCCTCTCCAGGCTTGAGGAATGTTGAGTCTGTGGTCAGTTGAGCATACAAAGGGAGTTTTGAGGTCATCTAAGACCATTCTCCCAGTCTTGGTATTAGCAGGCTTCACTTTCTGTGCTGTAAGGTGGGTCTCTGTGAATTCTTCCACCATGTTGTGTATGCCTAGGTGCAGTAGCTTCTCATTATCTGTATTTGGTCAAGTGCTTTCTTTAGGCCTTTTTGACCATTGTATCTAGCTTGATGACTTGTGCTTTTTTCAGCCTGAGATAAGGAGCCGCATATATTATTCTGTTGAGCACAAATGCTCAGACAAGTCTCAGGGTGCCTTTTTTGAGCGTTCTGGTCATTCTGCCTACTTCTTCTCCCGCTCCTTTAGTTTTGCTATGGCGATCGAGTTGTTGCCATGTCATTGGCAATTAGTCTAAGGATCCTTAGGTTTTCTACTTCCCCGGTGTGTTCCACTGATCTCTGTTTCGATCTTCTCATCGTCTCCTTTCCTTCTGAAGACAAGTAGCTCCGACTTTTCTGTAGAGTACTTGAGTCGACATTCCATGCCATAAGAATGCTCCAGTTTGACTGCTTCTTGGAGATTACATTCCACCTGTTCATTGTTTCCCTGGTTCGTCCCAATTGTTGCATTGTCAGCATGTGGTGCATGTCTGGACCCTTTGAATTTGCTTAACTGTTTTGCTAATGTTCTGGCGGTGTGCTGATAGCCACATTGAAGAGGAGGGATGAGAGGAGTGCCTCTGATCCCCATGCGGATGAGATCTGATCTTTTGCCTTCAACATTGATGTGTACCGTTCTGTCAATGAGGAAGCTATGAATGTAGGCAATGGTCCTCCTGCTGGAATTGACTCCTTGGAGGTTCTGGAGAATCTCGCTGTGTTTGATGCTGCAAATAGCCCCTTTGAGGTCATAGGCAAAGATGCTCTTGCGGGGCTTTTCTCGGTTAATCTATAATTTCTTTCTTTAGTTGACGTAAATATTGTCCTGAAAGGTTCTGCCTAGAGCCAGGCATGGTACAAGGTGTCATGTTTTTATTCTCCATGCAGTTGTTTAGGCGTTCCATTACCATCTTTTCCATCGATTTGCCTGCACAGGAAAAAGAAAAGGAAGTGGTGCACAAAACACTTTTTTTTTTCGAATTTTTCTCCCAGTACATTGAGAAGACAAAGGTAGGGAAATGAGGGGCTCGTTATAACATATACATCAAGGAAGCTAACTGTCACTGAAACCAAGGCATAGGGGAATGTTTCTTTTCATAACCCGTGTTAATCAATGGGAGATTGCTGGTGTAATCATTTTATGGCTGAAAGATGTTGATAAGAAAGCAGAAAAAAATCATTCATGTGCTGCCCGTAGAACCCGAACCCACAACCTCCAGATTTCACGTACGGTGCTCTACCAATGAGTTTTATGCCCAATAGCAAATTTTCTCAATCATTTTCATCAAAACTATTTTATCAAAGTGCACCAAAAGGGCATAAATTTTTTCAGGCTAGAGACATTGAGAGTCACACCTGTGACATTTAAGATAGAATGACATCACGGAATATTACGTGCCTGCGTCTCTTTAGCGTGCACTGAAAACTGGCCAGCACATGGGTATTCTCAGAGTTCACCATAGAGGTGTGGCCGTTGTGGCAGGAATTGAACCCATGGACTCATGCTCAAAGCCATATTTTGCTGATCAGGCATGGCAAAGGTCAAAGCATTTGTCTCAACACTACTGGAATAAACACTTTTAGGGTGTTGGCCATGAGCCACTACAATATGGTGCCTCTATTTCTTTTTTTTTTTAAGGAGCATGCACTGAACGTTCACACTCCCGTGCACACCCTCTCCATTTTTTTTCTTATTGTGAGCTGTCATGGCATGCTCATGGTACACAGCAGCTGGCAAACAAAAGCATATATGTCACGAATTATTGAGTATTAACCTGGTAACTTAGACTTAGGAGTTTCAGCATTATTACTGCTGGTAATGTGTTGAAATTGTCTTGTTCACTTATCCAGTTTTTGCTATTTTGTGCCTGGGAAGTATACTTAAGTGGCAAGTCTTGAGCCGGAACATGTGATTTGTGGTTGTCTGAGTCAAGCGAAATGGGAACTGGCATAGCAAGGTTTAGAAAGGTTTTACGTTTTGTTATATGAGTTGCTTTACAAAATATGCATGCCCCATGCTTTTTACTATTATCTAGATTTTCTTGAAGAAGGATGGATAGCTGGGCGAGTTAGTAATAGTTCGTTGTGGGTGGCACAGTACAAAACAGATGAAAGAAAGACAGCGCATGTCTGTGGTGTCTCTTTCTTTCGTTCTTTCGTCTGTTTTGCACTGTACCACCGAAACAATGTTTCTTGTTATGAAGTATGCATAACTGTCACCTCTTGTCTTCATCATCAGCCACATCTTCTACTTGGGGTTCTATTAGCTCCGTGTGTTTCTCACCAGCGGTAATGAATGGAACTCAAGCAGCACAACCTTCAAGACCTTGCACTTTATTTTCTGCGCAAGGATTCATTACAAGTGTGATTTATATGATTTCATCCTGAGACTGCAGCGCAAAAAGATGGAACAGAAGGGATGAGGCAACACATGGATAGCTCACTGCAGTGTGATTTATTAAATCCTTTATTGATCCCATATTTGTTGTCTCTGGGGATTGGGCTGCTGTCAGGCTTAAACAAGATAAAGGCGCAAAATGTGTTTCATGGACAACTACTACCCTTTAGTGCTGAGAATTGCTTAATATAACCACGATCATCATCAGCCTGACCACGCCCACTGCAGGAGAAAGGCTTCTCCCATATCTCTCCAATTAACCCTGTCCCCTCAAACTTTTTAATCTCATCCACCTACCTAGCTTTGTGCCATCCCCTGCTATGCTTGCCTGCTCTTGGTATCCAGTCTTATCCTTAACGACCATCAGTTATCTTGCCTTCGCATTACATGCCCTCCCCAAGCCCATTTCTTCCTATTGGTTTAGACTATAGGATGTCATTAGCCTGCATTCGTTCCCTGACCCACACTGCCCTCTCCTGTCTTTGTTACACCTATCATTTTCCTTTCCATAGCTCGCTGCACTGTCCTCAATTTAAGTTGAACCCTTTTCGTTACCCTTCAGTTTCCTGCCCCATAAGTGAATGCCAGTTAGATGCAGCTTTTATGTACTTTTCTCTTGAGGGACATTGGTAAACTGCCAGTCATGACCTGAGAGAACCTGCCGAATGTGGTCCACCTCATTCTTATTCCTCTAGTTATTTCAGTTTCATGATCCAAATGTACTGTCACGATCTGCCCTAAATACAAGTATTCACTTACCACTTCGAGTGCCTTGCTACCAATTGTAAACTTTTCTTCCCTTTCGAAACTGTTGAATATTACTTTGGTTTTCTGCATATTAATTTTTAGACCCACTGCTCCTCTCTGCCTGTCTGAGTCATTGATCATGCTTTGCAGTTCATCCTGTGAGTGACATAGCAAAGCAATGTCATCAGTGAATTGTAGATTACTAAGGTATTGAACTATTCCTAGTCCCCTTCTGTTCCCAGTCCAGGCCTTAATACCTCTTGCAAACAGGCGATGAATAACATTGGCATGATCGTGTCTCCCTGCCTGGTACCCTTCCTTATTGGAATTTTATTGCTGACTTTATGGAGTACTAGCTGTTATAGATATCTTCCAGTATTTTTACATAAGGTGCAACTACACCCCGATTCCATAATGCCTGCATATGACGGCTGAGGCTTCAACTTAGTCAGGTGTTTCCTCGTGATCTATGAAGGCTATATAATAGGGGTTGATTATATTCTGCCCATTTCTCTATCGTGTGAATATGATCTTTTGTCAAATAGCTTTTACGAAAGCCTGCCTTATCATTTGGCTGATTGAAGTCTAAGGATGTCGTGGCTGCATGAGCAATTAGTACCTTAGTATATGTATACCGTGCAGGCAGCGGACAGTAAGCTGATTGGTTTGTAATTTTTCAAGTCCTTGAACTCTCTTATGTGAGTGTTCTTCCAAGCTTCCGGCAAAATCTTAACAACGATTATGAATGTTGCATGGTCCAAGGCCAAGTTCAGTTCACAAAAATTTAATCTGCAAGCAAGGAAGCATCTATGTATACACCCACTGTGAAAAGTTTATGGAAGGCGACTGTCAAAGGAGTTATTATTTTTTTTGCATTCAGTAAATATTGCTTGACATTTAATGTGCAATGTTCATGTCACTATTAAGTTCCATATATCTTTTCCAGGATTAAAGAAATGATATATGGAGTGAAACAAATTTTTTCACTTGTATTGCCTCTCATAAACTTCTGACTGCAGGTGTACATATGTAGAAAAACATCATACAAGAAACTTATAGGATCAATGGCATTAAGAGCAGCATCTAGAGAATATTAATTGTGCAAGGCATTTGAGGTGCACAGAAATATGAGGATCTGTGTACAACTTTTGAAATATCAAATACATTGCTATCATAAGAACTTTGGCAAGCAGTACATCTGTAATGATCACATGTAGTACTGTACTTGCTCGAATCTAGGCCGGCCTTTATTATAAGCCGACACTCAAAAGTTGAAAGCAAAAAAAAATTCCTCAATTGTAAGCTGGTCAAAAAAACAATTGAGAACGACAGCAGGGACAGCATGCAAACAGCATTTTGTCCCAGAAACCTGCTCCCGTTCACTCGTCCTCCTCATCACTGTCCTCTTCATACAGGGCACGATCTTCTGTGCCATCAAGTGCATTGAAAATCCTGCACTTTCAGAACGAGCGTGCCACCAAGCTTTCCAGAATGTCATTCCAGGCTGCAGCTATTCAGCTACCAGCAACTCCTAGTGACGCAAGCTTGATGCAGCTTGTCGGCGTTAGCTCGCGTATTTCACTGGTCCTGTGGAATGCCTCGCTCTCTTGCCAGATCTCTCGCTCTGGCCAGTAGCACTTCTGAGGTCAGTGGAAATGCCGTGGACTTCTGTGATTTCACGAACTCTGCCACTGCAGATTCCAGTGGTGGCCTTTTTTCGGGCCTGTGAGGGTCCCCTCGTTGCGGCACAAGCAAAAAGTTCATCACAAATACAACAAAAGCCTCGAATCTAAGCCGACCTAAGAGTTTCATGTCTCGTGTTTTTAAAAGAACTATCGCCGCCGCGGTGGCTCAGTGGCTATGGTGCTCGGCTGCTGACCCAAAAGACGCGGGTTCGATCCCGGCCGCGGCGGCTGGAATTTCTTTGGAGGAGAAATTCTAGAGGCCCGTGTACTGTGCGATGTCAGTGCACGTTAAAGAACCCCAGGTGGTCGAAATTTCCGGAGCCCTCCACTACGGCGTCTCTCATAGCCTTAGTCGCTTTGGGACGTTAAACCCCATAAACCAACCATAAACCAACCAAAAGAACTATCGGCCTAGGTTCGAATAAATGTGGTAATGTGGTATATGAGACCATTACACAACTGGCCCCTTGACATTACTCCTGAGAAGGCAGCAGCTCATGTCGTAACAAATTCTGTTTTAACATTAACATTTAGTTGTGTCCCTAAATTTTCACGTTTTTATTTGGTGTTACCCATTACACACTAGGCAGTGAAGAAAAATATCGCAGCATATTGTAAACAATGTTTAAATTATACACAGTCTAGCAAACAACATGCTGTTCCAAATGCTTCCACACACTTGAATAATGCACATGAAAAGAAAAGAAAATATAAAAAACAATCCTCAGAGCTTTGCCCTTATCATATGTCTGAGGCATATTTTATGGTAATAAAAAGTTCTGACTGAGGTATAATTTTGCAAGCTGTGAAAAATTTACTGTGAACTGTGGGGTTTATAACATCGCAAAGGGACACATATGCATAATGAGGGAAACCATAATGGGGAGCTCTGAATTATTTAGACCACCTGGGGTTCTTTAACGTGCGCTACCATTACACAATTCATATTTGTACATTTTTTTTGTACAAGTTGGATTGATCTGCTTACACCTTTTATCAGGTGGGCCCTGAGAACACTCAGTTGTACAAACAGGAGCAGTGCTGTCAGAAAGCATGCTTAATTTATCAATATGCTTATTGTAGTGTATGTGGTGCTATTGTTTTTGTAATAAAAACAAAGCTTGATCTTTTGTCATAAGAAATTGATTTAGTGGAGATTCATGGACACACAGTTGCAAAAACACTAAGCAGTACTAAAACAAACCGCATGTTCAACTTTGCATCATAATGCAATACTGGGCATATGAATAACGTTGGGATCAATATTTAAAGTCTTAACCACATCACATAGCACACTGCATCTGATGCAGGCCTGTTCAGAACTGCGCTATAAGTGTCGGCATGTGTAACTACTATGCATTTAGGTTGCCTCCAAAAGATTTCCTGCACTGAAAAGACGTGCACTTGTGAAGAAGTTCTATATTATGCATAGGCATACTTGTCATGTCTTAAACAAACTAACACCAAGACTTTTATTTCCTCATTTACAACAAGACATATTTTCCAACATAGCACAACACATTTGCGATGTAAATTAAGGAACAAAGCCCTGAGCATGACTTTGGTGTATACTTCTTTTTTGCAGACGTGCACACTAGCATCTTACACTATAGTGGCGAAGGCACAAGTCCTTTCAATATGAAAGGGAGCAACCAGTGTGCACAAAAATAATTTTTTTATTTATTTCCCTCTACTAAAGTTTAAAATGATTTTTGCATATTACACACCAAAAGGAAAACTAGGTAGAAAACAGGAAAAATGTGCTTGGCACGTATAATCATGGAGTAATAATTGATTGAATATTCAAACTCTGTTTTCTTTTATATTGGAGAACCCTGTACCTCATGCTATCATTCAGTTGGTTGCGGTAGCGGCCAAGTTTCGATGAGGGTGAAATGCAGAAATAATTAAAATATGTAGTCTGGTCATTTGCTACAGGTGGTACTCTATGCAGTGTTTCTCCGGTTTACCAAAACAGTTGTGAAATAAATTTTCGGCACTTAATGTGGCCGAACACTGAATTTTAAGGACCCAGTTTTTTTCGGCACAATGGAAAGCTTGCTGGATTGCACAGCGGTTTTGATGGAAATGCTGTAGAAGACTTTTACCGAGAACTTTGCAATCAGTGCATTGCACCCGTTTTTGTGTATCCCGTTGCTGGAAACCATGATCAGCGAGCAAAATGGTGGTCTTGTCTTGTACCAAAAACTAATGTTAATCTCACCCACCAGACAGTAATTAGGCATTTTTAGTACAGAGGAGTGTCCATTTTAGTTTCCACACTCAAAGCTGTTATGGCACAACGATGCACGCCCCTTCAGTGGACGTTTTAATGGACCTTGGTTGCCGCTCCATCAAAGAAATGCAAAACACTGTAGCGCCATTCAGTGCCAAAAGCATATGATTAACAGTGCAGATAGAGCATTGCTTGTTATTAAATGGCGCACTGGAGAGAGTGTAAATTATAATTAAACATGATAAACCCTCCTGGAAGAACAAACACTGTGCACTTAAAACAAATCAGCAACATTTTGCCGAGGTTTGGTCACATAGTGGGATACACCGATAATGATGGGTTTCACTGCAAGAAATTTTCATGTGTTTTTCACTGCTAAATTAAAATTTTAAATCCTTGTTTTTTCAATATTGCAGTGCTGATTTCTTACAATATGAGGTATAATCACCATAATCTCATGACACGTTTTGGTATGTAATCTGTTCCTTTGAGCATTGGTCATTTCAATGGAGCCCACTTCTACTCTGTGCCTCACAGCCTAGGTGTAGCTTTGGCTTGTTATTCTTTATTGTTAGCTGTTGTTCATTATTTTTTTGTTCCCTCATTATTTCCTGCATTCTTCATTTTGCCTCTAAATAATTGCTGTGAAGTTCATTCCTACCATAGGAAATTATCTTTAGTGAATGGAAACAAAATTTGCTTTTTTGATGAGTCCTTTGACATAAGCTCCTCTTGTTCTCTCTGATGTCCTTCTGGCCCCCTCTCTTAGTGTGTGTCACAGAGCTTTAAAATAAATAATATGACTCCAGTGACATGTGAGGGGTTAGCCTTATAATGCTCTACTTGCAGCAAGCTCTGATCATATTGTTGGAAGAAGTGCTAAAAGTGGAGGTGCTTTGCCCATTATCACAGCAGAAAGTGTGCTTCGCCGTGTGCAGCATAAACTGAAGGCATATTTTGAGACCTGTATTATTTGTGATAAAGATTAGAACACATGCAATATCATCCTGTACAAGGATTCATCTACAAGCATGAACTGTAATTTATGCTTTCTGACATAACTGTCAAAGTATAAAGCCATTCATGGTAGTAAAAACCTCAGTGCTGAAATTTGTGAGGCTATAACTATAAGGCTCCTGTAGTCATGGATTGTGGCATTAACTGTGTTAGTACTGCCGTGGTGGCTTAGCGGTTATGGTGTTCGGCTGCTGACCCGAAAGACGCGGGTTCGATCCCGGCCGCGGCGGTTGAATTTCTTTGGAGGAGAAATTCTAGAGGCCCGTGTACTGTGCGATGTCAGTGCACGTAAAAGAACCCCAGGTGGTCGAAATTTCCGGAGCCCTCCACTACGGCGTCTCTCATAGCCTTAGTCGCTTTGGGACGTTAAACCCCGTAAAACCAACCAACCAACCAGTAACTCCATTACATGGGGACTCATCAGCTTCATTATATTTGCTGCTATCAGTCCCCTCTAGATCTGAGGTAACATTGCCGGTGGTCACAGGTTTCACATCCGTATGTACAGCCTTTGTCAAAAGTAACCAGGCTGCACGTTTTTCTTCTCAGTCGTATATTAAAGCTATTATGCCAGCCCTCAAGCTAAAAATCTCTGTATGGTAAGAAGAACCCCTGTTCTCACCTTCAAAGAACTTTTTGATCTTTTGGGAAGCCGTGAGGGCTCTGTTATACGAATGAGAAGCAAACCATGAAGCCTGGTTACTTTTGACAAAGACTGTACTAGCGGGTTT
This sequence comes from Amblyomma mixtum, assembly GCF_055824585.1. NCBI lineage: Eukaryota > Metazoa > Arthropoda > Arachnida > Ixodida > Ixodidae > Amblyomma > Amblyomma mixtum. Next base: position 225,409,174 of record NC_143014.1, on the reverse strand, counting down.
TCTGTATACATATACTGGCATGCTCTGCAAATGAGAAGGATTATTGTTTCATTTACTTCATGATGAACGTAACTAAAGAACTTCTCAAGGTGGTCTTGGTGAAGTGTGCGGGTGCAAGTAACTGCAATGATAGAAAAGCCACCATGATCAGTCTTCTTCTTATTGAAGTTGTCGAGCGAATGAGTTTCTAGCAGGGCTCAAAACAGCATAGCTGTAGCTTACCTTCTTTGTTTTTTACATTCAAAATGAGTAGCGGCCACAATATTGAGAGCATTCTATGTTATTGACAATATTTGAAGCAAAATGTTTATCTTTTTGTAACATCATATTCCTGTTAGTTTTGATGGAACATTCAAATAATTTAAGCCAGAGATTATTTTTTAGACTTCTTACAAAACAGTACAATGTTTAGTTTGCTTAGACTTTTATTGTTCTTTTGATGACAGATTTCTGCTTGCCTCACTTGCAAACACAACTGTGCATCAAATAGATTTCTGCATTTTGGTACCTTTTATACTGTGCAGTTGGCGAGTTAAAATGCTTGCAATGCTGGCAATATCCTAGTCATACCCTTCCAGAATTCGATGATTATTTATTCTGTATCCAAGTCCCCTTGCATTAGTATTTGTCGGGCTACCTCGCTGCAAGAAATGCCTTGTGAGTGGCTCAGAATGCATGTTATGCTCTTCTTCCAAGGCTCTGGGCTTGAAATTTTACTGAACTGTCAGGTTTTTGGGCTAGTATTTTGGGCAAGCAGGTATGCTCTGTTATTCTGTTCATTGAAGTTGTGTGGTGATATTCTTTTTGTAAGAAGTTTTAGTATATGTTTACCAGTTATGTTCCTGTCAACCTTGTTTTGCTTTTGTTTCTAAGCTTCAGCTTTGAAATATGCTGTTATAGTTGGGGTGAAATGCACATGCCTTGAAACTCCTGATGATATGCTTTCAGGTGCCTGATTCAGTTCATGAAATTCTATTTAGTCCTGAACATTCTTTATTAAAGAAGAAGCACTAGAAATGCAGATTTAGAGCTAGTTGTCATCCATGAATGTTTTATTATTCATTCTCAATGCACATTCATGCTGTGTTGGTATAGGAAGCACAGTGCGTAGCCCTGCCTGCTTGCATAAGCAGAATCAGAGCTTCTGTGCCAGTTCCACGATGCTCTTCAACATAATGCCAAACTGCAGATGGCAGACATCCTGCTCCTGGAGGTATATGTATGAGGTTACCAGATGGAAAGCACAGGGACATGAACCTTTATTACAGCTGCAGCATCGTCAACTTTTGAGAAGGGACTGTAGCTGTTTGTAACAATGCTTTAAAATCCATTTCAGTTGCAATGTGAGAGCTTAATAATGCCAAAGGCACCAAAAAAATTAGCAGTTGCTCAAAAGAGGTCTTTCTCAAACTCACTGCCCAGTAAAAAAACAAACAGTTGGGTCCATTTGGAAAATCCTCTATTGAAACCAATTGGTCAGAAACCAATTGTTTTTTGAGCCCAACTGGTGGTTCCATTTAAAAAAATGGGTCACCCACCAGACCAATTGACTCACCAGTTGGACTCAAATGACATATGCCTATTGGACCCCAATAGACCTTATGCGAAATGCACTGCCATCTAGCGGTCGCCGCGCGCGATCCGCCATGTTGGAGGATAGCCGCCGCATTCACAGCACACACCGGTGCACGCTCGTCGCGCGCGCTCGAGTTTCACCGTCCTCAATATGCCCACATACTGTTCAGTGTATTGCTGTACGGGTCACAAAGACGTCCAGGGAAAAAAGCGCTTGATTTGAGCGCATTTCTTATTTTGGACTGCGATCCCCGACATCCGCAGCACAAATGTTGCAGAACCGTCGCTACATGTCGAGGCATCGCGCAAGGCATTTCGTTATCTCCATGCAGCTAATGAAATAAGAAATTGTAGGCACGAAGAAAATATCACACAAAAGCTGTTTTTCTTCTGCGATTTCCCGTGAAGTGCTGCGATTATCGGCCTCGCGAGAATAATCGTGATCAGCTGTTAAGTGGTACGGGTCGCGCTTTGTGTGAATCGTCGCTCCTAGCGTTATCCGCCGCAGCGATTACATGCGTTAGTTTTAGTGCGAATATTTGTTTCGACGGAAGCACTAGCAAGGATTCACTTCACTTATCATGCAGCACACCACTCTGAGGCTCTTCGCAAGGCTGCTCACCACTGGTACGAACTGGCCGCTCGCCGCACGAAGCAACTTTAAGCACTAGGGCAAACAAACAAATGCTGCATGAAGTTTTCAAGGAAAATGAAAGGCGTTGCATGTTGAGAGGCCACTTTTTTCGACACTACCAACATGAGCTTGAGGTTCACTATCGTTTGCTTTCGGCGCCGACGCAACACACAGAAAACGCTACCACAACAACAGCAATTCAAGCGGCACGCCCGTTCGCAAAAAGTATCGAATCAAATAAAAACGGACTCAAACTAGACCGAAATGCGCACATTTTTAGCCGTAAATGAAAACTGTAATTGCCTCGTACATTTCTTGGTCTTCGGCATCGGCAGACTGACGTAGGACTCCGTGAAAAACGTTCGGAAAGTGTTTTGGGCGCGTAAGTGTTTGCGAAGTCACTTGGAAACTTGGGAAGCAGAGACAGGTCGACTGACCATTCAGTCATGTTTACAGGCTCAAGTGAAAGGAACTAGGGCTTTCGAGCCAGCACAGCCGTAAGGAAGCTATCGCAGGGCGGGTCTAAATCCAGAGAGCAGAGGCGAAACGAGCTTCAGTCATCCTCCAACATGGCCGCTTTCCACTGGTTCTGCTTTTCTCCGATAGATGGCAGCAATTTTGCATAAGGTCTATAGTTTGAACTGGCCACGTAAAAAAAAAAAATTTAGAATTCTGTTTGGAATCAATCTGCTTTTCTTCCGGGACTGCTGGAAGAGCCCTGCCAACATTTTCAAGAGAGGCAAATAAGAATGCATTACACACAAGAACACTATAGTCAGACACTATACTAATATAAGTTCTCGACATATACCCACACAACGCACTTTTGCAGCCACTTATATACCCGACTCGCGAGACTCACCTGCTGCTGCCAGTTATGCTTGTCTATAAGTGAAGTTATCTTATTTAATAACACCTGTGGTGATGGTGGAAAAAACAGTTCAGAATAAGGTTAAGCTGTTAATGTCTCTTTTACAAGAACCTAATTAGTTAATTCAGTGTTCTGTTTTATAGACAGCTATATATATATATATATATATATATATATATATATATATATATATATATATATATATATAATAAGTTGGGGAAGTCACATTGAAAAACTTAACAGATTTATTCAACGTTTCGACCAGGGACTGGGTCCCTGGTCGAAACGTTGAATAAATCTGTTAAGTTTTTCAATGTGATTTCCCCAACTTATTATATTTTTAATCAGTTGCCTTGAAGATTTTGTTATCCCTTATATATATATATATATATATATAGATCTTGGCTTCCACTTGGACCTTCCAATTGAATCACGCAATATGAACCGATTGCAGCTTCCAATTGGCTTCCTGGGTTCCAAGTGGAAGCTCCAATTGGTTCCAAAAAGGGTGATTCATTTGGGAGTGCTGAAACCAATTGGAACCTCAGGAACGAGTTCGGCGATCCAACTGAAATGACAGAACCAATTGGAGTGCCCAGCTAGAATTATAGGGAAACCAAATGGACTACCGAAGTGGATTCATGAGCCCAATTGGCTCACCTGTTCAGTCCAACTGGTTCCAATTGTACTTTTTTTGGCTGGGTGGTCACTGTAAGCAATAAGCTCTGCGGTTCCTCTATATACGTTCAATTTTTTCATTTTAGTCTCCTTGGCAAACTACAGGCTTTTCCTGACTTAACACACTGAATGTTTGTGCAGCTAGTTCCACTTTCATTGTTTGTTTGTTGTATTGAATATGGGCCTTCTGGAGTTTGCAATGTGAGGACCATTTGCTTCTTGAAGGTCTTGCGACTTCTCCTTGAAGCCCCAATGGACTAACTGGAAAATAAATTACAAGCAAAATGCATTAAAAGATGAATACATGTTAAACAAATTAACTTCACTCTGTATTCACTCCTGTCTCTCCGAGGAGGTTTCTGAGTAATTTCAATCCATGGGCAGCATAGACCATCAAGGGGATGGCCCTTGATTGTTGCAGGAAGGGGGAAAGCCTTCACAAACAGCTCACTTGTGGTTTCATGGATGCGATAGCCAAGAAACAACGCCCATGGATAACTTTGCAGCAGGGGCATCACACACGACAGCAGTGACGTTCAGTGTGAACATTGCATCTGCTGCAGGATGGCTTTTGCAATGTTCGTAATGTCATGCCCACTGAGCTCATTGTAAAGAAGTACCCAAAGGGCATTTTCCACGGAGCTGCTATACCAAGTGCCACGAGCATAAGTGCATCACCTACTAACAATGCATCGTCTGTTTCCAGTGGAATTGGCTGACGCCCGAGTTGATGCAGCTTATTAGTTTTCCAATCCTGGTGTCAATCTCACACCTTTTTCTGATGTGCTCATGCCGTCTAGCAGTAATTAGGCAACAAAGCTATTCTCTCATTTTTTTGCCACAAAGGGACACTTATAAACCCTGGCAATGCGTCAGTCACTTTGAGCCAGTCGCAAATTGTTTGCCTGCTGGGCATGGGAAAAATGGTGGCCTCATACACCCTTGATGATTAAATTATACCATGTTGTTGTGAACATATTCATCTTCGCTGTCGTCTTTGTGATGGTGCTTTGGGCTTGTTAGAGCTCTAGCGTTTTACTAGTTTTCCTGGGTTCTCCAAATACCTTCATCATTGAAGCATAGCTTTTCGGGCCACTTGATGCATTACAGGAAAAAACTAGCAGAAAAAGATGCTTTCACGAGGAGGAGTGTTTTCAGCATCGTTCGCTCTACTCTTCCTCCTTGTGAATGCGTCCTTTTCTGCTAGTTTTTTCCGTAGCCTTCAGTACTGCTTGTTCATTCAGAGAGATCAGCTGTTTTTCTTTAATTTCATTGAGAAGGCTTTTGAGTTAAATTATTTGCTTTGTTTTTTCTGTGGCCAAATAAAGCTTAATTCTTTGATGTAACAGAGGGTTTTATCTTGATTGCCTGTAATGCATTTAGTTCTTAGAGATGAGAAGAAGTGTACTGTTGATCAGGACTTATTCCTTTTGTTTGGCCGGAACTTCTCATAGATGGGGTTATCTTTGGGGAATACAATGCTGTGTCAGTACCGAACTTCCTTAATATTATATGCATACGCATGCTGTATGTCACGCCTTATCAGCATTTTGGACAAGCTCATTGGACTATTGTGCATCCTTGAGCTTGTAAGAACAGGTGTAGGCGCCACCTTAAGCAGAGAATTAGTCAGAGGAGGCAATACATTTTTTTTTCTATTGCGCGTTGCCTGAAAGTACTACCAGGCAGGAATGAAACATAACAACACCTATGAGCAGGACACAACATTTTGCGTTTCTATACTTTCAGCTATAGTATATTCAGCTAGTGTGATTCATGTTTGTGTGCCAGTGAAGTGAATATTTGTAAACTAGTTGCAAAGGAATGTGTTGCTGCACAGTAAAAAAGTACTGCATATGCATGTTTGCCTTTCAATTTGGCGTGATAGTAGTACATGCATGGTGACCTTTATGGTGGTGTCGGCTCCTGAATTGAGGGTTTGCGGTTTGGACATCTTATGAAGCGGAAACAGTTTTCACCTGAAGGACCCTTCATCTCCTGCGTACATTACCTAGTTGCTCTTGCGTGGGTACTTTCTTAGGAGACTTTGTGTTTCTGTGCCAGCAAAATGCAGTGGACATGTCATTTTGGGTAGTCTTTTAGTTTGTATATTATGCTTCTTATGCATTGTGCACTATGTACGGGTTCTAGCAGGGGGACTAGTGCGTAGGTGTGCCAGCTAGTTGGCTGGCATGCTGTGCCATGGTCTGATGGCTTGAAGTTGAAATAATTTTCTTTACCCAAAGCACCAGATTTCTGATCCATTGTACTTTATCTGAAGATGGGGGGGAGTTTCTCATGGAGGTTGGCCCTGACCTTGTGTAATAAAGCTGTTCTCTCTCTCTCAATTATGACTGGGCTCATAAACTGGGCAAGGCGAGACATTGTCTTGGAGGGAAAAAATGATGTCTTAGCTGAAGTCCTTTGCTCCTTGCCTATTTCATCTTAATTAGTGTGCAGAATTGGTTACTTCTAGGCTTGCATGCTCTGGCATAAATGTATCATTTGATAGCAATTTATGTGACCAGAAGCATCGGCTTTTTGCAAGCAGATTACCTGCTTGCCTTATGCAAACTGGTAAGATGAAAATCTTACCTGATTGGGTTTTTGTGGTGACATACTTTGGGAAGACTGCACTCCTAAGCCAGTACAATGAGATGTGCTTGCAACCTGAGGTGAGAATATCGCATCAATAGACGCAGTCTGGATCATATTTTATTACTGCGCGTACACAAAGACTTCGTGACCTCTGTCAGACTTTTCTTTCATGGCCCAGACATACACTCTTAACTGCACTACTCTGAATTACAAGAGACACCAGGTGCTGCATCCACAAATATGGGCGCGATATGAACGTAATCGCATTCTTGTATACACATTCACCTTTGAATTCCACACCCTGGCATTCAGACTCTACCTGTCAAGTCTTTGCTTCATCTCTCGCAGCTATAACAAAATGCCTCTGCAAACTATTAAAGATGGTCACCTCCACATTTTATGACGGGAAGAGAAAGTAGCTTTTATTTTTGCATGTGCTAGCTTCTTTAAACTGATCATGAATGATGCAATTTAACATGCTAAGTGTAAATATAAGCTAATGTGGAAACTATGTTCTTATTTTCATTCTCTTAGATAAAAAAAAAATGCTGCTCTGGACTTCCAAAGCTTTGCGTCCTCAATTTGGGGCATGGTGCCTTAATGCCAAAAATCTCAAGTGGCATTTACTTGCCTTGATATGCCGTTTTTTTTTTTTTTGAGGTAGTATTGCACGAAATGCCATTATTAACTGCTGGCATTCAAAATCGTGCATCTGAAAGGAGAAAGTTGGATAATTCTAGTGTTGGATGGAGGTGGGTGCAGCAGCTCTGGTGACCTAGCCCACGATTTCTAATTTTATCAGGGTACAGGTGTCAGCGTTGAATATTACCACTTTGGACTTGGCAGCTCTATTGTGATTCAGCTCAGAGAATTTCCCAAAAGGGATGCATTTAAAATGCTTCATGGACTACCTCACTTCTCCCAGGTGAAAATTTTTTAATTGGACTTATTTTCTGTTGATTGTACTGGTTCTAGCTAAGAACGTTTTGCTGTTCTGTTTGGAGAGCTTCTTTTTTGTTTTTGTGGTAATAATTTTCTTCAGCTTACAGAATTTTCAGCTAAATCTCTCAGACTGCAAGTGCTAAAAGTTGAATGAAGAGTGCCAAAATTTCATGAGAGCATTATTACTTATTAACCATTCCTAACACCTGTGGAATGCCTATATTTAGGGAATGTATAAGCATGAGCCCATGTGGTTAGAGACTATGAGTGAGTTCCATATGCAATTTGCATGTGTTGTGGTGCTTTGCTGTTTGTGGTTGTTGCATTTTGAGTGGTGTTTAAAGCTGTACTTGTGTTCTCACTATGGTTAGATCTGCGTTGTCCAGCAGGATGACTTTACCATTTTACCGTAGCTTGCAAGTGCTTTTCAAATTTTTGTATGCTTTACGTTTAGGAAGTTACTTTAACATTTGTTTTTAACATTTCAAGAAGGTTAGAAAATGAAAGAACATTGTACGAATGGTTTATCCAAAGAGTATGAAATGTAATCTTTTGGTGCTACCATGGAAGCCAATAGTTCCAGCAGCTACTGGGTCATGCTAATGTGCCAGTAACGAGTACTGCTGGAACCAGCAGATTCCACATAATAAATTTTCGCCTGGGCTGTGAGGCTCTTTAGTGAAGGAGGCTGAAATTCTAGCAAGTGGCATATCAGGGCCAATCACTAGCATGGTTCTTCAATGAAGACCGAGAAAGAAATCAAGAGGGAAGGAAGGGGAAGCTCTGACCAGAGTAGTTCTCAAAATGAAGACGTTCTTGTCCGTTGGCAAGATAATTTATTTTCAACATTTGTGAACACTGGTGAAGGAGGTACAGCTTGAAACAGCAAAATCCCCCATTGGCACTGAATACCCTCATGTCATTGTTGCGTACAAGTACATGGGGATCATCAGTGTCCTTGCACCCGCTATGCACAGGAACAATGAAATGGCCAGTGCGGGTCACCTTGCATCATGTTTCACTTGCTATTTGAAACAGCTGGTAGGAATACCTGAGAAATTGCAAACAGATCAACCTAGATGGTCCCGAAGAAGCCTCACAATCTTGAGCTGCTGCTGAAAAACACAAAGTGCCATGATGTGTGTGATCACTAGCCCCAGCATGTGAGCATGCCAAGTATACATTGTTCAAGACATCAAGGCTGCACATCAAAGGGCCGTGTTTGGTGCAGGAAACACAGAATGTTTCTCTGTCTATACTTCGTTTCATACATCAGGTGCAACACTGTCGAACATAGCACTCTTGTTTGCACCGCCTACGTCTACAATCAAAAAGTAGTGTGTTCCTTGTGGTGAGCGATAAATAATAAATTCTTTGCCTCTATGGCTTACGTGATACATTTATCATGAGCTTGAATAAATGCGCTCTTATTACTGACAATACGCTGTCACCATCTCGTGTCTTAGACCACTCAGCCAGAAAGCAAGCACAGAGTAACGCGCCCGCCTTTATTTTTTCGTGGAGACTATTTCCGTACCTTTCACAGCGTTGCACCTAATGTGTGAAACGGAGCATAGCTGCTGCGGTGACTCAGTGTTTACAGTGCTCTGCTGCTAATCCGAAAGACACTGCTTCAATCCTGGCAGCGGTGGTCGCATTTCGATGGAGGCAAAATACTAGAGGCCTGTGTACTGTGCAATGTCAGTGCATGCTAAAGAACCCTAGGTGGTCGGAATTATCTGGAGCCCCCACTGCGGCGTCCCTCATTGCTTGAGTTGCTTTGGGACATTAAAACCCATAAAACCAAAAAAACTAATGATTTTGGTTAAATGAATGTCACCCTCTGTTGAAATCTCCCCATATGCTCATTACATCTACATGTGGTGCTCTGGCCTCAATAAATGCACTATGTATACATGCACATTCGCTGAGGACAATAGGCTCAATTGAAGTACCATATTTTCCGAACCATAATCTGCGCCCAGTATATAGTCGCAGGGGCAAATTTCAGCTTTAAATAAGTTTTTTAGGTTGTCCACAAGGTTCTGGTCTTCCAAGGAACACAATAGGTTCTGGTCTTCCAGTCCAGTCTTTCAGTGCCAGACTTTTGGCTCACTTTGGACCCTCCATCGTGCGCTGCCGAATGCACAGACAATTTCATAAACCTGGTGCACTAGGACACACTACTCTTGAATTCCTGGATACCTTCTTCAGAAGCCATAGTACAAGCAACCAGTCTTATTTTCAGTCGATACCACATTCCCCACTTCCTTTGGCTGTCCTACCCACGCTGCCAGCTTTTCTTCAAGGTTTGGCCAAGCTAGTGTTCTCCACTTCTGTGCTTTCTTCATCCCAGACATTTACCTCGGATGTTTCAGGGAAGCAGCCCACATCCATGCACTTTTCATCGATGCAAAATTCTTCGCCCCTGCTCAGTTCGACTTTAGTGCTTGCACGTGCTCAACTACAGTGAGCTTGAATACTGCTGTGAAGGCTGTTGCTCTTCTTAGAGCCATCGCAACCATTCTTCAAGAAGGACTGCACCAGCTCTGGCATTATTCAGCGAGGTTTTGTGCACGTGCTCACAAATCCAAGCACTGAAAAGCAGCCACCACGAGCAGCATTCATTGGCATATCGAAGCTGATTGCATATTGGAGCTGATTTTGCTATGTGATCTAGCACAGTAAAATGTCGCAGGCGCAGTCAGGCTACGTTTTTCTTTGAAAGTCATGCTAGGCTTCTTCGGCTCTGACAAGTGATCTTTAAAAATTAAATCATGTATAGTCTGCGCATACTGCATATTCCATATTTATATGCTTTATTCTTTATTCAGTTTATGCCCCGCTTAGCCCAAAGGCGCTACAGCAGGGGAGTTACAGTGATGAAAAAACATCTTCATTCATACAGCACACTTGTTGACATGAAAGGCGATTCCATTCACTTATAGAACGTACAAAAAATGAATTTGCATACATCTTAGTTCTGGTACGGTATTCCAAAATCTTAAAGCAATGATCAACACGAGAAGAGACATAATGGGGCCTGTGTAATATTTTTCCTTTTGAATGCCGGTTTTATCATGAAATATTTGATACAGGAGTTTAAAGTGCAATTTCCTTCTTCGAGAGGAAAGACTTTCCCACCCTAAATCATTTTTCATGTCGGTGCAGCTATCACCTCTGGAGTATCGACGTAGGACGAACCTTGCAGCTCTGTTGTGGATTTTTTCAAGCTTATTGCACAATGTTATTTGCCATGGGTCCCACACCGCACATGTGTATTCGAGCATGGGTCGAACGTACGTGACAAAAGCAGTTGATTTTAGGTGAGGCGGCGCGTGACCCAGATTTCATTCTAAAAAGTTTAGGGTCTTTGCAGCCTTCGTGACAAAAATTATCCTGCACAAACTACTGGCCTATTTGGGCCCAACCACTGACCACAAGGTAGCTTATGATAGTCTGCATTTTCCAGTAAATAATTTAACATTGGAACTTGCCTGGACTGTCCGTAGCCTGAGAAGAACTGCAGTCAACTGCAGCACAATTTTTGTCACTGTGAGCGGAGCAGCCGATTTGACAGGCTGTGCCATCTGTGGAACTGTGAGAGCCACTCCAGCTCTGAGCAAGGACATTGGCTGCCTCGCAGCTCACAAAGTGGTGCATCCTGTCAAATTGGTTGCTCTGCTCACCGCGGCAAAAATTCTGCTGCAGCCAACCGCAGTTTTTCACCGATTCAGGGCAATCCAGGCAAGTTCTGATGCTAAATTATGTACCAAAAAAAGGCACACGACTATAAGCTACCACCTTGTGGTCGGTGTTTGAGCCCAAATAGGCCAGTAGTTTGTGCAGGAGAATTTTTTACAACACGAATAAATACAGAGCACTACAGATAGACCATGTGTGAAATTTCAGCTTTTAAACATGTATAGCTGCCTGACTATAATCCGGAAAATACGGTATTCTTGAGAAAGCGAGGTCTTGTCATGCTTCCAGACAATTGTGCGCTAATTGCATTTGCCAGCCACAACCTTTCGCACTTTGTGTTGAAAGTTAATTGCTGGCACCCGCATACCTTATGCCACGAACCAGAAATTTCTAAGTGATAGCGCCTCTCTCGTGGTCGCTATGCCTGACAGATGACGACCACTCTACTTGCATGCCTCCTTCTTCAGCATGCTATCGACCACCAGAAATGGATGCGCCACTGAATCATTACTACGACTCTATGCAGCACTTTGTGAAGGCCCTCACAGAATACCTCACAAGCTTACATAAAGCTACTGCAAGGGTTTCAAGCTAAGGCTTTGAGAACTTGCCTTGGCCTTCTCAAAAACACGACTGCAGGTAACAGTGGGTACCGTGGTAGAGAGTACAAGTCTCTCCTTACAAGTGCTGCTCAAGCAGCTGTTTCATGCCCGAGTGCAGTTGGTGGTACATGAACCTGATGATCTGCTAGCAGCATGCAGCATATCTGAACTGTCTGACTTCCTCCCATTGCAGTACTAGCAGCTGCAACATCTTCTTTACCACCATCAAAATTTCCTCCCTGGATCATCACTGTAACAGTGTGTGGCATGAAGAGCAAAGCCAACATCTGCTGCTCAGCACTTGCATACTTCTACCTTGAGCACATCTCTGTATGTGGCAGGCTGCACTGCCACATCTACTCTGATGGCTCTGTCACACATCACATCATCTGCAATCGGCATCTGGACACCATTCATGCACACCACAATCTCGGCGACCTCAGCCACAGACCATCGGCTACTGCTACAGACCTGGCTGCACTGCAGGCAGCTTTTGCCTATATTCTGAAGTGACCCCCTACAGCATGGGCGATTTTCATCGAGGTTTGAGCTGCACTGCAGCCAATAAAGTCGCCATGCATAGAGGAGCAGCTTATCGCTATTAGCAGACTTTGCATCGAAGCCTGTAAGCTGTGCCACAGCATTCTGCTGCAGTAGTTACCTGTTCCTGTGGCATTGAATGACCATGCCGCTGGACCAGCAGAAATGATGCATGGTGATTTATTCGAGGTGGTCCTCATTCCTTTTCCTTAGAGTAATGGAGTGCTGCTTCTGACTGCTGTAGCCTGGCAGTTGCAACGCATTCTGCGATGTGACCCGGAATGTTAGTAGAGTCCCCTACATCTCACCAACCCAACTGATGACTGCTGCATGCCAAAAAACGTAGACAAGCATAAGTGTGAATACCTGCTAAATGATCGCCTCAGTGTTGCATATACCAACTACTTCCCCCAACAAAATCAAATTCTCCAGCAGTCCACAGAGCTTGACATGAGGTGCACGCAAGGATCTTGAACACTTGGTCTGTAGCTGCAGCAGTTTTACAGCATCCTGCAGAATATTCAAAAAGAGCTGCGGGTGAACGGAGGGACACTACCCTCCACCTGGTGCATTTACTTGGTCCCTGGCATGACACAGCTTTGGCGTCGTGGAACAAAAGCCTTGTTAAATTTTCTCCAGGACACGGGTCCGATACGAACCCTCTGAAAACCCTGTGAAAAGCCCCAGTGTGCGAGAATTGTGTGCATGTCTCATTTCATCCTTTTCCTTCTCGTCTGGAGTAACTTGCCAGGTAGACTCTGTCGTGTCCGGTCGCTGTGTTGAATGCAGCGAAGACGCACACGGTACTTTAAGACTTCGTTTATTTAAAGCCGATGAGGGTGCGACCAGCGTCGACCGAGGCAGGAGCCGAACTGGCCGCCCGAAGAAAGGAGGGAGTGGAGAAGCGTCCACGGGAGGGAGTGGCTTCCCAGAACAGGAGGAGGGTGCGGGGGCGCACCGTGGGGGGGCATCCGGCGACAGCGTGCGACGAGGGGCAAGCGGTCGTTAGGAGGAGGATGCGAGTGGTCGTTAGGAGGAGGATTGAGTGGTCGTTAGGAGGAGGATGCGAACTGTCGTTAGGAGGAGGACGCGGGGGCGCACACACACAAAAGCAATAAGGGGACACAACACTTCCTTCCCCCTTAGAAAGTTGCCTGGTATCGTGCAGGGGGTCGGCGCTCACGCGTGGAGGCGCGCTGGCTTTGTGCGCTCGGGGGAGAAACACTTGTAGGCTGGCTGTTGTTCGCTGTGTCTCCTAGGTCTGTCCTGGGCGAAGTCTCTTCTTCCGGGAAGAGGTGCCAGGCTATGTGGGAAGATGACTGTCGTGTCCTCTCCGCTGGCGGACAGCTCTCAGACGGCGTCGTAAATCTACGCAGCTGGTTGAGATGTCGGCGTGCTACTGTGCCATGTATGTTGACGAGCCAAGAGCGCAGGCCTATGCGTCTGACAATTGTAGCTTCCTCCCAGCGTGGCTTTTTCAGAAACTGTCGGGCGAGGACGCGCTGCCCCTCATTAAGCGTGCCGCAGCGCGGAATTGCTTTTTCTTCCCGGAACGTCTCTGCCTTTGGCTCGGGGAGGATGGCTGTGAGCTGGGTTCGCATTTCACGCTCGAACATCATTTTCGAGGGGGTCTCGCCTGTTGTGCTCTGAACCGTCGTGTGCTGCTTGAAGAGAAAGCGCGCAAGGCGGCGCTGCAGCGAGCCTGTCTGATCTCTTTCAAGGGCGCGTTTTAGCTCGGCTACGTAGCGCTCGGCTTGTCCGTTTGTCGCTGGGTGGTAGGGGGCCGATGTAACTGATGAGATCCCGTTGTCGCGATAAAACTTGAGGATCTCCGCAGACACAAACGGTGTTCCGTTGTCCGACACTACCTTGCGCGGCAGGCCGAACGTTGCAAATAGTGATCGGAGGTTGTCAATGACTGCTGCTGAAGTCGTCTGTCCCATTTGCCTTATCTCAAGCCACTTTGTGTAGGCGTCTACGACCACAAGGAAAGTGCAGCCCTCAATTGGTCCTGCAAAATCAATGTGCAGTGTGTGCCATGGTGTGTCTGGCTTTTCCCATTCTGGGACAGGAGCTTTCGGCGGGGTGCTCCGGCTGCTCTGGCAAGGCTTGCATTCTCGCACCACTGTTTCGATGTCGTTGTCAATGCCAGGCCACCACATGTAGCTTCTGGCACACTTTTTCATTGCAACGATGCCCCGATGTCCGGCGTGGATGAGAGACATAGCTTGTGCGCGTAGTTCTCTCGGCATCACAACTCGGGACCCAAATATGATGCAGCCGCGATGGGTGCTCAACTCTGTAGCTCGCCTGCGGTAAGCGTCGAAGTTGTCCCCTTTGAGTTTGTGAACGTTGCCTTGTTGAACAGCTGTGTAAACTAGCCGGAGAGCTGCGCACTTCTGCGTAGATGCTGCAACTGTGCCTGCTGTAAGCGGAGGTTCTGGCAGTGCTTCGAACATCAGAACGTCTCCTGGTGGAAATGGTTCGTCAACAGTTGCGTCTAGTGGCAGACGGCTTAGCGCATCGGCGTTTTGATGTTTACTCCCATTGCGGTAGACCAGAGCGTAGTCGTACGCTGAGAGTTTGATGCACCAACGTGTCATTCGCGGAGACAAAGTTGGTGGCATAGGCCTTTGTGGTCCCAGAATGCCCAATAGCGGTCGGTGATCGGTTATAAAGGTCACCTTCCGGCCGGCAATGTACTGGTGAAAATGTGTCGCCGCGTAGACGATGGCTAGCCCTTCTTTGTCAAGTTGCGCGTAGTTGCGTTCTGCTTGCGACAACGTACGTGAGGCGAAGGCGATGGGAGCTTCCCTTCCTTGCTCGTCAGTTTGCGATAGAACCGCGCCGACTCCGTACGGTGATGCGTCGCAAGCCAAAAGCAGAGGCTTCCTTTCGTCGTAGTGGCGGAAGACTGTACATCTTCGAATCAGGTCTTTCAGGGCATCGAATGACTGCTGATGGCGTGGCGACCATGTCCATGTCACATCTTTCCGAAGGAGTTGGTATAAGTCGTTGGCCACGGTAGCTCTTTGTTCCAAGAACCGGTCATAGAACGTCAAGAGTCCGAGAAAAGCCTGTAGCTCCTGCTTGTTTGTTGGAGCTCGTGCTTCTGTGATCGCTCGCACTTTGTCCTCGGTAGGGTGAATGCCTTCCGCATCAATTCGGTGTCCCAGAAATTGCACCTCTGGCACTGCAAAACAGCACTTCGATTTGCTTATGCACAAATTAGCGTTTGCTAGCCTTTCGAGAACGAGCTCTAGGCGCACTGCATGCTCTTCAGTGGAAGTGCCACTGATGATGACATCGTCAAGGTAGACACAAACTCCTGGGATGCCCTGAAGTACTGTCTCCATGAATTTTTGAAATATGGCCGGGGCTGCAGCTACGCCAAAAGGCAGTCGCTTGACTTTGTACAAGCCTTTCAGTGTGTTAATTGCCAATAATTCAGCAGTTGACTCGCTCACCTTCAGCTGCTGATACGCCTGGGTGAGGTCCAATGTGCTGAAGACTCTTGCGCCACGTAGTACACTGAATACTTCTTCAGGTGTCGGTAGCGGGTAAGAGGACGCTTTAGTCGCAAGATTGACGGTGCTCCGGTAGTCTCCGCAGAGGCGTATGGTTCCGTTCTTCTTGCGAACTACGACAAGTGGTGTGGCCCATTCTGAATGCTGCGTCGGCTCGATGACACCTTGCTGCTCCAGTTTGTCCAACTCTCTTTCAACTGAATCTCGGAGAGCAAACGGCACCGGCCTGGCCTTCAGAAATTTGGGTTGCGCGTTGTCCAACAACTCCAGTGTGACCGGGGGCCCTTCGTTTCCTGGAATCTCTTCCGAGAATACTCTTTCGTATTTCTCTTGCAGTTGCTCAACCATGTTCTGGCTCGGCGTCTGGTGTATGCCGCATATCATCACGCCTAGTGGAGAAAACCAGTTTCTCCCTAGAAGGCTTGATCCTGTGCCCTTCACAACAAGCAGAGGTAGCGTATGGGTCTGGCCGTTGTAGTTAACCTGCACGTTGGCAGAGCCCAATAGTGGCAGATTCTGTCCTGACCACGTTCGCAGGTGCGTGTCGTCTTGTTGCAGGGCGGGTGCGTCAGATGGCCATGAAGTTCGGAACGTGTCCTCACTGATCAGAGTACAGGCTGCGCCGGAGTCCACCTCGAACTTAATCAGCTGGTGATGTACGCTTACTTCTGTAAAAATCTTCGGTCGCGTGCCGAGATTCATGGTGTTCAGGTCGTACAACACAGATGGTGTTGCTGATGTTGCTCCATGGAGATCAGATAGCGGCGTATTCTCTGAGGCGTTGACGCTGTGATTAGGCTGGGAAGGTGACTTTATCTTGGCAAGTCTCCGTTTCGTAATGCATGCTCTTTCGATATGCCCTCGCTTGTGGCAAAAATTACACGTGGCTGACTGGAATCGACATCCCTGGGGGTTGTGTTGGTCGTCACACCGCCAGCAGCGTTGTGCCTTTTTGACCGATTTTACAACAACAGAAGGCTTGCGCACCTGGTTGCTTGTCTGGTGTACCGGCTCGGTGTTCCGGCGAATCCCTCTCTGCTGGTGACCGGCGCTCTCCGTTCGAACGGCGATGTCGTAAGCTTTGCTGAATGTGAGGTCCTTCTCAGCGAACAGGCGCTGCTGCAGTGACTCGTCACTCAGTCCGCACACAAATCTGTCGCGTAACATCACGTCCAAGGGAAGCATGGTGGTGTTAGCAGAAGAAGC
Organism: Amblyomma mixtum; assembly: GCF_055824585.1. Classification (NCBI taxonomy): domain Eukaryota; kingdom Metazoa; phylum Arthropoda; class Arachnida; order Ixodida; family Ixodidae; genus Amblyomma; species Amblyomma mixtum. The sequence goes on along the minus strand of NC_143014.1, from coordinate 225,392,296 downwards.
TGCGTCTCCCTCCTGCCCGGTAGCTGTTGTCGACAGCGTTCCAAAATTGCAGTCGGCAGCGAGCTTCTTGAGCGCGGCTACGTAGGCGCTCACAGTTTCTCCTCCCAGTTGATCTCGTCGTTGGAAGCGAGCCCGGCTGTAGACCTCGGATGGCCTTGGGTCGTAGTGCTTTTGCAGTGCTGATACGATGTCGTCGTAAGACACTGCCGCTGGTGTGCTTGGCTGAATAAGGGCGCAGACAGTATCGTAGGTCTGCTCCCCGCACAGCGTCAGCAGGTTGGCCCTCTTCAAGGCTGGGTCTGTGATGTTGTTAGCTTCAAAGTAGAACTGAAGGCGTCCAACCCACGATGACCACGATGAGCCGTTGAACTCTGGTATCTGATTAGGAAACCCTCGCGTAGCCATGGCTTGTCAATAGCGTTGCGTAGCGCGGGTCGAATCCACTTTCTCGTCGCCACTGTCGTGTCCGGTCGCTGTGTTGAATGCAGCGAAGACGCACACGGTACTTTAAGACTTCGTTTATTTAAAGCCGATGAGGGTGCGACCAGCGTACCAGCGTCGACCGAGGCAGGAGCCGAACTGGCCGCCCGAAGAAAGGAGGGAGTGGAGAAGCGTCCACGGGAGGGAGTGGCTTCCCAGAACAGGAGGAGGGTGCGGGGGCGCACCGTGGGGGGGCATCCGGCGACAGCGTGCGACGAGGGGCAAGCGGTCGTTAGGAGGAGGATGCGAGTGGTCGTTAGGAGGAGGATTGAGTGGTCGTTAGGAGGAGGATGCGAACTGTCGTTAGGAGGAGGACGCGGGGGCGCACACACACAAAAGCAATAAGGGGACACAACAGACTCTGAGGCAAACATCTCCAGTAATCATTAAAGTGTGCCTCCTACTCCAACCATCCTATTACTTCCTGCCTCTCCCCTATGTGCCCTTCTGTCTGCGCTTCCTGTCGCCCTCTGTACCAAAGTTCACAATATTTTTACAAGAGGCTAGAAACAGGTGCACTGTATAAGACCATCACTTTGCTAGTGAATTAATAGGAACTCGATAGATCAGTATTCTTTTTGCTTTAAATTTGTTGCGGGTGACGAGAAAAATTTTAATTCTTTATTGTTGCCTCATGCTACAGTAAATAAAATAAGCTACCATACAATAGACTACCTGTGTTTACTCGTTACACTTGCACATTTCTTGTTTCTGCACTCTATATGTCCCCAGTTTTCCTTATTTGAGCCAGAATATGAATGCCAGACAAATTCAAGTGTGCATTTTTAATTTTAGAAACAACAGCATACTCATCAATGCATAAAAAGACTGAGGGCTAACACAGTATAAAACCAATATGTACAATAATATATTTGAATATATATATTCAAAAATATAATCAATACAACATGTACAATATACATAAAAAAACTACATGCCCATGCAGCATGAAGAAATGATCAGTCCATGCTGTTATTAAAACATGCCGTGTCATATTCTATCCTGTGCACCTTAACACTTTCCGTACCATGGCCATTGAGCATGGATCACCAGTGACCCATACATATTGCGCGTTGTTTCAGTTCAACCAAGGAACTTTTCAAATTGCTACACAATCAGTTCGGTAGTTCAAGAAGTTAACTTTAAATAAGTAATTTGTAACTGTGCAGCAAAGTGGTGAATTTTTGTGTGGGGCTTAAGAGCATATTGCACAACTTTTATTATCAAGCTTGGAAAAATCCCCGATATGGGGAACGACCTCGGTTTAGTCTTTTTGGTTGACACAATATTTTTTTTAATGCTAATGGTAGCTGTGAGCCTTAGGATGATGTTGATAGTCTTCGATGATGCATACCTCTAGGAACCACCCCGAAGCATCAACTACTGTCTACTGGGGAGCAATGTTTTCTGTCTGCTACCATCAACACCAGACCCACTGCATGGCAAAGGCCTTTCCCATGTCTCCAATTAACACTACCCTTCGCCAGCTGCAGCCACCGTATCCCCGCAAACTTCTCAATCTCATCCACCCACCCAACTTTCTGCTGCCCCCTCCTACGCTTGCCTTCTTTTGGAATCCACTCCGTTACCCTTAAGGACCAGCAATTATCTTGCCATCGCATTACATACCCTGCCCCAACACATTTCTTTCTCTTGATTTCGACTAGGATGTTATTAATCCACGTTTGTTCCCTCACCTACTCTGCCCGCTTCCGGTCTCTTTAACGTTACACCTATCATTTTTCTTTCCATAGCTCACTGCACTGTCCTTAGCTTAAGCTGCACGATTTTCGTTAGCCTCCACGTTTCTGCCCCATAGGTGAGTACCGGTAAAATACAGCTGTTGTATACTTTTTCCGTAAGGGATATTGGTAAACTGCCATTCATGATCTGAGAGAACCTGCCATATGCGCTTCACCCCATTCTTATTCTTCTAGTTATTTGCCGCCGCGGCCGGGATCGAAAGACGTGGGTTCGATCCCGGCCACAGCGGCTGAATTTCGATGGTGAAATTCTAAAGGCCCGTGTACTGTGCGATGTCAGTGCACGTTAAAGAACCCCAGGTGGTCGAAATTTCCGGAGCCCTTCACCATGGCGTCTCTCATAGCCTCAGTCGCTTTGGGACATTAAACCCCAATAAACCAAACTATTTCCCTCTCATGATCCGGATCAGTGGTCACTAACTACCCCAGGTAGACATATTCCCTTACCACTTTGAGCATCTTAATACCATTTGTGAACTGCTGTTCCCTTGCGAGACTGTTGAACATTACTTTGGTTTTCTGCATGTCAATTTTTAGACCCACCGTTCTGCTCTGCCTGTCTAACATATAGATCATGCTTTGCCGTTCATCTCCTGAGGGATTTAGCAAGGGAATGTCATCAGCGAATCACAAATTACTTAGCATTACCACTGCATGAATGTTTTTTGCCATTTAAGATGTAATAGGGATGGTCGCAGTACTATGGCTACTCTCTGCCATCTTTGTACATTATGTGGCCAAGATTTGGTATCGCCATCTCAACAGATACAGCTGTTCTACCTGAAATAAGAACCTGCATGCTGCGTGGCGCTCTGCAGTGCCAATGGCACCTGTGTACTGAAGCAGACAGGCAATGATATGTAACAATGTTACCAGGGCAGCAGCGGCACTAAAATTTCAGTTCAAACAAATAAGTATGTCTGGATGCTAATCCTGAGCAAACAGCCTCGAAATAAATCCAACAACACGTAAAAAAGGCCATAAGGGCAGAAGTGCGTCGTCCAATGCCTTGCTCATATCCAAGAACGGCATCAAGCTCCTATGACTGCATCTTGGCTGGAGTAATGCCAGCTTGTTTTCTGGCCTTTTGCTTTCTATGTTAATGCCCACAAGGCATTTTACTGCTCTTCTGAGATTTTTGGATGTCTGTACGCATCTTTCAGCATTGAGGTGCTGCTTTGCACAGTGATACGTGAGCCTTGGTTAGTGGAGGTTTTCTTTTGTAGCTGAAAACATTATTGAGGTGCAACTCTATTTTTACATATTCTAAAAAACAGCGCACAGAAAACAGCGCTCATCCGGTGTCTTTTTTTCTTCTGGGCTTCTGTCTTTTGTGCACTGTTTTTTCCAACTCATACCAACTCGCCCAACTGAATGTTCTACTAATTCTATTTCTACATGCAACATTTAGTCACTTTAATTTAGCATCTCTGTGCACAAGATATATATTAGTCATTTTTCTTGTTTACGATATTTGCACTTCTTTCCAAGTTTCGCTGTCATCATCACTAGATTTTTCCATGCAGTTTAGAGTTTTTGTTGTAGGTTACAATTCCGCATTTACTCCTTTAATGTCTATCATTCAGAGGAGCATTGATGTAATTAGACGTTTCTGTACTCTCCAGCTTTTCGCTATCAAAATATTTGGAGAAAAATTAGCTTTTGTAACAACTGTACTAATAGTTGCTTTTGATAAAGACAGCATGCATCTTTTTGTAGCTCGACGTATTTGTCAGCCAAAGCATTGAAACATTCAGGTGCTTTATGCATTAAAACAGGCAACATTTTGTACATTTCTGAATTTGTGGAATATTTTTCTTGTCATGTTAGAGCTTTAATGTAATAAATATATAATTCACCATGATTTTCACCAAAGTTTGTATCAGAAAAATAAAATTTCACATTACATTCCAATATTTCTGGGTGTCTTGTGGGGAAGCGGGTATTTACGGCATCATAACTTCCAAAACATCAGGCAACTACATGGAGACAGCTACAAGCAAGCTCACACCCAAGTCGCTACATATACAGTAAGATTTGGCCTACGCAATACACTCCAGAATGCGTGTGGTGCGGAGAGATAGCCACCCTCTACCATTCCACATGGGGCCCGATAGAGCCCAAAATTACAAACCCGCCAGTCGAGCAGTGGGAGGAGCTTCTGTCCAGCTCCGACCCGCAAGATCAGCTTGCGCTGGTTGAGTGGGCAGAGGAGGCAGCAAGAACCAATGGGATCCTGTACCTAGGAACACCACCTGCTGCTCAAGACCCCAACCCCTAAACCACGTCCCATTTTGAGTAATAAAGTTTTATACTACTATTACTACTCTAATATTTCTGTATGAAATGCATACTATTATCCAGTACATTTAGTTGCATTCTTTTTGATGTGCTGCATGCTAATGTAACATAATTATTCAGTCAGAAAAAATATAAACTACAAAATTCCCTTTTTTTTTTCTATGTTATGGGAAGCGGTGCTCCTTTAGCACTTTTTTGGGGAATCTGATAACAGGGTAGTTAATGATTGTATTCTCTTGTAGTTCGTATTCATGAATGACATTACTAACCCAGATGTTATACGCTTTTCACGCTGGAATAATTTTCTGCTTCCAAAAGTTTGCACTCGCCTTGGAATAAAATAGTTGGATTTTCACTGGTTTGGAACTCATTACCTTATCATATTAAAGTGGCTCTATCTCTATAGTCATTTAAACACCAACTTAATATGTTTATTTCTAACTGCTGGTATGTTAGTTTTTTTTTGTTTCCTTGCATTGCGTTTCATCTATCGGTTGCATCTCTTTTATGTTTAAATATGTATTTTTTACTCAACATGTCATAATATTTACCTTATATGCCTAAATGCATTACTGTCATGGTTGTTGTTCCTAAGAACTGCCATTAGTTTCTCCATTTTATTATAAGAGGACCCAATACAGCACATTGCTCTTGGACGTCTTTCTGCGCATGTTTCATGTATTTCTAAGAAATCAACTTCAAATAGATAGCATTGACGAATTAGGAATAGTAGAATTTAAAAAAGCAACTGGAGTGTCTGTACAGAATTTGTTACATCTTTTAGCCTTCCATCTCCGCTCCACTCTTATCAGTTGGTATGGCAAACCCTATCTGCAGAAACAGGGAGTGTGTATTGGATCGTGCCTAGCCCCGATATTGAGTAACTTGTACTTAGTAAAACACGGACAGAATCCTGAGTGAACTCCTGACTGGTTCCAAAGTCGCAAGAGTGTTTAAATATGTCAGTGATTTTCTAACTGTGGTAGACAGTGCTTTGGACGGCACAGAAAAACTATCCTTAGATGTAATAGTGGTTTTTAAGAAAGGCCTCCATCCACTTCAGGTGACAGTTGAAATGCCAGAAAACAAAGAAATTCGGTTCCTTGATATCAAGTTAGTGATTGAAGATGACCACACGTGCTGGAGGTACACTTGCATATCATTCAGTGCACTGAAAGCTGATAAAAATGTGGTAGGTTTTTGATGTAACTAAACAGAGTAGACATGCGAAAGCATGTATAGCTTGGTTGACTCATGGTTTTGCTTTGCTGGGTCATCGGCACGTCTGGCAATGATATTAGACTCAGGTTATGCTCTGATCAAGGTTAAGCTGATCCGATCTGTTGGTGCCGCAGATGAAAGTTGATGAAGCCAACGATGTGCAATGCACAGTGCGAGAGTGTGTTGCAGTTTAACACGAGGCATGATCGGCTGTGGCTACAGCATAGTGCCCTCGTGCAGTGGCCTGCGAAGCTGATCTGAGGTGGTACAATACGACGATTCCCAAACCAATTCTATGTCATTTTTGAACTTCCCGCCCTTCCTCATAGGCTGAAGAGACGCCACACCCCACGTTTGCTCTCGGTTATTGGCTCAGGCCTACGGCATGGCATCGCTCCCACCAATCGCAAGGGGCGGAAAATTCAAACATGGAATCAATTTGGGAAGGAACCGTTATATCATACCGACCTTGTTTGCGTCGCAGCGGGTTCGAAACCCAGTCGCAGCAATATTTATTTTGTTCCTGCATGGGCTGTTGCTACGCCAGGTTTTGCCAAGGGCACCTTCAAGGCCAAGCTTCACACAGACTCAGAGAGCCGGTTAGACCTTGTGAAGTGGTGCTTTCGCACTAAAAGAGGAATTGCATGTGAGCACGTGCTTAAAAAAGTGCTGGAAAAATCATGCGAATGCCTGATAAAACACTAGTTTCTAGGAACAGTGAAAAGGTTGGAAGAAGCTGGTTATCCCAAAGATGTCTTGTTGTCAGTAGCCAAAAGTCTGATCCATAAGCATCATTCCCGAGGCCTGCCTGAGAAGTATAAGAGAACTGCAGTGGTTCCATATATGCACAAAATTTCACATAATCTGAAGAAAATAGGCCAGAAAGCAGATGTTCGAGTAGTTTTTCTAGCACCAGATAAAGTGGCAAAAATTTGTAAGATGACTAATCCGCTTCATGTAGAAAAGAAAATCTGCGGTAAGAAGCGCAGAAACAGATTTGTTGATTCCGTGGAAGGGGTTGTATATTCCCTGCCGATGTCGTGCAGTAAAGTATACATAGGTCACGCCAGGAGGTGCCTCAATGAAAGGCTGTGCAAACACAGCAAAAACGTAGAAAGCAGTAAAGGAAACCTTGCTGAACAGTGTCAAGAATGCAAGCCAAGTGTGTGAAGTCCGGAGTTCAATGAATGCAGTCATAAACAGGAGTAGAAAGCAGCTAACACAGGAGATCATGAAAGCCAGACAAATAAAAAAAGTGGGAAGATGATTGTGTGAGCACTCTGTCAGTTTCGTTGTTAAGGAAGGTAATGCTTCTTTGTGGCGCGAGCAAAAAGTAGATGGTGGTGTGGAAAGTGACTTCCTGTGTGATCGGATTGCGGGGTGATATGTTCACATTCTCGCATTGTACACAAACCTGAACTTGCATTTATTACAAATCAATTGAAGGTTAGTGCATGTGGTGTCCTCTTTGTTTTGTCCTGTCTTTCGAGCGCTGCTTTTTTAAAATTTCAAGATTTCAAATTTCAGCAGCAGCCAACTTGAGCTACACCTTGTAGTTATCCCTTATCATTTTAGCAAATTTCCCTACTTCCTGCGAGCACTTGTTTTTTAATGGGAGTTCTTTCAATGCTGTTCCAGATCTAACTGCTATATGTGTAGCTCTTCGTTTAGTGCCATAGCATCCCTTTGGTGGCAGCCCACTAATCACTATACCAGGTATTTCAAAGAAGCCTGCCACTAATTTTGAAAACAGGCCTTTTAAGATAAAAAGATAGCTTTTGCGGCATATGGTAATACCAGTGTTGGCAGATGTCACAAAAGAGGTAAATCATGTTAACCTTTCAGACCTAAGTAAATTTAATTAGTTAAATTTTTTAGCGCCGCGGTGGCTCAGTGGTTATGGTGCTCGGCTGCTGACCCGAAAGACGCAGGTTCGATCCCGGCCGCGGCGGTGGAATTTCTTTGGAGGAGAAATTCTAGAGGCCCATGTGCTGTGCGATGTCAGTGCACGTTAAAGAACCCCAGGTGGTCGAAATTTCCGGAGCCCTCCACTACGGCGTCTCTCATAGCCTTAGTCGCTTCGGGACGTTAAACCCCATAAACCAAATCAAATTTTTGAGTGTTACAGATCGGCATGTGGTTGCAATGAGAGATACACAGCTTACCATTAATAATAGCCAAATCGGTTTCTAGAATTTCGAAAATGCGATTACCCTTGGCGCTGTGGCTCGACAAATAGTGGCCATTCTCCACACAATCCAAAAGTCACACACATGCGTTGCATGCAAAGAGACACCCACCAGTGTACGTCACTCCACAGCGCACATGCGACGTGACCTCATCCCTGCTTCAGCAGGAACAGTGGGCTGTAGCAAATATCAGAGTGCGGACGGGACAGAGGTCACATGGTGCGCGTGCTATGGAGTGGCGCGATTTGATGAACGTCGCTAGAGTCACTGGAAGCTTATCTTTGCCTGATTCCTGCATTCCCCCTCTCTAAGCCTCCGGATTTGGAAGGTATATGGCAGCCGCTGCCTACTGTGTTCAATACAACAATCATCGTTGGGATGCCAAGTTTATGTACCCTTGCACTGAAATGATTTTTGTGATAACTTAAAATCCTGCATAGTTGGCAGAGCTCAAAACAACAATATTGTGAACTGACACAAGGAACAGGAATGAGAATTTTTGGACATTGTTTAAGCAGCAACTTGTGCGTTTATGCAGAAGGCTCTAGAAAACAGCTCAAAATTGTTGGAAGGGTGTCCCTGGATGTAATTTACCTGGTATGGCTCGTTCCACCTGCTCTGGCAACACTGGGCTGTAAAGGGGGCAGGCCTGGGAAGGGGTGAGAGAGAACTGCAGGGAGCATCTATGGCTTCAGGGCATAGTGGGGAGTTTAGAGGCAATATTAGGGTTTGTATACCTTAAAACAGGACACGATTCGAGAGAGGAGAATACAGGACATTTCGAATATGTGTCAAAGACAATAGGGAGCTTGGCTTGAAACGGGAAATAATTATTTTGGGCAATATGAATGCTCATTTGGAATACACTGACAGAGCTAGAGATGCAGCAAGGAAGATGTCAAGTGACAGGCTTGGGGGCATGGAAATTGATGAAGAAGGTACGAAAAAAAAGTCTGGGGAGCAATAGCAGAGGAATTAAAATTAAATTTGGTAGTGCAGTATCGGCAATAGAAACTCAAGTGAGGGAAGGTAAACATAACATCAACGATGTACAGCTGCAGGAAGTGTGAAAACACATTAAAGACATAGTATCCAAGCAGCCGAATAGAGAGTGGATATATGATGACCTAGTGGGGATTTTTCAAAGCGAACTAGAGAAGGACCAAATCAGAAAGGGAAGAAGGAGGGGAAAACACAATCCAAAAAGCTGGTGGGACAGGGAAATTAAAACAGCCTAGCTCAATGCCAAGAGGCATCTAGAGAACACAGATTAGCAAAGAAAAGGGGGGCCACACAAGGTGAAATGGATTCAAAATAGAGTAAATACCTTAAGAGCAAAAAGGATGTATCGGCATTAATTCAGGCCAAAATAGGAAAAGCAGAAGTCCACTGGATGATGGAGATAAATAAAAAAGATAGAAGTGCTGCAAAGAGGTTTTGGGAGCACATAAGGTTTCAGGGGAAGAGGACAGAGGGTGTCCAGCACTCACTGACCACACTGGAGGGGAAAAGAGTAGAGGGAGAGGAACCACAGGAATATATCAGGCAAACAATTGAGGCTCATTTGCAAAGCCTGAGGTGAATGGAATAGAGGAGAGCAATGACAGCAACAGGGCAGGAAGCGCAGCGAGGAGAGGTTCCCATGGGAACAGCGACAGGACTAGATGGCACACCGATGAGATTAATTAATATACTAGGCCAAAAAAGTGAATTGGAACTATGGCAGATCATTGAAAAAATAATAGAATAATAGGGGGAGGAGATCTACCAAATGACTGGAAATTGAGCAGGATGAGACTGTTATACAAAGGTAGGGGAACAAGGACAGCATTAAATCCTACCGACCAATTACGGTCACATCAGTTATATGCAGCTAGCAATACAGATGGTAAAAATGAGAATGGAGGAATGGGCAGAATATGAGGAGATCTTATAAAGAACTGCAGAACTGTTTCTGAAAAAACAGGTTAGAGGATAATCTATCCTCTAACCTATTTGTTATCTATTTGTTATAACTCAGTGTTACAGGGATAGTAGAGGAAAGTCGGAGACCACTATGGATAGCATTTTAAGACATTAAGGGGGCATATGGCAGTGTGAATCAGGAAAAGCTTTGGGGCCAACTGAAGGGATATGGCTTAGATGAAAATATGGTAAAGTTTCTACATGTATATACAGATAATGAGGTGGTGGTAACATTTGGAGAGAAACTACAAAACCAGACAAAATTAAAAGTGGGCTTAAACAGGGCTGGCCACTATCACCCCTACTTTTCATGATATACATGAGTCAAATGGAAAAGAGGTTAGAAGAGAGTAGGGTAGGAGTTGATGTATATGCATGGAGACCAGAAAGTAAATCAACTGCTAGCCAGACTGATGTATGTGGACGTCATTGTACTGCTAGCAGACAAACGGGATAGGTTGCGGGAACTGTGGAGGGATGGGCAATAAATTCGGACTACATTTCAGTACAGAGAAGTCTGGGATAATAGTATATAATGATGAGAGGTAGACCCACTAGAAATACCTACAGGACGCTAAGATTGACCATTTGAAGAACTGTAAGTATCTAGACATATGGCTAAATGATGGGAAAAAATATCTGGAAGCACATGAAAGGATTATGAAGGACAAAGGGAAAAGGAATTCAAACATTATGAAGCATACAACACTATGGAACTATAATAGAACTATAATATAATAACTATAATATAATAGGGGTTGTTAGAAGTGTATGGAAAGGAATTATAGTACCAGGCCTCACATTCAGTAATGCAGTCCTGCACATGAAATCAGAAGTGCAATCAAGCCTGGGAATCAGATGGAAGTGTAGGCAGGTTAGCCTTGGGTGCACATGGGAACACTTCGAATGAAAGAGTCCAGGGGGACATGGGCTGGGAGTCATTCAAAGTTAGAGAGGCAATTAGCAAACTGAAATAGGATCGAGGCTAACCGAAATGGAAGAAACAAGGTGAGCAAAAAAGGTGTACAAGTATCTGCACGCCAAAAGTATGAGTGGAAAATGGACGAAAAGAACCCGAAAGCTAAGAACGTACCTTCAGGTGAGGGTTGGGCTCAGCAAAATACTAGTGTGGAAACGGAGGTAAAGGAGACAGAAAGATATGGAAGGAAAGAATACAACGAAAATCAGTGTGAGGTATATATATATAGGGAACAACAACAGAACATAAAGAAAGAGCATTTATTTGATAACTTGAGGGCAGTTCATTGTTTTTTGAAGCTAGGACAGGAGTTTTAAGAAAAAAAACGCAAATGTCTCAGTTTGAAGAAGTGGCTATAATATCCATTGCGTGTAGAACTGAAATAGAGACCATAGAGTACTTAATTCTGAGGTGCACAGAACTTCGTCCCACCCTTCCCAAGGGACCACCGACAGATATACAGGTGGCGCTGGGATTTGCTGGGGAGGATGGAAGAATAAATGAGAAAAGCATGGCTTTAACAAAGCGGAGGATAGAAGATTGGTGGAGGAAGTCAAAGGAGGGGTGACTTTGCGGAACAGACAGTCAGATTAGACATGATAGAAGGGAAAAGCGAAACTAAGGGGAAAAATTAAACCGGAAGAAATCACCAGCTCGGTGGAGGCGCAAGCTGCCGCCCGATACAAAGGGTAAAGCCATTATCATACATCCATCCATCCATGCCTTCCAAGTCTGGTGGCACGGGGAAAACGAATGCAGTACTCTTAAAATCTTTCCAGTGACTCTAGATGTTGCTGTAGACACAGAGCAGGCACGCAATTTTCGAATTGGGCAGAAATGGCAAAAATCTGTTGAGGCACAGCATAGAAAGCATCACGTTTTCAAAATTCTAAAAACAGATATGGCTATTCAGTACATATCACTAATTGCATTTAGGTGGCTATCTGTAGTAGTTAAAAAGGTTAGTATTAGAATTTTGTTAACCAGCTACATGATTCACGTGTTTTCTGAAGTCTGCCATTACTGGTATTACTTTTCTGAAAAAGCCATCTTTTGACCTCAAAAAGCCAGTTTTTGAAATTTAGTGGCGGGCTTCCCTGAAATATGTGGTATAAGCTGCTGCTTGTAACTACATTTTGTTGCACAAGGGTTCTGGCATCATTAAAGATGTCATGTAGCTACTGCACCACTTTGAGATCATCAAGGTAGTGGTGCAAAACACGTTTCCTTAAGCTCCGATTTGTGACTTCAGATCGTGTTCTGTTGGGGTATTCCTGATATATTCACACTATATGAGAAGTGTTTAAATGTGAACCAATAATCTTCATATCAAATGATGCACACCTTGTGGAGGCATGCACAATCAGGTGAGGCCCATCTCAGTATGGTGCTTGAAGACACAAGAAGCCCTATGCCATCAACAAGCAAAAAAAGACTGCAGTAACTTTGTTTGTAACTTTGTTTCTGTGGTCACAAAGCGTATCTTATGATTATCCTTTTCATTTGCAGAGAGAACAAGTACAGTGTCTCCTTTCCAGCCTTTAACTCGTCATCCTTATAATCTGAGACCCATCTTTGCCAGGCGTCCCATATTGGGTTCTGCCACACTAGGCGGCCTTCCTTAGACGAAGCCAGGCACACCTTTCCGACAAAGGTAGTAGCTACAAGAAAAGCTCTAATTTGTCTGGAGAAAGCGTGCTTCAAAGCCGTACGAAAAAGTTTAGCTGCCATGTGTGCTTCTGCACTGATCCTTGAGCTTTGGGAGATGCTAACGAGAAGCTCCAGGCAACTTGTGCTACTTTAAGAGCACCGATTCCCTCATACAGTTTATTTGATATCCAGAGTTCCCCAACAAAGGTTGTTTCAACCAATAGTCCCATCCTGCAGTGTACTTCCTTATACCGCGGCTCTACCTAATCTCTGCTGGTCATGACTATATTTACACCCTCTTGCTATCCATTCTAATGCTCTTATTGACCCCTGGTTGTCTATTATATGCATTAGGACCCATCTTTTTCATTCATTTCCTTAAGTTTAGTTAAATATCTTCATCTCATATCTGTTCATCTATGCTGCACTCTTTCTGTCCCTTAACTTTACGCCGCCGCGGTGGCTCAGTGGTTATGGTGCTCGGCTGCTGACCCGAAAGACGCGGGTTCGATCCCGGCCGTGGCGGCTAGAATTTCTTTGGAGGAGAAATTCTTGAGGCCCGTGTACTGTGCGATGTCAGTGCACGTTAAAGAACCCCAGGTGGTCGAAATTTCCGGAGCCCTTCACTACGGCGTCTGTCATAGCCTCAGTCGCTTTGGGACGTTAAACCCCATAAACCAAACCAAACCAAACCTTAACTTTACTTTTTTTTGCCACCACTTGTTGCATTGTTCAGTTTCTTTGTAAGTTGCAAAGTTTTAACCTCTTAGATGAGCACTGGCAAAATGCACTAGGTATACACTTTTCTTTTCAGTGATATTACCAAGACCTGCCAAACCTGCAGTGGCTCATTCCTGTTTCTTTGCTAATCTCTCACAATTAACATCTCCAGTGAATACTTAGCTGTGTAAGTGAGCTACCTCCAGTATCTTCCTATGCATGAGAGGTTGTTTATTGACCGGCATCATGTCAATTTTAGTACATTACTTTATATTTCCCATAATTTTCAAACCTACCCGCGTGTCATGTATGTTCAGATCGTGAAACGTTTGTTGTCACCTGCAGAGTCACAGTGAGCAGATTCACCAGCAAATTAGAGGTTGTTGAGGTACTCCCCTCTGATTCCAATACCTCATTCTTCTGTGCCTAGAGTTCCGAACACTTCTTAGCGGAAGGTTGTCTCTTCCTGCATGACTGGTATTTTTTGTCTTTTTCTGAAGCACAGTGGCCACAGTACAGGCTAATGCTGCTCACATGTAGTTTAGTGCCTCAATGATGAAACAACTGCTCATGCACAGGTTTCAGGTATTTTCACTGAGTCAAAGGCTTTTTTTTATAACGTATGAAGAAGTTGCTTATACTATGAAAATATTTCTCTGTAGTCTGATGAATGTCATGAGCATGGTGTGAATTAGACAATTTGTTCAGTTCAAGAGAAATACTGTGTTATGTATGACTGGTCAAATTTAAGCACAGCTGTACTCGTCTACACTGCTTGTTAGAACACAAGCAAATAAAATAGCATCTTGTGCACCGATTTAACAACAAAGAAACTAAACTGAGGCTGGTAGAGTCTCAAAGTAACACATGAATTATGAAGGATGCCATAGTGAAGGTCTCCAGAATAATTTAGACTACGTAGGGTTCTTTACTGTGCGCTGACATCTTGCAGCACACGGGTGCCTTTTCGCGAGAAGGATGCCATAGTGAAGGTCTCCAGAATAATTTAGACTACGTAGGGTTCTTTACTGTGCGCTGACATCTTGCAGCACACGGGTGCCTTTTCGCGTCTGGCGAACATTTCGTTGTCGAGCGAGCCATCCTCAAAGCTTCTTTTTAATTTTGGTCATTAGTGACCATGTCGATAGTGATTGGTTACAAAAATGTTGAAATCGTCAGGGTTTTCCAAGGAGCATGCCAATATTGCGCAGAATCTTTTTTAACATCCTCCCAGGTGCTTTTCTGTTGATAGCGCATGCCTCCACATGGTGACACTACAGTTTCAGGGTCTCAATTATACTTGTCTTGAACTCATTTCTGACTGAGGAACTCCTCTGTAGACCAAGTAGAACATGTTGTCGGGCTAGTTGGTTCAATACTTCAGATATGGCAGTTGCGCGAAACACACGCACACACACAAGACAGGGTACGGGACGTGCGAAACCTCGTCCCGTACCCTGTCTTGTGTGTGTGTTTCGCGCAACTGTCATGTCCTCTGTAAACGAATCAACACACATTGGGCATTTCAAATCAGTCATGCTAGCAAAAAGATACAAAAGAAAATGCGCACTCACCGGAACCCTACCAGAGCTACCCTAAAACGCGAAGACGTCCATCTTAATAACGATATTTTGCGTTCATGTTGCATACTTGAAACGGTTCTGCGAAGGATTTTTGGACGTTGGACACGTGTATCCGGACAGGTGGACAAATGTACCCGCAGCGCCTGAAGGAGATATACTATCTGATCGACATGAGCGACATTTCATCAGCTAATTTCATGCGTTCGGCTTTTCTTTTCACAAGCCTGACAGGCTTCCTAGGCGTTAACGCGGCCAGCTTCCATTCCACATGCGCTTATCATGTAGAGTTAAAAACTGGTCATGCATTCTTTTACATTGCGCTGAAGCACCGAAAAATAGCGGCGCTAACCAAATGCCCGCAAGCAGTAGTAGCACTGCACGACGGGCGCTCTCAAGGCGGCGCGATCGCGAAGGTAGCACTTAGCGACAAACTGCGTTGTGTAGCATTTTCATTCACTAAACAGAAGTGACATCACCACTTTGTTGACAACCCTCTCGTTCCAGCCTCACGCGCCCCATGCAAGCTTTCAGAAAACTGGGTACAACACATCACTGCGATCACACAGTCCTATGTTGCACTGGTTGGCCGCGGATGTGGCTTTCCTCTTGAGGCGCTTGAGCTCGCACTCCAGTCTCCCGAATCCCTGACTTCAACTGAGTGTCGTAGTCCACATTGGGTTGATCGTGTTGCGTATGCCACCAGCAAGATAGGAGCTTTACTTCGCCACATCACGCGCAGTCACGAATACTTTGCCGACGACGCCATTATGGGGCAGCTGGAGCAATCAAAGTATAAAAAACGCTCCCAGCGGCGCATTGCGGCGGAACTGCACAACAAAAAGAAATGAAAAGGCAGACGCGGTTTCGTTGGCTTCGTCGCTACTCATGCCGGCGCGGGCGGCCGCGTTTCGATGGAGGCGAAATGTCATCGAAAAGCAAAAGTCCCCTGTATACTGTGCAATATCTGCACGTTAAAGGACCTTAGGTGGCCGGAATTAAACCGCAGCTTTCCACTACGATACCTCTTTCCCTCCTTTTTTCATCAATTCCCTCACGGCGCAGTTAGGGTGTTAGGGTAGCCCGGTTGAAGTGCCCTCCTTTCTTCAAAACCAATTTTTTGCGTGCAACTTGTGGCGCAGCTGTTTACTAGCTGCGCTTTATGTTCTGATCTGAACAGACTGCCACCGGCAGTCATTGTAAAAGCTAAAAACTGGCAGAATGAATGCACTCGTTCTGAGTGCGTTGGCACTCTCATAAAATATCGTTCCGAGGCGGTTGCTTGAGTTCTGTACACACTCTGCAATGCTTACATTTTTGCAAACCGCCCAACTTAGCTCAAGGTGCTTCGAAGATCGCGTTTGTGTGCAACCCACCCACTTTCGATCGGTTCAGTGCGGATGGGTTGGTAACGAACTTGTCTGAGATAGTTATGTTTTGCTTTGTTTTACTTCAAGGCCCGTCTATTATTCTGTGATTAATTCCTCAGATATCTTGCCTCTCGACTTATTTTCCACCATCACTCCAGTCTTCTTTCGCTGATTTCCGCTGCCACCCAATTTTGCTGGCAGTAGAACTGCTGCGCCAAATTGCGCCAAATGGCAAATAGTGCTTCTCACTGCTACAAAATCGAGTTTTTGCTCATTTTTGCGCCGCATCTGAGCCAAAGGGGCATTAACAAGCTTAGGCGAGAACGAAACCGAAACTGAAGGCGCTTGCGAATGTTGGTCGTGCGCTTCTTTCGTACCCTCGGAGCAACCAGCTATTTTTTTTTTTTTTCTGGGGGGGGGGGGGGGGGGGTTCTGATAATAGCGGGAATTTCCAGTACGGCGGCACCCTTGGACGTCTTTTTGAAACGGGGTAATGCGAATATATCAGATGTCGATTAATGCGCTGTTCGATTTGAGTCGCTCTGCACGTTTTCCGATCGAAGTACACTCTGAACAGAAAGGAGCAAAAATGGATTGAGCTGTCTTCAAGCGCACTCCCTTTTATAAAAGGGGGTACGCTGAAGGACGTCTTACTCCCATTTTCACTCCCATATGGGCGTAGTCGTGTTTAGAGTCGTTCGTCGCGCCGTTTTCATTACATCTTCTCAAGGAGCGTCTGTTACAATCGCCTATTCAACTATAACCTATGTTCCTTGAGTGCCAGCTTGCTTTTTCGTCCTACTCGTCGCAATTTTGATAGCAAGTATAATTTCTTGTTAAATGTTATTAGCGGATCTCTACCATGAGTACCTGCCAGAAAAACGAGGCCACATCCCCCATCCCTTCCGCAACCGCGCCACCCTGCTCAGTTCGCAGGCCCTGGGGGCCAGAGATGGCTCGTAAACAGGGCCCCCGTAGCAGCTTCAACCAGTGGAATCCTTAAATAGGGACTCCAACCAAGGGATTCGTACTAAATTCGCTCAACTCATAAAACATTTTCAACTACATGTTGAATCTCCTTTCTATGCCTCCTTACTCTAGGCCGATCCCCTCTGCGGGTACTTGTTGTTGGGACAATAATAGCAGCAACGGCACCAGTGCTCTGCAAAAGAAAGTCGTTGACGGCCATCGAGATCGAGCCGCCGCGGCTTATCCGCGTGCGTGGCTCGGAAAACGAACTGCAGTGTCATTCGGCGCGTCATTGCACCGTGCCACGACGCAGCTGACTGTTGGCCGTGAGCGCGCTAACGACGAATTTGAACAGGCGCCCGTGCTCCTACCGCGGCGCGCACGGAAACGGGCCTCGCAGAGGATAGCTGGTCGGGAAAAGCTGTGGCACGCGTGCACTTTTCATCACCCTGCGCGATATTCGTCTGTTAGAATGGTCCTGTAGGCATATGGGATAAGAAAAAAGCGGAGGAAGTCAGCATAAGACTGAGAACTGCCAGGGCGATCTTTCTTTCGGCGTAGTTTCGTTTTCGCGCCTTCACTTGTGTGCACTTGCCTCACTGCGGCGATGGAACCGACAGCGATAAAATTCAAGCTCCACGCACGTTAGCACGCGGAGCATTATTTAAGAAATTTCGTGAAACTTTCTGATACTCAGCCTGAGTGATGTGCTACTGTGTAATATGACCGCGAACCTTTTGAACGATTTAAAACGCCTCTAACATTTTCATGCAGGATTTGAACCACGTGCCAAAACAAAGGGCTGAAGACAGTCAAGCGTTGTTGATGTGCTGAGAAGAAAATATTGCTGCCAAAATCACTCCGATGACGTATCGTTCATGTGTACACGTTCATGTGCCCATCGTAGGGCCGAGCGCAGCGGAATTGATACGCGAGCGCTATAATCGTGTATCGCCGAGAAAGCTGTATTTGCGCGGAATTCCTCTCCCAGCGCAACACCTGCAGAACTGCAGGTGTTGCGGGAGTATCAGCTATTCATTTCGCGATCTGTCTTGTTGCGTTTCGCCACCAATACGTGATTCACGAAGTAGCGCGAGGGTGAAACCAACCACGCGTCACGCTTAGACTATGCATATTTACAGTCAACATGCACTGATCTACAAGGACAAGAAACTAAACGTGCAGAAGTGAGCTTCACCAACTGCATCTCTGACCGGCTTGAACACACTCCTTATGCGGAACTTTCTTCTTTTAAATGTGGTGTCATCTCCTCGATGCACCTGTCACAGCTTATGGCGGTGATCAGGGGAAGCCATCTGTCCACTTAAAAACTGAATTCGGGCAGCGGAGAACCGTACCGCGACGTACACCACACTACTAACCGCACTCTGCCATCGCTGTCAACGCGCTGTACGGGCTGCGTCGGCGCGCTACAAGGCGCGCTCACCCGCAACTTCCAGGGTCAAAAAGAAAACATTCGACAGAAGTCTGTCTGGTTGGGAAATTTAATGTTAGGAGAAGGTAAGTGACGCCAACCAAGTAAATACAGGAAAAACACGACGTTTCGGGACCGGCTCGGCCCCTTCTTCACGGTGTGACTACGGGCGAGCGCAGCTTGGCTTTTTAAGCCCCTGTGTGGAGGACCTGCGGGTCGTCCGGAAGACAGCAATACTCTTGGTGATGTTGACGTATCGCTTCACTAGCTGCATGGTCTCGATGCCGAAGTCTTGGCGTATAGACCGCCAAGACTTCGGCATCGAGACCATGCAGCTAGTGAAGCGATACGTCAACATCACCAAGAGTATTGCTGTCTTCCGGACGACCCGCAGGTCCTCCACACAGGGGCTTAAAAAGCCAAGCTGCGCTCGCCCGTAGTCACACCGTGAAGAAGGGGCCGAGCCGGTCCCGAAACGTCGTGTTTTTCCTGTATTTACTTGGTTGGCGTCACTTACCTTCTCCTAACATTAAATTTCCCAACCAGACAGACTTCTGTCGAATGTTTTCTTTTGAGTCTATACGCCAAGACTTCGGCATCGAGACCATGCAGCTAGTGAAGCGATACGTCAACATCACCAAGAGTATTGCTGTCTTCCGGACGACCCGCAGGTCCTCCACACAGGGGCTTAAAAAGCCAAGCTGCGCTCGCCCGTAGTCACACCGTGAAGAAGGGGCCGAGCCGGTCCCGAAACGTCGTGTTTTTCCTGTATTTACTTGGTTGGCGTCACTTACCTTCTCCTAACATTAAATTTCCCAACCAGACAGACTTCTGTCGAATGTTTTCTTTTGAGTCTATACGCCAAGACTTCGGCATCGAGACCATGCAGCTAGTGAAGCGATACGTCAACATCACCAAGAGTATTGCTGTCTTCCGGACGACCCGCAGGTCCTCCACACAGGGGCTTAAAAAGCCAAGCTGCGCTCGCCCGTAGTCACACCGTGAAGAAGGGGCCGAGCCGGTCCCGAAACGTCGTGTTTTTCCTGTATTTACTTGGTTGGCGTCACTTACCTTCTCCTAACATTAAATTTCCCAACCAGACAGACTTCTGTCGAATGTTTTCTTTTGAGTCTATACGCCAAGACTTCGGCATCGAGACCATGCAGCTAGTGAAGCGATACGTCAACATCACCAAGAGTATTGCTGTCTTCCGGACGACCCGCAGGTCCTCCACACAGGGGCTTAAAAAGCCAAGCTGCGCTCGCCCGTAGTCACACCGTGAAGAAGGGGCCGAGCCGGTCCCGAAACGTCGTGTTTTTCCTGTATTTACTTGGTTGGCGTCACTTACCTTCTCCTAACATTAAATTTCCCAACCAGACAGACTTCTGTCGAATGTTTTCTTTTGAGTCTATACGCCAAGACTTCGGCATCGAGACCATGCAGCTAGTGAAGCGATACGTCAACATCACCAAGAGTATTGCTGTCTTCCGGACGACCCGCAGGTCCTCCACACAGGGGCTTAAAAAGCCAAGCTGCGCTCGCCCGTAGTCACACCGTGAAGAAGGGGCCGAGCCGGTCCCGAAACGTCGTGTTTTTCCTGTATTTACTTGGTTGGCGTCACTTACCTTCTCCTAACATTAAATTTCCCAACCAGACAGACTTCTGTCGAATGTTTTCTTTTGAGTCTATACGCCAAGACTTCGGCATCGAGACCATGCAGCTAGTGAAGCGATACGTCAACATCACCAAGAGTATTGCTGTCTTCCGGACGACCCGCAGGTCCTCCACACAGGGGCTTAAAAAGCCAAGCTGCGCTCGCCCGTAGTCACACCGTGAAGAAGGGGCCGAGCCGGTCCCGAAACGTCGTGTTTTTCCTGTATTTACTTGGTTGGCGTCACTTACCTTCTCCTAACATTAAATTTCCCAACCAGACAGACTTCTGTCGAATGTTTTCTTTTGAGTCTATACGCCAAGACTTCGGCATCGAGACCATGCAGCTAGTGAAGCGATACGTCAACATCACCAAGAGTATTGCTGTCTTCCGGACGACCCGCAGGTCCTCCACACAGGGGCTTAAAAAGCCAAGCTGCGCTCGCCCGTAGTCACACCGTGAAGAAGGGGCCGAGCCGGTCCCGAAACGTCGTGTTTTTCCTGTATTTACTTGGTTGGCGTCACTTACCTTCTCCTAACTTCCAGGGTGCATCGCGGCGGCGGTGGCGTAGCGCAACTGATTGTATTGTTTACACTACCTTTTGTTTTTCGACACCAAAAAATTGATTACAAACTTGATTTTTTTTATGTTGTTTATATATGGCATTAAAACGCGCAAAAACTTGTCTACAAAGTAACGCTTGTTGCCAGATTTTTGATAATTTTCAATGTGGCCAGATTTTAGTAAATTTAAAAACAAAATTTCAATTGCGTTGTTCGTTTACAACACTACATGTGGTTAGTTTTTGTTTACCTTGCAATAATATTGTATTTATAGTAAGCAATCTTTTAAAATTTTACAGGGTTGCCTAACGATCATAATTTTGTTTGGTACAGCGTTGCTTGATTTCGCTGTACTTTCTTTTTCAGAAGTAATCTCCGAAGTAAAAGTTCATATATAATTCTTGAAAAAGTAGTTATTACACTCAAGTAGTTTTTTTGTTAATAGTATACACGCAGATGTGCGGTTTTAGTTTTTATGTCAGTGTGATTATCCTTTTCAAGGACATTGAAAGCGCTAAGTTTGGCCGGTGACCCTGCGAGTTGAAACATTTTTTTTCTCGCTTTAAGCATAGTTTATGGAACCGACTTTATAGCGATATTTTCTCTTCCGAAGCAAATATATTGCACCTCAAAATTAAGAAATGTTAAGTGCGACCGTAAGTTTTGCCCGTGGCGTGCCGGCGTGCCACCTTGTCATTTCGCATCAAGTGGAGCGGCTCGCGGCTCCGCATTGTTTACATTGCTTTGTAGTAATTCGCCAAGCCCGTGCGAACAGTCAACGGGTTGTACCGTTATCGCGCCAGAGTTACGGCTACGTTGCAGTCGTCGCAGCGGCAGTATGTCATGCTTTCAGGAAGGCGTCGTACTTTTGAGGCTGTTCACGCCGATGACAGCTGCAGACTTCGGAGCGTTGGCCGCCGTGCGACATTTTTTGTACTGTCGGGAAGTGTACTGGGACGGATTTGTTTGCATTTTCTTTGTTCTGGGAGAGAAGAGAAACAGGCCGTCAAGCTAAGAATATCTATTTACTCAACGATGCTCATTAGCTCATATGCCATTTGACGCCCCTGCAAACTTCTAGTAGACGAAAATTGTAAAAGGTGCGTCTGGAATTTGTTTGTGTCGACATTGGATCAAAATAATTTGTTTTTAACGAGGTTCAAAAAATGAGGAATGACGCGCTGCCGACAGTCAAATCTGTAGTACCTATTCCCCACACGACACCGCTGTCATGCCGTGAAGCCAACCTATAGCTGGCGTTTAGTCTGCCCCGCGGTCGGTTTTTCCGCTTCTCGTGTAGGGTTAGACCTCATCTTGCGATACAACATTCCATAATTTTAGTAAGTACATTCCAGAACTTTATTTAGGAATTATTGTTTTTTAATACAGGGAATGGAGGAGAAAGTTCGGAGTGAAGAGCAGTTTTCCTCAGATAGTTGTAAAGGTTGCCAGTGTAGCAGTTGTTCATGGTACACTTTTTGTAGTCACATTTGCAGTTCCCCCGCAGGCCCCCTCCCGGAGGGAGTGTTTTTTGCATAATGGCTGGGCATGCCCACAGCAAGTGGCGCACATCACACAAGTCCAGTGAAGCGTCATAGTGAGGGCACTTGTCAGTCACAGGCAGAAGATTGTTGCGCCATCATGCCCTTGCCCGAAGGAATTCTTTAACATGTTCAGTGAGTGCCTGGGATGCAGCAAATTATGCGGGTACACCAGTCAACGCAGGTCTTGGGAAAAGCGGGTGGAGTATTGTCTTTCACTTTTCTGAGTGGTGTATGGCTTTTTGAGCAGATTTTTTACTTTCCAGATCTATTTGTGGTGCTATGTGCGAAGTGAAGAAGTAATATAGTAGGAAGCACTGCTGTGCTCACATGTAATATGTGCACCTGTGCTTCACTGAGTTATATTTTATGTACGATGCCCGACTTGCAGAACTAAGTTTGAGCAAACTTTCATCTAACACTCAGTCTACCTGAGCAGTGAAAACAACTAGAGGGGGATATTGAAATGTGCATGATATCCACCACAGCAGCACAGTACGGTATTGGGTTAAAATGGAGTGGAGGAAAGTGCCTTTCACAGGTGAAGTGAGTAAATGACAGGAAGTTCCCATTCCGAGACAAGTTGTGTGGTGTACTTTTCGTACAGAATGGCAAGCAGCTGCTGCATTGTAAATATTGAAAAATTGGATGCTCCCAGCTGAAGTTATTTATTACCCTTGTCCCACGTAGAACAGCTCCATCTGAGCTGGTTTCATTTAGAATTAGCTTAAGAGGAAATAAAGCTGTTTTTCTGCTTGTATGTTCCAATTCTTAATCTGTCATATACATGATATTTCATTTGAGGTGACCTCAGTATTGACTACAGGTGCAAAAGCTGTTTTTCTGCTTGTCCAATTTCTTAATGTGTCATGTACATGATTACCTGGCATATATATTCACCTACCTTCTTGATTGGACACTGCATGGGCTCAGTTATGTAGGCTAATGTTCTGTGCATATTATAATATTATTTCATATACTTAGCTTTGCTCACGCATTTTATCCAAACAATGGGGTTGCACATTGTTGCAATTGCTTCAACTGAAATGGGCTGCAGTACTTATTTGTGCGCTACTTGGTGCATATTAAAGTAACTGAAGGGCTCAAGAGTAGCAGGGATGAAGAAACGTGCTTAACCAACACATGCACATTACTTCCATGTTTATTTTTTAACAGAGCCAGACTGACATACCTATGCAGCTGTTGCCAGTGAATGACACAACGGGAAATGAAGCAGTGCTGTCAGAACTTGACAAAGACCCAATGGTAGATGATGCAACACTGTCAGAACTTGAAAAACCTCTTGAATTATCAGAAGTAATGAAAAAAAATAAAACCTTGCAAAATCAAGTGCAAACAAATGCTAAGGCAAAAGCCAAGTCATGGTTAAAATGACATAGTGAAACGAAAGCAGCCTCAAGAAAGTGCAGGCTAAAAGGTTAAAAATTGGCAATAGCAGTAAAAGTGATAAAGCCATTAAAAAAATCAGAAGCAAAGTTAAGTCTGAAAAGAAACTTGTGGAGCAAGAGAAGTGCTAAAAGGGATGCGAAAGCTTGGGTACAAAATAAACTAACGACAGTAAACATTAAGCTGAAAAGGCGAAATAATATAATATAATATAATAATATAATATAACATATAGCATGACGCTCGAAAATTTGAGTTCTGTGACAGACAAACGGAAGGTGCATCATACTTCCTTCTGCTAATTGGCATGGGACACCTTATTTCTCTCTCTAGCCCTTGATAAAAGGTTTGCATGCTCAAGCACAGGTGAACAATCACTATCCTTGCAGTGCACAACCAAGGTCTTCATCATTGTTCTTTTACTAAAAGCTTGTGATGATGAGCTGTATAAATAAAGCAACACCCAATCTACCTATGTCCACTCCCATGGTATACTGATATCTAACATATGATATCAGATAGATATGCACACACTGAATATAAGTTCACACATCTTAATTTATTGCACAGCTGTTTTTTTCTTCTTCATTGCGAGTTGTGCGAGAGCAAGAATTCGTATGTTTGTGACCTTTCTATTCTAATGCTGTGTAAGGCATGTTACATGAAGGGAATACCAAATAAAATTTGTATATCTGTGCCTTGTGCTCACTAGACCCATGAACACAAAGCACACTCATCAGCAACTTTTACTAGCGCCCTACATGTGTCATGTTTTTCACAAAACTCACGCCTCTCCTTCCTTTGCTTCTGCAAAGTTGCCCCTTTTACCACATTTCAAAGATTGCACTCCTGGGTATGCTTGTTATCATGAAGATATGTGCCTCTCTGGCTTATTTTTTGCCCAGACATTGTTTTGTTATTGGCGTCTTGCATTTATTTCATTGTATATTTTAGGCATACCACCAGCATTTACCTTACACATCAAATCATCAAGTGAACTCCGAGGGATACTAGGATTACTGCACACAACACTTTTTGGATGCCTATTCCATAGTTCTATATAGCATCAACAAAAAAATAGTGAATGAAAGATGTCAATGTGTGTAACATGGGCAGAGTTGCAACATTTTAATCTACAAGTGCTGTACTTGAAAGGAGGGTGGAGAGCGTCTTTGTAATTGCCCTTCTCTTTGTTTTTATCTGTTATTGAATAACTTTCTTATTGTTCCATGTCTTCCTTGCCTTCTTGTTTCTAGCAATTTTAGGCTACCTGAATGTAACATTGCAGTGACTAAACCAGTTCTCATGCTCTTGTACTTGGGGCATGTAAACCTAACTGCAATCTTTTAACTTTTTTTTTAATTTGGCACTAACGGCCTAGCTACGTGGACACCATGCCACACAGGCATATTCCACTGCTGTATGGATGATCATTTTGTGAGCTATCAGCCTGATGTCTTTCATTGTGTGTTTGGGTTTTTCTTCAGAAAGCACTTTTTCCATAAGCAATGCACATTTGCCACATGCCCTCACCAGCCCAAATCATGCACAGTGTTGTTCCCATGCTGCTTAGACAGCCAGCAAATACTTATTGCTTATCACATGCTGAAAAGTGAGAACAGTTTTTGTGTTAGTGATTTGCAGCACGGGTTTTGAGCCAATTTACAAGTAAGCCTGGGAACTAAAAAATATAAAGAAATTAGATGCATTTGTAGATGCTGAACAGTGGTAATGTGTCCTCTTGTGCTGTTGCCATGGCCTAGTGGTTGCAGCATTCAAGACCTTGACAGTGCACAATTAATTTCATGTGACAGAAATGATGTCTTGCTTTACCTGATTAGCCGCCGCGGTGGCTCAGTGGCTATGGTGCTCGGCTGCTGGCCCAAAAGACGCGCGTTCGATCCCGGCCGCGGCGGTTGAATTTCTTTGGAGGAGAAATTCTAGAGGCCCGTGTACTGTGCGATGTCAGTGCACGTTAAAGAACCCCAGGTGGTCGAAATTCCCGGAGCCCTCCACTACGCCGTCTCTCATAGCCTTAGTCGCTTTGGGACGTTAAACCCCATAAACCAACCAACCAACTGCTTTACCTGATTAGAGGTGAAGCTGATGTGCACAAGAAAATTTGCCTTGAAGCAGTTCCTTTCATTCCATTATTACGCTTCTTCCCATTGTTCCTTGCTGCTTCTTGGCTGCAAATAGCTAGTGGCCTGTTCAATTCAGTCATACGAAACATCCTCAAGTGGTCACCCAGTTTGTGACGGCCTAAGCCTCCATTCCATGAGTGCTTTGGGAAACATGATGGCCCTTCACTCTAGGTTGGCAGCTGCTGCAGTGGTTGCCGATGTGCCCACTACTCTTGTGGTGAATGCAAAACAAGTTCCAGTTTTAGAGTTTTCCATCGACTACCACTTCTGCCTCTGGAACTTTGTCTTATTTCACTCCTGCTTATTTTTCTACCTCTATTTCTTCGGCTTCTCCTGCATGCTTTGTAACTTCTGCTTCTGGGGACCTAAAGCCAGACCTTTTCACACGGAGAAAAAAATGTGAGGTGCAATTTCACTGCTTTAAATGAAAGGCTAAAACATTGTTAAAAAGCTCATTCTGGCTTTGCTTGCATGACACGCTAATTGCCTTGCCCCAATGTTTCCAAATGAAGGCATTCCCAGTAGAAAAAACAAACAGTTAATTCTAATTGGGAAGTTTCCAATTAGTACCGTCTGAATTTTCTAATATGCAGAAAACTAAAGCAATGTTCAACAATCTGGGAAGGGAACAGCAGTTAATGATAAGTAGTGCTGCGCTGGAAGTGGTTAAGGAATACATCTACGTAGGGCAGGTAATCACTGCAGATGCGGGCCACGAGAGTGAAATAACTAAAAGAGCAAGATTGGGGTGTAGTGCATTTGGCAGATACTCTCGGATCATGAACGGCAGTTTACCAGTCTCCCTCAAGAGAAAAGTATATAACAGCGGCATCTTACTGGTACTCATCTATGGGGTAGAAACGTGGAGGCTTAACAAAAAGGGTTCAACTTTGAGGACAACGCAGCAAGCTATGGAAAGAGAAATGATAGGTGTAACGTTAAGAGACAGGAAGAGAACAGAGTGTGTCATAGAACAAATGAGAGTTAATGACGTCCTAATCAAAATCAATAATAATAAATGGGCTTGGGCAAGGCATGTAATGCAAAGGCAAGATAACTGACAATCGTTTAGGGTAACAGACTGGTTTCCAAGAGAAGGTAAATGCAGCACTGGGTGCCAGAAAGTTAGGTGGACGGATGAGGTTAGGAAGTTTGCACAGATAAAGTGGCCTCAGCCGGCACAGGACGGGGCTAATTGGAGGGATATGGGAGAGGCCTTTGCCGTGCAGTGGGCATATTAAGGTTGCTGCTGCTGATAATGAATTTTCTTATTGTGTTTTGCCTCCTGTTGAACCATTTAGACCAAGAATGTGGGGATTTGTAAGCATTCGGGCCTTGTAGCTTCCGGATGTTCTACCCTGAAAGTGTCCGTAAAATATACCCCCATGTTCTGAAAAATACATTGTGTGTAATATTTGTACAACCTTGCAGCCTTTTTAACAGTCAGGTAAAGCAAAAGGAAAGTCAGTGGCTAGAGAATTGCAGAGGTGCTCAGTCAGTAACTGCCAACATAATTATAAGTAAATTAAAATCATGAGAATTCATGCCTCCATAGAAATAGTCAAACATACATAACACACAGATCATTTGGAAACACGATGGTCTCACAACAATAAGATGCTCAGTACATGTCCACAGAGCGCAGTTTAGTTTCAGGTTATGTACCCCAGTTGTGGGAATACCGTGCTGGAGCCAGTGGTGCTTGCCCATTGAATCTAGTTATTTCATATATTTTCATACATGGTGGTGGTGCAAGTGTTGAACACAATTTAGCTGGTCAAGCTGCTAATATCTTTTATTATAAGAATAATACTAGTCCTGCACTGTGCTTGTAATATGCAAATGTGTCAGCTAGTAACGCTTAGTCAAAAGGAACTCATTGGAACTGATGAAAAAAGACTTTTTGAATCGGTTTAATCCGATTAGTGAAGTCATCTCCAATAGTTTTTTCAGCAATATTCTGCACAGGAGAAGACTTGGCGCCCTACCTGTGGGCCGGGCTCATTTTATGCCTCATACAACTGTAGGGATCACTTGCACAAACTGTTTGTACGCAACAGCGTAGCAAATTGGGGTCCAATCCAATTGGCACTCGCGTTTACTAAGAGCCCGATTGAGCTTCCCAGTTGGTATTCTTTTACTGGGTTTTAGCAGTGTTGCACTATATTTGCCATAAATGTCAGGCCAAAGACAATTTAGTGGGGCTATTGTCTACTGTAGATTAAATGTATGAAATTCTCAGCATGCTCAAGCCAGTAATTAAGGAACAAAAATACATCAGAATATGTGCATTCCATGGCCGTCCTTTGTTTGTGTTCTGCACCATCTCCCTCGTTGTTTTTAACCCCGATAAAAAGCATGGAAGTGTATGAAGTGGAGCAAATGTAAGTAAGAGGGCCTTTGTTTAGCACTTTAAGTTTAAGCATATATGGCTTCGAGAAATATATTGTTTTGGGCCCTGGTGGCAACACCAAGGCCAAAAGGGTTAATTTTCGCATTCCACTTTTCACACCAGAAATGCAAATTTTCAAGACACTGATTAACTTTGCCCTGGCTCTCCTCTGTACAAGCAGCTGGGACATTTATTGGCTCAAAAAAAGAGAAGCTTAATCTCAATAGGTGGTTGCAAGGTCATTAATATACAACAGGAACAGCATAATGGACACAGCACAGACCTTTTGTGGTGCACCATTGTACATATCCAGCAAACTGAATGTACAGTTGTGATATAAAGAAATGCATACAGTGTGGTGCCTGCATATTTTGCTTTTGGAGTTTCTTTTCGTCATCTTCGTATCTGAATGGTAAAAAAACTACACTAGAGTCATCCATGATTATATGAGATACCACTGCATTGTCTTTTCGAAAAGCGGAGCATTTAGGCGGCGCTCTGTTCACATTTCTTTTTGTTGCACCTGTGTGTGTGCAACACGTTAGTCAAATATTGAAGATCTTCAGTCCATTAAGACCTGAGAAATGATTCATGTTGCACAAAGTTTGATAAGATCCTTATCATGGGGGACACCTTGCTGAAGGCTTTGGTTGAATCAACGCAATGTCGAACTGTTGGAAAATAATGTGTAGTTTCAACAAGTCACATTACTATGAAAGGACTGCCTTCAAAGCTATACTTTATGAGAGACATTTTGTTTGTCTCAGGGAATTGAATAATGTGCTTCACTGAATTATGATTTAGCAACATACAGATGTCACCAATACAGGGTGATAGCTGTTCTGAGGAAGCTGAGTGCTGCCATTAAAATATGGTGTAATGCCAAGGATAAGGCATATAGTCTGAAATGTTTTGTGAGCAAAATGGCAACTGGTGGCATGGCTACTCTCTCTCCTGACAGAACTCAGTAAGGGCTAACTGTACAGTACCTTGGATATGCGAGAAGCCTTGATTTTCAATAATTTCTACAGAATAAAGGGCAGTGGTCGTAAAAACTTTTCTTGTCTGGGATTTTAAATGATTTTGTTCTGCCAAAATACGGTCTCTTGAAAAAGCGGACAAGAGTGATAACTTTATGCGTTTCGCCTCCATCGAAAGGCAGCCGCCGCGGTCGGGTTCGAACACGGGTACTCCGGCAGGGCGTCGTCTGCTCGGAGGCAGACGACAGCCGCGAGGAGGAGGACGCGCCTCCTCTCCTGTCAGCCTTTCCCTTCCCCTCTCACCTTCTCCGGAGAGGGAGAGAACCGGAAAGACCTTGACAGAGCTCGCAGCAGACGACAGCGTGTCTGCAGCGAGAGACAAACTGGGTCGACCGACCCCCGTCCTCCACCGGGCAGGGAAACCCCTTCCTGGGGCTATCGACCGCGCAGTCACCGGCCATCGCCGCGCCGGTGACGTCGGCGCCCCTTTCTCACGCGCACTCTCGCCGCTGCCGTCCTGGCACTTGCTGCCGTGGCGCCGCCAGAACGGAGCAACGGCGGAGACGTCTCGCGTCGTCTGCTACAGGTACCTTCGCCCCCTGTTCCGAAGCGCTGAGGACCACGCCCCCTCGCACGCTTTCAGCGCGACGGATGGCAGCTGAGAGATCGTCGCATAGTGTCAGGCCACGAAGAGGGCTCAACGGTGGCGACAAGCTGCTGTGAAACGCGCTGCTGCGGCGGTCCATGAACGAGGCGGGCGCCATCCTGTTCAGGCCAGCCGGCCGCAGCGCGGCCATCTGCAAAGAACAAGAATGGGAGCTTGCTCAGCAGCTCCTACCGCGCGCGATAGCGGTGCGTGCGAACACGCGCTGTTCGCCACCACGGCCATCCGTGGCTTCGCGGTGCCTCGTCTTTGGGGTGGATGCCCGGCGCTCTGCTGCGCAGTCCTTGGCCCCCGCGTTGTTGCACGTCCCTGTCGTGTCGGCATCGTGGTCTGGGAGCACCCTCTCCCTCAGGATTGCGGCGCTGACGCCTCTAGCTGCTGTCTGCCGCCATTGAGTCCACATGGGTCGCGAGTCGAAATGAGCGAGTCCGGACGGGTCGTGAGTTGTAACGAGAGGCTGATCCCGGAGTCTGAGCGAGTCCAAATGAGTTGTGAGCCTAAATGAGTGTGTTCGAGTGAGCCCGGTCTTGTGTGAGTTTGATTGACCCTATGGGTTAATCTAAAAGGAAGGAACAGCGCCATGAAACACGGACACACGGAGAAACGACACACACACGAGCGCTCGTTTGTTGTTTCTTCGTGTGGCCGTGTTTCTTCGCGCTGTTTTCTCCTTTTAAATGCATTACCCACTAGCCCGGAACCTTGCTCTTCTGAGGTTAATCTAACTTTTATTAGTAAGCCTGATACAGTATACTCATGACTCTGCCAAGGTGTATATCACGTGTGCCGCACTCGCTATGACAGTGCGCCCGCGCGCAGGGAACTGTCCACGTACGAGAGCGCACTGGACGCCCTTCTCAGACCTGCGGCTTGCCACGTGTAGGCCACGATTCCAGCAACGACGAGACCTTCAACTTCATAACCCCACATCCCCTGTCCCCTCCCCCTGGACGTCAAGAGTGATCCCACTACTTTGTTTTTGGATATAGTGTAGTGTTACCCCCTACCTTTTCCCCTCCGTGTACTTTTCCTGCCCCTTTTCATTTCCGCTAATCGCAGCTCAGGTGCTTCAAGCTTCGATAACAGATGCCACGGCTAGCGCCATGTTTCCCTTGTGTTTCATTTTGTCTTTTAATAAACAACTAATAATAATAATTCTGTACATTTTTTACTCATACCCACTGCAAACCATTTGGCGATGCGGGTGTTGAATGAAAACACTTGAAAAAAATTTAACGGACTCCTAGGCAAAGCCCAGCCTGATTTGGTGATAGCTACAGTGAACTAAGTTCACTATAGTGATAGCGCAAGGATCTCACCCGGGTTCTCGAAGCACAACCAAATCAAATCAAATCAACTTTATTCAGCATTTTTTGTCCTGAAGAACAGAAAAGAAATGCTAGGGTAGGAGCAAAAAGCTACAAACTCAGTAGCTTGACGAGGCTCCCACCCCTAATTGACAAGGCCAACAGACTGTCACGTTATTATATATATATATATATATGCAGGACTTAGAACCAGCGAGAAAAAAAGTATGCAAAGAAATGTACAGTAAGACAGGTGCTATATCTGAAATTAGTTTGATGTGAGAAATGAACATGTATCTGCAGACTATTTATACATATTAAGATTACAATTCAACGCACAGAAAATGAAAGCAACATATATAGCAGGAAAACAAAAAAATCGTTTCAGCAGCTCCAAAGGGCCAAATACAATGGGGTGTACACAAGTTCACATAATTCAAATTCTTTATTTCTGCCTTGTAAAGATACAGACAGCGGAGGCGCAGAAAAAGCTGAGAGACAGCTTGACTAAGCCGCAGCCCCCTTTCGCTTGGCAGCAGCTTGACAGCAAGGCTTTTAATACAAAAGGCAGTTGCAAAGCGTGATAACAAGTATACAATAATGAGCAGGTACAAGAGAAAACGAAAGAACATTATACAATATTGACACAATATTCACATTGGGTAGACACAGGTAATGGCAGCAAAGAAAGAAAAATAGAAGCAGGAAAATAGACGATGACAAAAAGATACAATACATCCGCAGTAAAAAAGCAGTTTTGTGCCGGAGAAACATAATTAAACCCATATGTCTTCAAGAATAAGGTATTTCTGCCACTTGTATTTGCTAAGGTTACGTATATCTATATTTTTATTTTTTAGGAAATTCAAATATGTAGGCATGTGGTACTGCTGCATGTGCCGACCCTGATTAGTGCGGGAAGAGGGTATAGACCAGTATTCTCGGTTTCTGAATATGTAGGGCACTTCTAGAGGTCGATGTAAATTACATAAGTTGAGGAAAGCTTCGTTGTTAGTTTGAACACTGTGTTTGTACTTCATAACGAGGTTAAGTTTATGTATGTGGTGTATGGGGAGTACATTAAAGGAAGCAAACAGTTCTCTTGTATGGGCGTCATATGAGGCATTTGCTACATGACGAATTGCTTTCTTTTGCAATAGCATTAATGTGGTAAGGTTAGATTGAGTTGTGTCCGTCCATACAAGACTGCAGTAGTTAATATGGGGAGCGAAAATTGAATTATAAAGAATTAACTTAATTTTAGTCGGAAGCATCGTTCTAAACTTACACAGTACGCCACAAGCTCTTGCCAGGTTTCCCGCCACGCGTTCCACGTGGGCATTCCAATTTAGATGTTGATTGAACGTCACACCCAATGTTTTTATTTCTTTAACGACTTTTATTTGTTCGGAACCGAGTTTTATGTCGATATCCCGACTAATAACCTTCTGTACAGGAGTAAATAATATAGCTCTTGTTTTAGCAACGTTAATTTGTAAACTATTTATTTGAGTCCATTGAGAGAATTTTTCAAGTGTAACATTTGCGAAATCAGTGAGTTCTTCAATACTGGCTGACTGGAAAAAAAATGCTTGTCGTCTGCATAGATGATGTAAGATGCAAGTTTGCTGGTGTTTACTGTATCATTTATGTAAATATTAAATAAAACCGGTCCGAGTATACTGCCTTGCGGCACACCTGAAGTGACATTTAATAGGGAAGAGTGAGCTTCGTTAATCACGACGCATTGCTTACGGTGGTTTAAATATGACTTGGTTACCAGAAACTCCTCGAAACCCATAATGCTCTAACTTTGTAGATAAAATTTTGTGGTCAATTCTGTCGAATGCTTTCGAGAAATCGATCAGAATGCCTAGGGTCATTTTATTATTTTCAAACCCTCTAAGTATTAATTCCTTCTGCGTCAACAAAGCTAAGTGTTCTGCAGCCAAGGCTGCGTAGGAGAGTGAATGAGACGGGTCTTTGTCCCCCACGGCGTAAGGAGTGGACCGACTCGCGACCCATTTGGACTCACTGGTGGCAGACAGCAGCTAGAAGCGTCAGCGCCGCAATCCTGAGGGAGAGGGTGCTCCCAGACAAACGATGGCGACACGACAGGGACGTGAAACAACGCGGCGGCCAAGGACTGCTCAGCAGAGCGCCGGCCATCCACCCCAAAGACGAGGCACCGCGAAGCCACGGATGGCCGACACGCACCGCTATCGCGGTAGAAGCTCCTGAGCAGGCTACCGTTCTTGTTCTTTGCTGATGGCCCCGCTGCGACCGGCTGGCCTGAACAGGATGGCGCCCGCCAGGTTCTAAGGAACATGGACCGCCGCAGCAGCGCGTTTTAAAAGGCAGCTTGTCGCCACCGTTGAGCCCTCTTCGTGGCCCGACAGCAGACGATCTCGCAGGAGGCATTCGTCGCAGGGAAGCGTGCGTGGGGGCAGGGGGCGAAGGTGCGCCCCCGCCCGTAGCAGACGACGCGGCCCAGGACGGCCGCGGCGAGAGAGCGCGCGAAAGGGGCGCTGACGTCACCGGCGCTGCGATGGCCGGTGACTGCGCGGTCGATAGCCCCAGGAAGGGGTTTCCCTGCCCGGGGGAGGACGGGGGTCGGTCGACCCAGTTTGCCTCTCGCTGCAGACACGCTGTCGTCTGCTGCGAGCTCTGTCAAGGTCTTTCCGGTTCTCTCCCTCTCCGGAGAAGGCGAGAGGGGAAGGATCAGGCTGACAGGAGAGGTGGCGCGTGGGAGCGTCCTCCTCCTCGCGGCTGTCGTCTGCAGACGACGCCCTGCCGGAGTACCCGTGTTCGAACCCGACCGCGGCGGCTGCCTTTCGATGGAGGCGAAACGCAAAAGGCGCCCGTGTGCTGTGCGATGTCTGTACACGTTAAAGTTACGGTAAATATCCTAGGTGCTTTAACAAGGTGAAAAGTTGGGCTGGTTGGTACATGATCTTGTGGCGAAAAACAGTTCTTACACGTGTCCCCTCTCTCCCGTGTATAGTGTAAGCGCTGTTTTTCGCCACAAGTGGTAGAAATTTTTCCTGAGCCCTTCACTACGCTCCCTTCTGCTCTCTTTCTTCTTTCTCCCACCTTCCTCCCTTCCTTCATGGCACTGTTGAGGTCTCCACCGAAAAGGGAGACAGTTACTGTGTGATTTGCTTTCTTCAAAAAACCACTAATTTTTCGCCCTCGATGGGTCAGCGTCAGGGGCGTAGCCAGGAAGGGGTGGGGGGGAAGGGGGCTTATGGATCTTCACCCCCCCCCCCCCCCCCCTTCGAAATTTTTTAGAACTGTCAAGCACCACTGACCAAAACAACCACCGGCGCCGGAAGTCATTCTGGATTTTGTCTACAATGTCTTTTTCAGACTAGAAGACATTTTGGCGCGAACATTGCTAACTCGGGTTGGATTTCATGGCAACGCCCATGCACCTTTAGTCACGTAACGCAAGCATCAGTTAGCATCATGATCAAAATTACCGTGCTAATACGAAAATTTTGAAGACATCAATAACCGATCTTGATTGACCTTGCTCATTGAAAGCCCTGCCCACGCGGCGTTTCCCAACGTACACGCTCGGATATTGGTTATTTCAACTTTCGGCATCATTCGTGGCTTCAATTGTCCTTGTCTTTACACTTTTTAGCGAACTGCTTTTACTTTTTTCTTTCAACCAAAGGAATACCCTTCTGTAATTATATGGGTGCAGAATAATTGTCGCCGTGCAGGCAGTTAAAAATATGTACTTTCATATTGATTTCTGCATTGTTCCTCTATTATTCTAACCATATGGTGCTGTCGCGACAGCCTGCAGCATGGCCCAAGTACAGTCTTTGTCAAAAGTTTAGAGCCCAGGGGGTTTGCTTCTAAGCCTTGTAGTGGGACTGCTGAAGCATTCGTGGCAGCCCTACCCATTGGAGGAGGCAGGACCAGAAATCTTCTTACCTGGATGAAATTTGGAGCGCTGGAGATGCATCACGAACTTCAGAGTGTGACTCAGAAGCAAACCCCGTGGGCTCCAAACTTTTGACAAAGGCTGTACATATCGCGACTTCAGCTATCATAGTTTTGTTCTTGCCTGGAACATCTGTCTTTGTGTGTGTAAAGTTTACTATGTAATTGTGCAAGACGTTTATTTGCCTTGTTTGACGCATTATATACAGTGACTTTTGCTTAGATACGTAGATTTAATGGAGGCATACGTGTATTTAAATATCTTGCTGCGAGATTTTGTGTATACATACAGTGGCTGTTTCCATTGACACTTTTTTGTCCTTTATCAAGTTGTAACTTCGCACTTCTATTATTCCATTTTATCTTCGCACTTCTAATACATATTTTCTAATGCATACATGTGCCCGCTGTTGCGACGAAAATTTCGGTGCAATTACTCGCAATACATGACCGGTGACAGCTGCTGCTGCGCAGTACACTGAAACGAAGGATAGCGTCGTTGAGATTTTTTTTCTGGCCGTTGCATATGTACAGAAATGTAAAGGTTCTAGAACGACAAAGATTCATTAAAATATTTGTCCTCTGTACTTGCTAATTTCATGGTCTTTACGTTTTTCATATCAGCGGCATGCACTGCTTTGGTGGTTTCGGATTGACATAGTTCTAGACTTCATGTGATATTTTCTTTACTTATTAAATACGCAAAAGCATGGAAGCATTGGTATTAGCAACATTGAAGGACTATGGTATTAGTTATGTCTGCCACGGTTTTTAAGACATACAAATGCATTCTTGTATTTTAAAAAATACATATTTCACTTGTCTAGACAGTGCGTAGCGTTATCTTATACACAATGGCATTGTCAGTAAGGCAATACAGTTGTTATTCTTGAATTTGATTCCTCCACATGAGGAGGCCGCGCTGCAGCATCAGCTCCCCCCCCCCCCCCCCCCCCCGAACAAAATTTCTGGCTACGCCACTGGTCAGCGTTGCTGCTTCGCTTCCGATTAGTCAGGCTACATTGAACTAGAATATTAAGCTGTCCATGACTTGTGAGTCTAAATGAGCGAGTGAGTTCAGATGAGTCGTGATTCGTTATGAGTGTTGACCCCGGATGGCTAGTGAATCCGAGGGTGTCCAAATGAGTAGTGAGCCTAAATGAGATTGAGTCCATGAGTGAGCCCGTGTCTTTGTGTGTCTTGAGTTTGAGCAAGCCCGTAGGCTGACTGAACTTTTGTGAGTGAGCACTCAATTTTGCTGAGGTATGCCGGTGGCGTCATCTACTACTGCTGCTTCCTCTGCTGCTGGTATGGCAACAGCCGCTGGTCCACGTGAGTGAGCACCATGGCTGGTCCCCGTGGAGTACGTGGGGCAGCCCGTGGCGGGGTCGTGGCACCACGTGGAAACGGCGTGGAAGGGACAGCAGGAGTGGTCAGGACGGGTGTAGCACGATTGTCCCGAGTGCAAAACCCCTGTCGTAAAAGCCCCGCGTTGTTAGCCCCGCTGTAGGGCGCCCTAGCCGCGCGTTGCAAAAGCCCCGGCAGCGATTACACTTTGCCATAATCCCCGCATGCCATAATCCTCCGCACCAGAAACCCCGTTCGAAAATATAGTAATCTGCATAATTAGTACTGAACGTAAGAATGCCCACATATAATACATCATTGGAAAGAGAAAATTTAACCTAATTAAGCAAAACTAATAATACAGATGAATTGCTGTAATTATTCACTTGATATGCATGTTGATATAGCAAGGGATAACTACGGGTAACTACATTATTTAACATCGCTCTGCTTCCTTTGGCATGGCAGCTGGCTACTATTCCAGATATCTTTTATTTGATGTAGGCGGACAATGTAACCGTTTGGTCAGTACACACAGACCTTACCCGCCAAGAAGTAGGCCTTCAGGCTGCTCTGGACAAGACTTCTCAGTGGTGCACCAAGTTTGGTCTGGCGCTGTCGGTTGAAAAAACAAACTTTGTCTATCACATACCGATGGGGTAGACGCTGCCTTTTGCTCACACCTATACAGCTGTCCTTGAACGGCCAACTCGATCCTTACTACAGCCTCGTCGATGCGGGTGCTAGGTGTCGACCTGGACAGCTCTGGTTTGGTAGCACCCTAGGTTCGATCTGCCCGATAGAAGGCCGCCAGTACGCTGCACCTGTTCCGTCGAGTTGCCCAGAAAACAGGTGGTGCATGCTTTAACATGGCTCGAACGTTAGGCCGCTCTGTGTTGCAGCCTTGGCTCATTTATCTAGCCCAATTCCAACGTCCCACCCAAAGAGACTGGGACCGACTGGAAACAGACAACAGAGAGGCCATGCGGGCTATTACTGGCCTTCCTCGCTTGACCCATATTCACACACTACAAGCGGAAGCTCAGCTGAATACGACTGATGAGCTCGTGGAGCAGCGCCGTAATGCGTGCAGCCTGAAATTATCAGCAGTTCCTGTGGCATCTGCCCTCGCAAATTATTTTGACCCTACGTATCCGCTTCTTTACACAACGCCTTCGGAACCTCCTCCTTGGCAGCATGCCCAGGCCACCGACAACCAACCCCTACTTGTCACGCGCACCGCTCATCGTTCACTGAGAGAAACAGAGCCTCCTCTCCCAATAGATTCCATAGGCGCCCTTCAAGCTTACGTGGACGCAAGCTCAAAAGATCACATATTGCACACCAGTCTCCTCTGTCCACCTCTACCTAATGCACGCCAGACATGTTCCTACATCACAGAGGTGTCGCTTCTCTCTGTGACAGCAGAGCTCGTTGCCATTCGTCATGGCCCCGCCTTCAATAGAATTTTTTTCTTGGTTTTTGCTACTCCAGTCGCTGCGTGCGCATCCGACGACGAAACAGCGTCGTTGCATTTTCTCCGCACACTGAACAATTGAGAGGCGGGATCGGCTCGACCACCTAAACTTGTTAGCGAGCGCATCCTTTCATGCATCTGTTTGTCAACCCCAGTTAGCGAGCCACCTTTTCATTTCTTTTTAGGCCTCCCCATCGTTTCACGACTGGAGGGGCGGAAGTCGGTTTTGTTCGAAACACGCGGTGAAGCGCGTGCTTTTCTCTGTGTGTGTTTGTGTCTTTTTTCCGC
This sequence comes from Amblyomma mixtum, assembly GCF_055824585.1. NCBI lineage: Eukaryota > Metazoa > Arthropoda > Arachnida > Ixodida > Ixodidae > Amblyomma > Amblyomma mixtum. The sequence continues at coordinate 225,353,956 of NC_143014.1, read as the reverse complement.
TTCTAAGCTCATGTCGTTCATTGGAGTCAAGGCGTAGGCAAGATGCACGAAGGATAAGCAGTGTGTGCGCGCACCGGTCACCTGGGCGAACGAGGGAAAGGCTCTAATGCACAAGTAACTAAAACCTTGTTTTGGGGGGCTTGCATGGAAGAAAAAAAAAAAAACTCTCATTTCGGGGGGCGAACCGACTCACTCAGTTTTACTATTTTTTACTTTTTATGACTAGGGTTCAAGGCTGTCGCCGTACGCTCCCTCCGCAGTTTTTTTTTGTTCCTTCATGCGGGTTTGTAGGCATGAGCCAGAACAGAAGGCGCTGCGGAAAGCGTTGTGCAGACGACGCGACGCCAAGGCTACGCCCAACCTTCTCCCGTCAGTCAGAACGATGCACCAATGGAATGCCTTTAGCGAAAGTAACCCCCATGATGTCAAGGGGGTTCGAGTAGTGGGGCGGGGACGTTTTTGTTGAAGGAAAGAATGAGCGGGCTTTGATTTGAATTTTTGCAGCTTTTCGGGGCGCGCATGGCTCTAGTATTTTGCAGAGGTTATCTTCGATGCCTCATCTATGCAGTGGGCTTGTTTTTCAGAAATGTCCGGACCCTGGGCAGGTACCCTTTAAAGGACCTCCTCTCTATCTCTACTCCACCGGACTGTCTTCTCCTATATACCAAATCACCACAAGCAGTAGGGGCTCTACGGCGCGTAGCCTGTCCCCTGGGCATTGTTGTCGATGTGTGCATCATCGTGCAATCGTATCCATGCCCATTCCGAGTTGTGTGGGCTTGAAGCAATACGCACCGTCTTAAAGAAGCGGACAGTGCGTCCCACCCACTGCAAGTGCCTTACCTGCTTCCTGTACTGAAACTATCCGCAGGAGACGCTATCCTGCCTAACAACGAATTTCTCCGCCGCTCCAAGCATGCATTAATACGACCACGTGGATCCAACCTTCCCGGCAGTTTAATTCACCGTGAGGCGGTGGCGCTGAAGAGAATCCGGGTGGATGCTGCACTGACGCCTGACGTCGGGGCCTGATGGACATCGCAGACCCCGCTTTTGAACTGCCCCTTCTGCCCCGCTTCTGCTACAGGCGCAACCCCATGAAACACAAAAAGTGCTTGTAGAAACGTCCTAGAAAAAACATAGCCAAGATTTTGTATAGCCGTCCGAAGTCATGAAGACCCACTGTAGCCTAAGCTAATGCAACGCTATCTGTTGGCTACAAGAGGCTTTTCTTGACATCTTGTAGACTTCTAGCTGATACCTTGTTTAGACGTAAAGCGTTTTAGCGCTTCTGTAGGTGTGATATTTGATGCTAGCAGTTGGCTTATAGAGGTCTTACCTAGCTGTATATAGATGTATTTTAGCCATTTTGTGTTGGGGGTAATGTAATGCTGTAATGTGATGTAATGATGTAATGCTGGGGTAATGTAACGAAAGGCACTTTACGAAGAGCCCATCCTTGGCATCTCACAAGCAATAAGAACTGAAGAAGTACAAACGTCTTGCATGCTTGGGAGACAAAATGTGTGCATTGAGGCTGTGTGAGAAAACTTGTTGCTTTGTGGTCTCTTGCCCCTCTTGTCTGACATTTGGCTTTTTGTCTGCAGATTAAAAGTATATTTGCTTCAGCAGAAGTCTAGGTACCAGGATTAATTCATGAGATAATGCAGCAGTTTTTTTTGCAACAAAATTTTGCATATCAAGAGTGCAAAAGAAACTGCTGCATCAATTTATGTATTGACTACCTGGTAGCTAGACCTCTGCTAAGTCCAAACACTCCTTTAATCTGTAGACAGCTGGCCAAATGTGAGGCAAGAAGGACAAAAGAGCAAGGCAACAAGTTTTCTCACACACCATCAATACACACATTTTTTCTCCCAAGCGTGCAAGAAATCTGTATCTTCTCTTAAACTGAGCTCTTATTGCTTATGAGACATCAAGATGAGCTCTTCGTAAAGCACCTTTAACTTTGGCTACTGTGTAAATGTAAGTAAATTGTGGAAATCTGACATAGTCTTGCAATGCTTACTACAAGATAAAAGCTTTGGGCAGGCAAACTGTGTTAATTGAATGCACTCATAGTAGAAGTACAAGTAAAATTCAGACTAAAGCAAAAAAAAGGAACCATTGTAGTTGGTTTTTAATGCAGGCTCTGTTCTGAGTGCAAAAAAAGAGCAAGAAATGGGTTCAATCAAAGAATCAAACATTTTATTGCCTCAGTAAAACCTACCTGCTACTTAAGAATAAAACAGTCACACGTTGAATCAAAACACATGACATATACCTCAAGAGAACAAAAAGTGTCACATGGCAGGAACAGTTGACAGCCGTCAGCTATATTCACGGTAGACACCAGGCCCATGTCTCCCATGATGACTAACACAGATGTTTGCAGTCGCACTCCACAGCGGGCATAAAAAAGGCCATGGTTACTGGGTGAACAGAAAAATTAATGCCAATTTTCAGCACTCAATATTTGTGTCTTACTGTGTGCATGTACACATACAAAAAATACTTAAAACAGCCAGCAACTAATAACTGTATATCGTTCAGAAGGGTAGAAACTTGGGCGAGTCGACAACAGTGATCCATGGTAGTAGTGCGAAATGGGACAAGGGCCAAAAAAAGACGCACACAACACAAATGCTAATTTCCAACTGACAGGACCCTAGGCGACCAAGACGAACGTGATCCATGAGGGCAAACAGGTGCATGCGCTCGGAAAAAATAATGAAAATCAGGTGAACGAGGAACTATGGAAATATACGACTCAGCGATTGTTTAAGAAGGCCAGTTCTCTTTTGGACAGGGATATAGACGGCTTGCTGACACATTTATCTTCCAAAGCAGTGACACGCGCTGCTTCAATAATTTCATGCTTAAATAATTTCACTGATCCCAGTGTCTGGCCACGATCGAGCACTTATCCAAAAATGGCACACAACCCCACTCCTTACAGTGCAAAACCAGATTACTGCCATTAAAAGTTTTCAAGTTGATTTTGTGTTCATGAAGCCTCTCATTCAAGGAACGACCAGATGGACGAACATACCGCTTGCCACAAAAGAGTGGGATGTCATAAACAATGCCTTCAGTACATTTCACGAATTTTTTCCTGTGATAGGATGTTTACTGGCGGGCAGAGTTTTTTTGGATACTGCACTTAGTTTTTCAGGGGCTGAAAAAACCACGCGAACCCAATTTTCTTGAGATTGTTGGACAGGCAATGAATGTAGGGAATGACGGCAATTTTGCCTTTCTTTCTTTCTGAAGGCACAGACGGTAGTTGATCTTCCTTGCGCTTCTTCTTCAGTATGCCTTCAGCGACAGAAACACAGATATCAGCTGGGTAGCCCGCTTCATTGAACCTTGCAAGTTTTTCATGAAAGCTCTGGCTGATGAGGAGGGGGCATTAATTTTCCTCGGCATTTTTCAAACATAAATTAATAACGCCTCGTTTTAAGAGTTTAGGATGTGCAGAAGTGTAAGGTTGGTTGGTTTATGGGGTTTAACGTCCCAAAGCTACTAAGGCTATGAGAGACGCCATAGTGGAGGGCTCCGGAAATTTCGACCACCTGGGGTTCTTTAACGTGCACTGACATCGCACAGTACACGGGCCTCTAGAATTTCTCCTCTAAAGAAATTCGACCGCGGCGGCCGGGATCGAACCCGCGTTTTTCGGGTCAGCAGCCGAGCATCATAACCACTGAGCCACCGCGGCGGTGTGCAGAAGTGTAAGGAAGTAGAGGTTTGTTAGCGCGAGGTGAATAGCTTCAACACATATGGTTTTCGGGAATTTAAAACGGATATCAAGAAAGCGGATCTTGTTGTCGGTTGGCATTTCGTTAGTCAACAGCAGTGGTGAAACACTCTTGTACGTTAGCTAAAATACCGGATGCAATCTGCTCTAAGCACAATGGCGTACACTCAACCAGAAAAAAAAAGGAAATCGTCAACAAAACGAAAGATTCTGACCAAATGTGGGCTGGTAAGCTGCTCTTGAAAGCTCCTGTCAAGATATGCCAGTTAGCGCTTGTGTTGTGTGCTTCTTTCTCTGTCCCTTGTCCCGTTTTGCACTACTTCTCATACCATGGATCACTGTACATCATGTTCCATTTATGATTCATATGCGTGCTGCTGTAAGTAGAGTGAAAGAATAAAATAACGGAAACCTTGCTTTACTTTTGAAACTTGGATGAGATTAGTCCAAATGCCGTCGCTTTATAAACCACTGCTATTTCTGACAGGCTTACATATTTGACTTCTCTTTGTTGAGTCATTATGAAGACACTGCTATTTTCCCTTCAGTATTCCAGTTATTACTGTCTAAAAAACTCGAACAGTGTAATGTTAAGTTTTCAGTGTTCATAATCTGCTGGCATGCGTACCTGCGCTCATGCAGTAATTCATTCAGACAGGTCCACATAGACAGTTTTCAATCTGGCCCGAGAGGGGGGGGGGGGGGGGGAAGAGGCAATTACCGCCTTCTCTCTTTTACATTCCTTCCTTGAAATTAACCAAAGCCCTTACTCTTTTGGCAAACTGCAACAGGTCCAACAAAACCAAAAGGTCAGGTCAAGGCTCAAGCAAACAGCAGAATTTGTGAAATAAATTTTTGCTAACAGCCTGCACCTATACAAGAAAGCATGAAGTGAAGCGAAAACAGTGTCAGCTGTGAAGAGTGCTTACCAAAACTTTGGAAGTTGAGCAGGCCAGGAGGTTCTCTGAAAACCACTGTTGAACAGCCTCCACCTAAAAAGAAATGTACAGAGTGAATTCATCGACGACACCAGCTGTGCCTACTGCAGTGGCTTACGAAAAAAATTCAAGGAGGCCTGCCTGCCAAGGAGCTACTTCTTTACATTATGAAACAGCCAGCACACATACAGAGCAATACCACCGAGCAGGTTTCCTCAGTGTCATAGCAATCAATCGTAATGAAACAAAAGCTTGACAGGTCCAATAAGTCCTTGCAGTATTGCATCCGGATTTTCATGGTTCCCTCAGCTCCTCTATTTTTTCTCTGGGTTCATAACCAACTGCAGACCTAAGGCAAAACCACGGTGTAAGAATATATTTAGGTGCTGACACTGCGCCCGGCGGCACAACCAGATTGTGTTCACTCCTCCTTGCGCTTCTCTCAAATGCTGACAGATGGCGCCAGGCAGTGGGGTCGTGTCTGGTCGCCGAGTTGCAGCGGCTGTAATGCACGATCGTTCGGTGCCGTGGCCTGTATATGCGCTGTGTTAAGTTCGGCATGGCGCAGGAGGATTGAAACTGCTGCCGACACTGAATAATTTCAGGCTACTTCGTGCTTTACTTGATAAGACTGCATAAATGGGGGGAACAGCAGCGAGGACGCTGCCCTGCGATCCCTCCAAGCTCGGTATCGAAATGCGTTCATTGCAAGGTTTTTTTCGTTCATCCGCAAGAATGCTGAGAGCATAGTTCACTATACTGACTCTTAAATATAAACAGTCGGCCACAACGCGCACGCTCCCACATCTGGGTCAAATAGCCTGCGCATACATTAAGAGATTGCTTGAGCAGTGTAATGCGCTGACACTGTGACATGATGCCCGCCGTGTAGAAAAATGCTTAACTTCACCCAACTGAGGTTTTTAAACGTGCAGATTAACCTCAAGGGCGTTTCCTCATTCTGCCTGATAGATTGCCTCCACAGCCAGGAATAGAACCCACGCTCTTGTGGTGTGTTGGTTGCGGAACGCCTCAAGCGTTATATGAATGAGCGCAGGGACCGAAAGGAAATCAAGTCTGTATTTACGACGTTTTAATGGCAAGTGCAGTGCACGTTTAGCTACGCGACGCGTAAGTAGTTAGTGGAAATTCCCCTGGTGTTACTCCTGCCAAGCTCATCTTTTACACTGACACCGACGATGCTGAGCTGTGTGTCTCCCGCAAGGAAAGACCGGCGTGCACGCGCAGAGGTAAAATATTTACGCGACCCTAAACTGGGATTGGCGGATGTCAGTTGAGAATAATTGCAGCGACTTGTTGACCTCAATGACGTTGGGAAGCGAAAATCTCCATCGAGCGTTCTAGGGTCCTGCAAATTATGCAGCTGAATATTTGTTATAAATATTACCAGCATGTTTTCATTACCGGCATGTCTTCTTCCTTTCATACCACGTTTTGTGGCACCAAAACGTACAGCGGGTGGAAACTAGGCACGAGGTCGCCGAAGGAAATTAAATGCTCCGCTGCCACGGCATGTCGCATCTAGTGTGTCTCTGTAGGTGCTTCTTCAAAAAGTGGCTTCCTCCACATAGAAACAGAGAGCCTAGACCGCCATTAGTAGCTTCAATTATTTCATTCGCTTACCTCGTGACCCCCAAAATTTTAAGCCCGAGGATACCCTAATGACCAGGAAGCTCGACTACTGGGTCTGTAAACTAAGGTTTTATGCCGGTTGCGGTGGCCGGGAAACAACATGAAAGGTGCCCGTGTGCTGTGTGATGTGAAGAATCCGATGTGGTATAAATTTGGAGCCCTTTAATGCGGCATCCATTAATACCCATGTGTCGCTTCCAGAAGTTAAACGGCACAATTGGCATTTTTTGTTCAATTGAGGCCTGAATAGCCATTCTGTGGAACAAAGTTATTACTACAAGTATGCCCTTTCTGAGGGATATGATTGCGTATTTTCACTAGATTATGCACAAACCACAATTAATCACAACTTGATGAGCTACTTTTGTGTAGTCTAGAGGCAATACCGTGACAGCAATCTTGATCCCTGCAGCCGTCTATTTGGATGATGCAGTGAGTAATGAGACCACCACAATCTAGGCTGAGCATAGCTTGACCTGTTTCGTCTTTTCTTGAGACTACTTCGTCATGATTGCATTCGTGTGCTTGCAATGCTGCCTCATACGGATGCTGACGCAGTAGTGGAGAAGATGTGCGATTAATTCTTCCTTGTGATCAGTACATGGGAAAGTCACCATGTATGCATCAACCAGCACCTCCATGTTGTCCCAGTACACCGTGTGACAGTCTGCATACTCAACAAAAGCTGCTCTGTTTGCTTCAGAAAATAAAATATGTTCAAGTTAGGATGACTAAGACCTCTGTTCTTCACATTTGTGAGAGCTGCTTCAGTAAAAAGGTTATTTTTTATGCTGAAGGCCGATAAGCAAGTAGAGCAACTGGTTACTTTTCGAATTTTTTTTTTTGCACAAAAAACCAGTGGCGTAGTAAAGGATGCAGTCCGTAACTTACGCTCCGTCCGATTTGGAATGGAAAAAACTGAAAATTACATCCTAAAACGGAACCGAAAGCCGGGCATGCCGCTAAGCCGCCTCCGCCACTCTGCAAGCGAATGGACCCTCCTCTGCAGCGCCCCCGTGCCGCTTCGGTCGGCGTATGTACTAGAGGGCGAACAACATCTGTGTGCACGCTCCGCTGCGGCGGGTGCTCAGTGTCAGCACCTAAATTATTCTTACACTGTGGGCAAAACATAACACTTCCATAATCTTTAGCAACTAGGGATATACAAGTGCAAGCAGCAAATGAAATAGCTCAGGGCAGCCTTGCTCAAATAAACAGGAATCAGGTAATTATAGTTAACTAACAAAGTATTCTTCCATATTTTCATCAAGACTTGGAACAAAACAAGCCATCGGCAATATATTGCTTGAGCTCTTGGTTTGCTTGGATTATGCATCCGGTCATTGAATTTCATGAAACCAATACAATTTCCGCTACATAATTACTTGTAAATTGCGGGGTTTAACGTCCAGAAGCAATGCATGGGCAACGAGGGTCGCCGTAGTGGAGGGCTCCAGGTTAATTTGGATGACTAGGGGTTCTCTAACGTGCACTTAAGACATCATACAGGAACCATGACTGAACCCGTCTCTTTCGGATCAGCAGCAGAGCACCATAACCATTGAGCCACTGTGGCGGCATGAGTGTTGGAGTCATAAAAGTTGCTTGTCCTACGCGACACGCCAAGGACTCACATTAAAATTAAAAATGACTATCGCTTCTCCACCTTCAACACCTCCTCCCGTAGAAATTTAGACACGCCCCTCCTAATTTTAAATCCTCAGAAAGCCCCTGTAGCAACCCTTCCTACTCTACCTTGGAATGCTGAGAGCATGCATAACATTTCAAAGAAGCCTAGTTCAAGAAGGCTGGAATATGGTATGGGGAACGTCATGTATGAGAAAAAAAAGAATGCAGTGTAGTCATCATTAAAGTAAGAGTAGTTTCATGTGCACTTTATGACGAATGAACTTATCTCAAACTGAAATGGCAGCACACTTACACAGCCTTCTAGGGGCCAACTAACTTTTTGTTTCACATGATTGCACTCATCTGTGGATGTATAAAAAGTGTGATGAGCCTTCTTCTAAATGCATCTTATTGAATGCCTTCATATTATGAGAGAAATACGTAGGTTGAGCCAAAGGGTACATTAATGGTATATATGAGAAGAGCACAGTGGTAACATTAAAATCTCATGTGCAACCTTGCATCTTACCGCTGGGAGTGCGATTGCAGCCTCAGCTACAGCAGCACTGCATTACTGAAAAAAGCCCTTGCAATTATGCACATGAGAAAGCCAAAGCAGAACTAACAGTAGATGTTGGTTAAAACTGAGGTAATGTTTTGATATTCTATGTTGTTTGTATATTTGTAGATACTGAAGACTCATGTCGTATCTTCAAATTAATAAAATAATATAGGATATCCATTTTTCAACCTCTACATTGCTTGTTCTACCTCTGAGGTCATGAGAGTAGAAGTAGAACAAGCATTGAGAGGGATGTGAAATGGAAAGGCTGCTGGACCAAGTAATGTGCTGCGAAGCAAATGTGTTCAGAAGTTTAAAAACAGGAAGAAGTGCTAGATGAATGGAAAGAAAGTGTGATTATTCCCAACTACAAAGAGAGGAGACATCTGCAATAGAAAGAACATCAAGGGGTTAAAGCTGATGTTGCACACCATGAAGGTCTTTGAAAGTGTGTTGGGCACGAGACTGAGTAGAGGTGAGCACTGGGCCCCAACAGTTTGGAGTTTTGCCTGGGCAGTCAACCACAGATACAATTTTTTGCCTCGGGCAGATTACAGAAAAGTTCCTAAGAGCTAGCAAGCACTTTATATTTTGGGCTCTTCATCTTGGGTAAAACCCGATTTTACCCATTTTTTTTGCACACCAAGTAAACATCTTACTAATTGGGTTATGCCTGATTTCTACCCGAAAATGAACCCTGTAGGAAGCTTAGTTTCCATGCAGCCAAAGTTGAAGACAGCACATGAAAAGTAGCCGACATCTTGTACAAATATCCAGAGGAATGTTTTCACTTAAGCGATCATTTTAAGCTTTTTTAAGGCTTTTATTTATGGCAGTGCTTATTACGTTTCGGAAGTGAGAAACAAAAACGCGGGTACAGACCAGAAGTCTCATTTTCGTCACTGTACCAAGCGCTACCCAACCTCACGGCATCCTGCTTCAAGGCTCTTCTGCGTTTAAAATGACTGCATTTACACTGAAAGAATGTTGTAGCAGTGTACAAACAAAGGCATATCGGTGTTTCACGAACACAGCAGTGCTATGCTGTCAATAATGTGCACGCCGAAATGATTACAATAAATGACAGAAAAAAAAAGAAATATCTGATTTTATGTGCAACAAATAATAGAGCCTTCTATGTCCTACACAAAAATGAGTGCTTATGGCATATTGTCATCTGCTACAAAATATGATGCGGTAAAACCCGAATTACGGAACCTTTTCCTGAATAACGAAATTTCTACTTCAATTCAGAAAATATCACTCAATTTTTCGAATACCGTTGAAGATAAAACCCAAAAAACTAAGGGCCCTATTTATATCACGTCCGCAGACCTAAGAAGGCTCATGGTACAATCCCAAGGCAACGTTGAAATTTGTGCTTCCTGGTTCATACTTCTGAAGAGTAATGCAAAAATACAAGGGACCAGTGAATGAGTAGACACACAAGGCGCTGTGTGTCTACTCCTCCACCGGTCCCTTGTCTTGTTGCGCTACTGTTCAGAAGTCCCAAGGCAAGAAGCCTGGAGAAGTCCTGGAGACAAGAGTGTTTCACAGACATATGTGAGGCTTCTCCATGAAATGCAACAGGTTGCAGATGAGCAGTGACTGGCCCTCGTGCTTGTAGTTCTTGTGAGCGGGGACTGAGAGAAAGCGCATTTACGGGATGATTAATGATAGGGTAGCACTGTGGCTGCAACTAGCATGCACTACAAGGTGCTGTCTAAGCCAAAAAAGGGTAAAATTGTACGAACTATATACAGCACATAGCCATGATCGCAAATGGTTAGTTCGTGGGAAGAAAAAATTAGTAAAATTGGGCTGAATATATATGTATAGCACACAGTGACTATGATGAATTGTTAGTCTATGGGGAGACTGGCTCTGTCTACTGGCCCTCTGCAGTTAGTCTACAAGGGAGAATATTTCAGAGGCATATGTGAGGCTTATTCATGATATGTATCAGCAAAAAGGACAAAGGTTTGCAGCTGCAATGACGAAACTGGAAGCTCTGATGCAACAGTAGGACTGCACCATGGTTCTGCACTGAGTCTTCTCCTCAGTAGAGTGATGAATGTCCTCATAGAGCTTAGAGAATTACCTTGGAGTATATTGTAAGCTTATAATATTGCAACGTGTTCAAGGACCAAGGAAAGAGTAGAATCAAAGCTGGTAACCTGGAAACAAACATTAGAAAAGCAAGGTCTGGGAATCAGCAGAAGCAAGACTTTTAATCAGTGAGATCTTACATGTGAAGAACTAAGGCTACAAAGCATTACTACGACGAAGAGAACCACACATTTCAAGTACCTTGGCTTGGCAGTTGTGGATAGGGAGACACAGCAGTGTAAGTCATCTGCAGAATCCAAACAGGATGAAAGGATAACACAGGGAAGAAGTAGAAGGTTGTTTCAGGTGTACTTTCTAACAAGAAGCTCCCACTTAAGCTGAAAGGTTAAGTCTGTGGCAAAGTGGTAAGGCCAGCAATGCTGGATGGAACTGAAGTGATACAGCAGCTAATGAACGCCAGCATGCAAAAGAGGAACATAGCAGAAATGAGGATGCCGAGATGGGTGTGGAGTGGAAAAAAAGAACAGAGTTCAGAAAGACCACATACAAGGAATGATCTAAGTCACAGCTGCCGAAAGGAAAATTCAAGAAGGCTGCAATGGTTTAGTCATTTAATGACAAACGACAACAAATGTATTAGAGAGGTGATAAAGCTTTAAGTTGGTGAGTTATAATGACATATAACATAGGGTTATACAGAAGAAATGGTGCGTGGCAGTTGTGTTTGTTATAAGCGTGCTTGACTATAACATGGATAACGATTACCAGACCAAAAACACTGCCTTGGGATACACCAGATGTAACAGGAAGCACTTGGGATGAGCTGTTTTCAATCTTTATCAACTGGCTTCTAGTGGTAAGATATCCATAGAACCATTCAGAAAGGTAATCCAAGGCATTCATATTTATATACGCAGTAATTTATTGTGAGCCTTTTTTTTATTGAGGGCCCTAGCAAAATACAAAAAAAGAATGTCTGCTTGACTGGACACATCAAGTACACCGGAGAATTGAAGCATGGTTCAAACCAAATCAGTAACAGTAGGCAGACCTTTTCTGAAGCCATGCTGATATGATGACAACACATTCTGATGTGCTAAAACCTCTTGAACATAATTTGCAACAGTGTGCTCCAAAAGCTTATATTAAGTAGTACTGGTGATGGAGATGAGGTGACAGAAAGCTGGTCACCTTTTGTGGACTGGAACACACGTGCTGTGCCAGTCAGCTGGTGTTTTATTTCAGGATTACATTCATACACTGCTGCAGCGAGTGCATTTGATTAAGGTTATGCGTTGTTAGTGGCTATCTGGCACAGTCCTCTTATACAGAATAATACATAAGCTTTCTGAACCTTCTCTTTTTTTTCTTTTACATAGTGTTTGGGTCTGCAATGTGTCATGCTAGTAAAAAATACATGCCGGGAACCGCATTGACACCGACTGCATTGTAAAACACGAGTTGCCTCTGCATTGTAAACTTCAAAAATTGTTTGCTTAACCATTAGCTGGGCACACACTGTGACAATCAAGCTGACTACACAATAAGAATAGATGCTAATTAAGACAACTTGCTATAAGTCAGCCATAATGAAAATCACTGTTCCACTTTAACCTACCATTATGAACAAAACAGACATGAGCACAGAACACTCAGCTGCGAAATGGAAGCAGTATTAAACTTCAATAGTGCATTATATAGCTACATTTTCTTGCATTTTATAAAATCGAACGTAAAGGGACCAAAAACTGATATTTTAGGCCATTGATATTTTAATTCCATGCTGTGAGGGCTGTTGCTGTTTCACTTGTTGACAGAAGGGCAGTAATACTTTTGAGCACAATTTATCATCACACTTTGAGGAAAATGTGAATACTAATAAGGTATTACAAGCTTCCTCAAAAAGAAAAACCACGATGCATTTTTAAACAGAAAAGTGGTGTAGACCTATGCGGGAACATGACAGGAAATTTGCGAGGATAGGGTGGCTGTGACTGGTGCAGCACAAGGCTATTGGAGACAAGAGGGAAATGCCTTTGTTCTCCAGTGGACGTAACTGGGCTGAAAATGACAATAATGATGCCATGTGTTGGGGTACACTTATAGCACTAGTTTCATTTGAGGAATCTGCTTCTGGGTTGACTTGACTTGCTGTGCCAAACAAAACTAGATTTACATTTTAAGCTGGTAATAGTAGGCTTGATTCTATCTATATAAGGCCATAATCTTTTTACTTCTGGCTGATACCATGCTTTGGTTAGATGATGGTCCATGTGAACACGCAGAAATGTCAAAATGACTAGTACGCCATATGCTACATTGTGTGCATTCTCTTCTGGCATGGTGCCAGCTTAAAGGAGAGGCGAAATATTAGCAGCACTTCATTATGTTCTTCATGAAAGAAACAAGCATGTGAAGACGCCGCCGCGTTGTACATGGGCGACAAACAATAGCCATGTTGAGCTAGTGCTTTCTTGAAGTGCATATCTGAATTTCAAGCAAAGAAGAGCTCGTACGATAGAAGCCAATCATGCACTTAATGATCAGAGACATTTACAGTGATACGACAGAATGATCAGACAGTGCCACTCCTGCAATATACATGCTTGTATAAAAGCGATATAATTTAATGAGGCAAGCTGAGTTTGTAATTTGTAAAGTTGATGAGAAAAGTTCAAAAGACAAATGCACTTTTATGAAGTAGTGTAGAGTTTGTCTCTGACATCCTGCCTGGCTACTGATGAACTTCCATCTGTGTTCCTCAAGAACCTGGTAATATGCATTGCTGGAAATAGCAGAAAAACACCCTTTTTTTATATCTACAGCCTCAGTCAGAAGTCTTCAAGCCACATGGTTTGCTTTCGAGCCCTAAAGCAGTGCAGATACAGAGCCTCTTAACACCAAAAGGCCTTGAAAGATGGAGAGATTCACACACCTTGCAGAGATTCACAGCTTGAAAGGTCTCCACTACACGGTAGAATAGCAAACAATGTGGCCTGAATTAAGACTTTTAACTATGGAAGAAATGCAGAACATATCACTTCACAGGACGCAGTACTCTACTAGCCAGCGTAAAATTGCTACCCAGCAGTCATTTTCAATGACAGGCAGCATGGAAAAGTCATAGAATTGTCATCACACAATGTCGCTTGCAAATGTTTCTGAAAAGCAAATGCGTCATTGTAACTCCTTGGGTGTAGCTCTTTACATTGAAGAGATGTGCTGGAAACATACAGTTTATCAAGCCCATAGCAAACGTGACACAAGAAGAGAGCACACTGTGTCATAGCTAGTATTGTCCATACCTCAGAGTGACCCTCAAGTTGTGTTCATATGTAATTCGCTGAAATTATGTGCTTAGCCTTCAAGCCACTATGCCGGATGGCATTTCCTCCTTGACCTTCTTTGCTCCAGAAAAAAGTGGCATTGAGTTGTTCGTAGCAGCTGAGAGCACTGAGGGGAAGCACCTAATTTTTCTGAAAAGAAGGCACTGGGTCGAGACTCGACAGTGCTGGCTGTCACAAAACTGTGCTTTTTACTCGCAAGGAGCCCAACTTATGCTCCCAGTTCGATATCACTCACTCAAGTAGGTAGTGGTCACGGCGGTGTCGCTGATGTTAAAGAGTCCAGATGCCTCAGAGACGAAATGACCTTGGCAAGGCGAATTGGACAAACACATGGAAGGTCAGCTGGGCCTCTGGAATCCCCGAGGAAAAATGTGCTGAAGTGTCTGGCACGTGGGATGCCCTGGACATCGTGGCAGCAGCGGGTACCTGCGATACACATTTGTCAAGATCATTAAACTTGCTTTCCAAATTGTGTTCAGATCAATTTCTTCAGAGCTATTGGGAGATCCCCTGGTTGCCGTGGTTAGCCTGACGCTTTTTCACATTTTCCCATCTTGTCGAAATGGAGGAAGGGCCTTCCTGTCTTTCAACCTTCCTTGCTCAGGAAAAGAACCGGTCTCCATTGAAGCTGACTATAGTTGGCAGGCTATGGCTGATATCAACTGGAATGTTGGAAGCCTTTACTGGTCTCCGCTTGGCTGTGTATTGTCTAGTGAATGCTTGCTTCTTATTTACGCTTTTTCATGTTTAATGTCTTATGTGGGTCCTTGTTACAGAAAAATGGAAAGGATGGAAACCCTATTGTAGCAAATCTGATTCCCCCATTCTAGTTGTAGTATGCAGGGTGCCCCCAAAAATACTCAGGTATTCAACAATGGCTGATTACAGCGGATGCTGTTCCAGTGCGGCTAGCTAAATAAAGGATTTGAAGATGCAGTTAAATCACAAAATTTAGCCATTCACTTAATTATAGTAGAGTGAAGGTTAGGTTTATTAGGTTTATTGGGGTTTAACGTCCCAAACCGTCTCAGGCTATCAGAGACGCCGTAGTGATGGGCTCCGGAAATTTCAACCACCTGACGTTCTTTAACATGCACTGACATCGCACAGTACACAGGCCTCTAGAATTTCGCCTCCATCGAACTTCGGCCACCGCGGCGTGACAAAGTTTGATGTCATATGCTGCTATGAAGACCTGGAGCATTACAGATATATAAACTGTGGACCTTGGTGCATTATAAATTTAATTAAGGCAGCATTCCCTTACAAGAACTTGGAGGGAAAATTCAGTCATCGCTTTGTTTGTAATCTGAGAGGTTGACCTGACTTCAGGGCATTTTGAGAAATAATTCACATGAGATATAGCATGCTTGTACGTATATGGAGCTCGTGTGAATGGTCCAACAGTATGTTCTGCTAATTCCGGTCAGGGACTTTCTGGTGTTGCAGAAGCACAGCAGATGGCTTGATGTCTTGTCAGCCTCTTGGCACATGGACCAATTTCTGATTGGTTGTTGAACTTGTCCGCCCATCGCTTGCCACCAGAACTGCAGTCTCAGAGCCTAGCCGTAGAGTGTACAATCTCAGGGTGGCCTTGTGCATTGGAGACAGTTGAAGTTGACCAGCCAGTGATGAGGAGACTGCGATTTGTCTTGAACAACGTATTAAGTCACCTGTAGCAAAGAGTTCCTGGCAAACGTGAAAGGAAGGTTGTATTTTAAAGGAAAGTTGACTACTTACTGGCGAAAATCAGGATTGCTCTCCGACTTGCTGGATACTGTGGCCCTCATCAACAGCCTTTTGGAACTTTGCTTTATTGTGCATGCATACTCAACAAGATTACTCAATTACTTTGAACTTCGGCTTTTGTTACTGGGAGAGGAAGGCAAAAAATCCGTCAGTGACCTGGTTCTTAGATCTCATGCGATACTCTATGATACAATCATAGCACAGAAGTCCATTGCACCACAAAGCAACTCGATTGACTCAGTTTCTTGAGTAGGATTTGACAGCACTAGCTTGATGGTAGTAATGAAAGAGGAAGTAAAGAAAGCCTTAGGAGCAATGCAAAGGGGGAAAGCAGCTGGTGAGGATCACGTAACAGCAGATTTGTTGAAGGACAAAGGTGAGATTGTGCTATAAAAACTAGCCACCTTGAAACCTTGACCTTGTGACCTTGAGTATACCAGCAGCTTGGAAGAACGCTAACATTGTCTTAATTCACAAGAAAGATTTCAAGGACTTAAAAAATTGCCAACCGATCAGCTTACTGTCCATTGCGTACAAGGTATTTACTAAGGTAATCGCAAATAGAATCAGGACAAACATAAACTTCAATCAACCAAATGATCAGGCAGGCTTTTGTAAAGGATACTCGACAATAGACGATATTCACACTATCAATCAGGTGATCAAGAAATGCACAGAATATAACCAACCCTATATATAGCCCTCATTGATTACAGGAAAGAATCTGACTGACTGGAAACCTCCGCAGTCATGCAGGCATTGCTGAATCAGGGTGCAGAAGAGTCTTATCTGAAAATACTGAAAGATATCTAAAATGACTGCACAGCTAGCATAGTCCTCCATAAAGTCACCAATAAAATTCCAATATGGAATGGTGTCAGGCAAGGAGACACGATCTCGCCAGTGCTATTCACTGCCTCTTTACAAGAGGTGTTCTAAGGTCTGGATTGGAAACAGTTGGGGATAAGAGTTTATGGAGAATATCTAAGTACTTTGTGATTCGCTGATGACATTGCCTTGCTAAGTCACTGAGGAGATGAACTGCAAAGCATGGTCAATAAGTTAGACAGGCAGAGCAGAACGCTAGGTCTAAAAATTAACATGCAGAAAACCAAAGCATTGTTCAACAATCTCGCAAGGGAACAGCAGTTCACAATTGGTATCGTGGTGCTGGAAGTGGTAAACAAATAACTTTACTCATGGGAAGTAGCGACCGCTGATTCGGATCATGAGGGGGAAATAACTAGAAGAATAAGAATGGGGTGGAGTGCATATGGCAGGTTCTCTCAGATCATGAATGGCAGTTTACCAATATCACTCAAGAGAAGAGTATACAACAGCTGTACCTTACCGGTACTCACCTATGAGGCAGAAACGTGGAGGCTAACGGAAAGGGTTCAGTGTAACTTAAGGTCAGCATAGCAAGCTATGGAAAGAAAAATGATAGGTGACCAAAAGCGGGAAAGAGAGTGAGCGAACAAACGCAGGTTAATGACATCCTAGTCGAAAGCAAGACGAAGAAATAAGCTTGGTCAGGTCATGTAATCTGGAGTCAAGATAGCCATCTGTCTTTAAGGGCTGTGGAGTGGATTCCAAGAGAAGGCAAGCGTCGCAGGAGATGATAGAAAGTTAGGTGGGCTGATGAGATTAAGAAGTTTGGGGGGATACAGTGCCCGTAGCTGGCAGAGGACAGGGTTAATTGGAGAGACATGGGAGGGGCCTTTGCCCTTCAGTGAGCGTAGTCAGGCTGATGATGATGAGCTTGATGGTAGTGCTCATAGAGTGAATGGGTAGTATGACAGGTGCACATGCATGCAAGTGCTTCACAGTCCCTTCAGCATCATCATTATAAGCCTAAGTACATCCACTGCAGGACAAAGGTCTCTTTTGATGGCCTCCATTTCACTCTGTCCTGTGCCAGCTGCAGCCAGTTTATCTTTGCGAATTTTCTAACAACATCCATGCGACCGACTGACTGCCCTCCCCCTCCTAGCTATGTTTGCCTTCTCTTCTGTTGCTCTAAGGGGCCTTCAATTATCTCTTCATTGCATGCCCTGTCTATTTCTCGTTGATTTGGGCTTGCATATACTTAAATCTTGTTACCTGACCCAACCACTCTGCCCTTTTCAGAACTCTTGAGCTTTCACCCCTCCTGGATGACAAGATTTTGTTTCTTTTGAAGGATACTGGTAAGCTGACCAGAGAGTATCTGTCAAATGCACACCACCCCATTCATATTTTTCTGCCTATTTCACACTCCAGGTTATGATCTCAGAGGAATACCTGCCCAAGGTAGATGTATTCCTTTCCTGGTTATAATCTTGGGTGAATACCTGCCCAAGATAAATGTATTTCCTTACCGCTTCCAGTGGTTCACTGCCTATCGTAAAGTGTTGTTCGCCTCCTAGAGTGTTGAACATTTTACCATTTAGCTTTCATATTCATATAGTTTTCTTCTTTTCAGACCTATCATTCTGTTTACTGGCCTGTTTAATTCCTCAGCCATGCTCTGCAATCTACCCCATGAATTACTTATTTTAGCAAAGACAGTGTCATCAGGAAATCGGAGATTACTGAAATATTCTCTATTAACTTTAATCCCCAACTATCGGAAATGCAAATCCTTACCTGCCACTTTTCCCCTTCACATTGCTTACGAAGCTTTCTTATTATTGTCTGTCGGCTACTGGCAGGATATCCAACTCTGCATCGCACCTCCGCCTCTACTCTTACAGCACGTTCCCTCTTCAAATATTTTCTTTCTGCTTTTAAGAACATTCTCGATTTTAGTGCAGCAGTTCTTACATCTTCAGAAGCTCTCTGCTGTACGTAGAACAGCTTCGAGTCCGACGTCGGAGGCATCTTACTGTGACTGCCATATTCCAAGGGTTGAAGATGGGAGTGTCTAGACAACAGTAGTTTGGCATCGTTGACTCTGTCAGTTGTCCCACTTGCGCGAACAAATGAGTGAGCTTTGCAAAGAATTGCCATTAGCTTGGCTAAGTTAGGAATGAACTTAGCATAGTACTCTGTCATTCCACAGAAAGATCTAAGTTTCAAAACATTCCTTGAGATTGGAGTGTTGATGGAGGTAACCTAAATTTCACTTGCTCACTTTACGACCTAAGACACAACATGCTGGCATGCTGACATAGCGCACTTTAACCAGGCAACGGCTCTTAAATTGAAGCAGTTCTTCATGGAAAGAAGGCAGTCCTTGTTGCCACTGTCTAGTGTTGATCCGAGGCGGTTCAAAGGAGGACATGCATGGCAGGGTGAACATATACTTGAGATACTGGGTGACTAAACTAAAAGAATACTAGCAGCGTTCACACACCCGCATCCATGCAAGTGTCAATTAATTGTGCCCTCCTACTCAATATTTCTGCCTCAGATGACATTCTTGTATGCAAGCGCCACTTTTTTCCGCACCGTTCGAACCTTCCTGCGCGACGACAAGGTTCTGATCGAAGTACATCTGAAGTTCAGTAGGTCATTAGAGTAGGGCCGAACTTAGAAAAATATGCTGCTAAGCCGTGCTTTCTGCGCTGACATATCGCAGAGAGCACGGGTGTTTTTTTAGTACTTGGCCTCCGCGGAAATGCGGCCGCCACGGCCGGGATCTAAACCGCGACATTGGGATCAGCAGCCGAATGCCACCACTGAACGGGTGGTATTTTATCCTATACTGACGAGATCTATTAAGCAGTTAATTCATGAGTTATGACCCGGAAACATGAGGTCGTATCTTCAAAAACACACTCGTTTTTCAGCTGCTTCCGTATCCCTTTGAAAATCCTCGGACACTTATCTCGTGGTCTTGAGCGGATTTTCCAAACACAATGACATGGCACGCGTTCAACGAAACTCCGGAACACGGTGACAAAACCTGAGCAGAAAACTTACAGCCGCAATCCGGACATGGCTTGCGCCCATCTCGCCGCAGAAATCAAGGGATAGGGTCGGCGGGGGTCACCCTCCTGCCACGTGACCTATGTGGTGCGCGCGTGATTTGAACGGCGCTGGCAAGTTTGTAAGGCGCGGTTGCGAGGCGCTACAGGCGAATATGCCTTTTCACGCTTCGCTTTGGGTCTAACTGCATAGCTGTAACTGTTTGTGCTGAGTCGCGTCTGTGGCACAACTGTGTGCTCGTTCAAAATCAGCTGTGCTTTGGCATTAGGTCGCTTCATTCGAATTCCATCACATCCGGATGTGATGAAATATGAAAACAAAATGTGTTGGGTTTTATGGCACATAAGCAGCTAAGGCTATCATGAAGTGACTGCATTTGCTTCATCCTAAACGCCTGCTCACAAGACGTTTCAATCTGATACAGTCCATTGTAGTACTTCTGAATGTGCTGCCCTGCACGGACAGCTGAACATTTTAGCGAGGGCGAAAACGACGTATTTATTTTTTTTTTATCTGGTGATATTTCTTAATGGCGGTCTGAGGCGTGCCAAATGACGGGAACAGACACTGAAACACATGACATCGGAAAAGGTTTGCTGAACAAATGAAGTACAGCGATGATGAGGTCCGGAGTTTTGCAACACCTATGAAGGTTTCTGACGCAGGAGACATGATTGCAGTTGGGGTTACCTGGCGTTAGCTGTAGCGTCTACTTCAATACCAGTTTTCGTTCAGAATCATGTTTGTGAATTGCACAAAATTACGCAGCATGTCTATATGCTGAACATGGCACTGGCTTTTGTTTGTAGTCTAGCTACATTGATACGACAAAAATAACGTTTTTTGATTCATAACAACGTAATAAACTTTCTGCCTAAGTTAACTTTCATTATAGTTGTATTATAAAATGTAAAAATAAAACTAAAATTTAAAATATGTACAATAAAATCTGGCCACCCTGTAAATTTGAACAAAGTGCTGGCAACAACAAAAAACACTTCAGCACTGTGCTTTTTAATACCTGTAATTATGCGCAACTTCTAAAATTAATTATGTATATGTGCCTAAACAATAAAAACTTTTAATACCAACGTTCCTAGTTACAGAAAAATCTGGCCACCATTACTTGCCAGAAAAGTCTGGCCACAAAGTAACGATATATTTAGCGCGCTCCGCAGTACGGCGCCCGTGCGCTCTTTGCCACCTGACCGTGTCTTAAACACGTAGTTGTCATTACAACAACGTAATTTTATCGCTTCCCATCTCAAATTTGCAAATATTCATTCCTTTCGAACAAAAACAGCGCTCAGACGGCGCGGTAGGAGTTCAAGGTCGGAACGCGAGCAACGCCTCTAGGGGCAGCACATGTCTAGGGGCAATGCTCTCCGCCGATTTTTCTGGCGGAGAGGCAGTCGCTCGAAAGATTTGCGACCGCAGTCGGCAGACCAAAGCTGCGAATGTTGATAACGTGTGTTCACGCCATTTAGGCGCCTGTTATTGGGTGATCAATAGCGGTCGGTGAGCTAACTGCCCAAATACCTCAGTGTCTGACCGCAGAGACGCACGTTGTCTGGTCGAGCAGACGACGCGCGGAAGGGCGGGAATTTCGTTTTGATTTTCGTGCGCTGAGCGTGAATTGAATTCTGTAACAGCGCAACTCATGGATCACCATGTTGGGATGCGAGCGTGGCGGCTCAGTGAACAAATAAACATGATGATATGCAGGCCACGTAACTTGAGTAAGCTTGCGAACCTCACCTTGTTCTCGTAACGTTGGCACGCATGAAAGCTTTGAGATAGGCTCGGTGCAAACGCCTTGAAATGCGTGGCATCGCGCTTTAATGCGAAATTTTGAAGGTGGGGAGCACGTTTTGAAAGAACCGATAGCGTGTGCTTGCTTAGCGGGGCGCAGAGTAACCGAACGCATGCGCAGACTTTCAAGTGGATGGATGTCGCGGTCTTCCTTCAGTCACACCTAAGGGAATGTCATAAAATGAAATCACACCTAGCGGCCTGCGTATCATGTTTGTCACTATTTTTTGTAGCGAAAAAACCTGAAAAATAGTCTGCATGGAATTTTTACTTTCTGTGGTGATGGCATGAAGCATTTAACAGGTACCGTAGTGAAAAAATAATCCAGGTGCCGCCGCGGTGGCTCAGTGGTTACGGCGCTCGGCTGCTGACCCGAAAGACGCGGGTTCGATCCCGGCCCCGGCGGTAGAATTTCGCCTCCTTCGAAATTCTAGATGCCCGCGTAATGTGCGTTGTCATTGCACGTTACAGAACCCCAGGTGGTCGAAATTTCCGACGCCCTTCACTACGGCGTTCCCAGTAGCCTGAGTCGCTTTAGGACCCCCATAAACCAGCATAAATGATACATGCTGAAGCGACCCACGGCTCGCAAGTTTTGGCAGCTGTGCAGGCTGTTTCATCTAAAAATAGGCTGTGATTTCCAACATCCTTTTCCTCGTCGTAGTGTTCGTCGTAGGCCCTGATTTGCCCGCATGCACAGCCTCCTCTATGCTCCGAGAAACGAAGGACAGTACCACCATGAGAGAAGAGATAATATAATTATCAGGAAACATGACAGTTGTTAATATCGAGTATGGAACATTACAGAGCTAAGGCATACCCTGCGAAGGAGGTAAGTGCGATGCATTGAGATGTGAAAATTTAGATGTAAAACAGCGAAGACTTCCTCACAGTTCCTGTTGGTCCCAGGCATATTCGAGTGATTAAAACAGTTTCTTCATTTCGTGTGTGGATGCCGTACTTGTGTTTAAACTACAATGCGCAAAGCTAAGATTGTGGCGACCAAAAGTGCTATGTCGATAAGACTTTCAATGCCTTAGAAGCTGAGAGCTTTGAAATGAGATTTGATAAGCTTAAAAACAGCCTGTGTGCTGCTTTGTCTGAATTCGTTTTCTGCATTGTTTTAATTTTTTTTGCATGCTTACCGTATCACACGACATATTACAGAAGGTTAACAAGTTGCACTCTGAAAATTGACCAGCCGTTTGTTAACCACATGAGAAAATAAAAAGCAAGCACTTCAGTGAAATTGCACACTACACAGGCCCGAACCCAGCCCAGGACCGTAAGTTTACGGGCCCGAGCCTGGCCCGGGCCCTGCAAAAAATTGCTATACCCAGACCCACGGGCGAAGCCCGGGCTTTTGGGTATGCACAAGCCCGTGCAATGCTTATACACAACCCCCTTGCTTTTTTGAAGGCGCCCCCTTCTTTCATTACAAATTTTTTTTTGAGTCTCCAACTTGGTAGTCACTGGGACACACAGCTGCAAGCCATCTATAAGGGGACTGTGCTTAAGGCTTGCATGCCTGTATGAATGCATCCACTACTCGAACATGAAACTGTTACTAATGGCGTTATAAACAAAGTAAATTTACACTGCAACACAAGAATTTACTTCGGTAAGGCACAAAAACAGCGACATATATGCAATAATGTTTTCGTGCTACAAATACTCTATTTTGGGCTTGACTAGCTCATATTTGACAAGGCAGTATGCCGCCAAGGCAACAACAGCAGTATGACAGACTTGGCTCGATCGCCAAAAATGGGGATGAACAGAACCTCCGGCAAATCACGATGCAAGGGTCCATTTAGTCTGTCGTGCACAACACGTCGCAGGCTTCGTCCAGAGGCAGGCTTTGCAACAATTCTTGTATGTCGTCTGCCTTGTCGGAGACCAGAGCAACGAATTCGAACGGGCCCCGGCACCTGACGTCGGCGCGCTGGGGACGCTCCGAGAAGTCGCCGTACCACATGTCCAGTCTAAGTACGCCGCCGTAGTCTCCGAAGTTGAGCGCCAGTTCGGCTCTGATGAAACTGTAGCTTCCCGCAGTCTGAAGCTTGCGGCGCTGCAAGTGCAGGCTGTGTTTCCGCTCCGTATTCTCGACCTGCTGCTGGCGCAGTACGTAGGCCTCGAGTCGCTTGGGCAGCTTCTCCAGGGCTTCTTCCAGCGACGAGTTTTCGATGTCTTCACGCAGAGCCCAACCCATGGCCAGGGGCAGTCTCGTTACATGGACAGTAAGCTGCTTGTCGATCATGCATTCGAACTTCTGGCCGCCCATCTCGCACGTTACCTGCAGAGAACCGTTTTCAAAGGCGCGCAGCTTCAAGCCGCCTGCTGACCGTTCTTCGTCGGCACCTTCGGGCGATGGAGGGTTACGGTCCATAGCGTTTCGATACAATGCTGGGACGCGAAAGTGTCGGGCCAGAAACTTTCTTTTATGGAACGGCTATGTCTTGACACCGAAGAAAACACCTGCCAGTGTTGGCCGACCTGCTCGCCGTCCTCTGCTCAATCCAGACAAATTGCTCCAAGCTTCTTCCTTCTCCAGACATTGATTTCACGCGAAAATTCAATGGCGAGGGGAGGGGGGTGGAATTAAAGCTTCGCCGCCCCACGTGACCTGACAGCCTGCGCGCTGGATTTGAACGCCGCCGGGGGTACCGCGAGGCGCGGGCGCGAGGCTTTTAGAGCTACGCTTTAGGCCCAACTGCAATTTCTTAACAGTTTGCGCAAATTATTTCTCGTGAAAAAAATATGCATCCTGTAACTCGTTGAACATCAGTTAATAAGTACAGAAAGTTGGGCTAGTTGGTGGGGATTCATACTTAGCAGCGCAAAAAACGAGGACATTTGAACTACCGCAGTCAGGCTCCATCCAGTTCCTAGACCTGAGGATTGGTTGCCATGCGAGTGGGGTGTGCTGGGAGTATCGCCCAAGGACGGAAAAGCCCCTCCTCAATCACAGATCTGGTCATTCAAAGTTTGTAAAGGCCGGCATTGCTAGTTCTTGCCTAAAAGCCTCCTTCTCAAGATCCTGCTGCCACAAGGTTTAAACAAGCTTCCTGGCACAAATACGCCGGCTTAAGGAAGCAGGTTTTCCTGATCACACTCTGGCTAGAGTCACGGAAAGGATCTTGGCCAGGACCGGTAGGCCCGAGGTCATCGTGACAGAGGATGCGAGGAAAAAACGATTGGTAGGAATTCCGTATGTCCACGGTATTTCACATCGCCTAAAGAAAGTGGGGGCGAGGTATGGGGTAAACGTTGTTTACACCGCGAAGAATAAGCTTGCTGGTGTGTGCAGTGGTGTGCGAAAAAAGCTTGAGCATGGTGGTGTCCGCGGGAGGGGCAGTTGTATGATAGCCCACAGAAAAAGGATCGCAGATTGTGACACAGGTGTTGTATATCGCATTCCGCTTTCCTGTGGTAAGAATTACATCGGCCAGACCGGTCGGTGTATCAATGAGCGTTTAGCGGAACACCGCAGATCATTGAAAGGTGCTGTGTCTTCCAACCTCTCCTTGCATTGCAGGGGTTGCAAAGACTGCTTTCCCCACCTAGATAGGACAAACATCTTGTTCAGGCACAGCGATAAGGTTTGCCGGGAACTGATGGAAGCTTACTTGATTAAAAAAGAAGGAGACGCGTGTGCCGCATCACCGTCGGTCAGCCTGCAGGAAAAGGAGGTTCCTTTTCTGCGCAGGTTCTTGAGTATGAGCAGGCAATACGGGGGGTTGGCTTGATGTGATTACACTTGTTATCCTGTTGTTATGTTCGTTTTCACGCAGGAATGATATGTCATAGCTTTCCTTGCACGCGCGGTAGTGCTTGTTGTGTTTCAATTTTGTATTTTCTAACGCCTTTAAAAGCTTCCCTTTCGTGAATAAAAATTCAGTTGATAGTCTGCGCTTGTGTTGTGTCTCCTCGTTCGCTTTGGTCCTCGTTTTTTGCGCTGCTAAATATGAACATCAGTTGTCTATTTGAGTTACGTTTACTCCAGTAGGAACATCCGCTTTACTTGGTAAATTGGTTTATGAGGAAACGAAATGGCGCACTATCTGGCTCACATATCTCGGTGGAACCTAATACATACATAATACAGTGATACATTAAATTAAATAAATACAAAATAGAAATTATATATCCATACAAAATTATAACATTATTATATTATATAACACAAAATTAGAGTGTGCATTAGCCATCTGGCACCCATGGCAATCGTATCTCAGTATCGAATCGGAACCGATTCAAAATCGTCCACAATATGTGCGTGTGTTGCGACAGCGTGAAGTGCTTGACTGTTTAAAAGAGTATATAGCGAAGAATACGCTTCATTAAAGGAAACATTTTTATTTGACTCGACGTTTCGAACGAAGGACCGATCATTTTCAACGGGGATTTTTCCTCGCTAGTGTTTCCCCCTTTTTTAGGGGTTGGACACAGAACAGGTGACGGAGGAACGGATAGAAAGCGCCGACATAAGTAGATAGAAGTAAAAGAAATACAAGTAAGAGGAGCGACAAGTTCACGCATCCTTCCACGAGGGTAGCTGCACGGTCCCGCACCCTGTCGACCATCTCAGCTCAGCCCGACACGCCTGTCAACAAGCAAACATGCGGTCATGTCGATATTGTATTTCCCCACTCCTTACATGTTCAGCGCACTCTCCATCTTTTATTGCGGATCCTACTCCCTCTTTTTCCTATCTATGTTTATTTCTTTACTTTTACTTGTATTTTTTTACTTCTATCTACTTACGTCTGTACTCAGTGCGTTTCTGGTTCACCTGCTCTGTGTCCAACCCCTATAAAAGGGAAGTACCAGCTAAGAAAAATCCTTTTTGAAAAAGATCGGTCCTCCCATCAAAACGTCGAGTTCAATAAAAATGTTTCCTTATATATATATATATATATATATATACGGCTTAACTATAGTTAAGCCGCCGACGGTGGCTAAGTGGTTATGAAAGTTCTAGACGCCCGTCTACTGTGCATCACACGGTAAACCTGCTGCACGCTGCGAGCTTGTTTTTGCGAACTTGCATGAACTGCTCCTGCTCCGCGCAGATGAAGACGAGCAATGTCCAAACCGTTATCTTTATTACGTTCAGTATAGCGTCGCATCCAAGAGAACGGCACAAGCAGCGCAGCCGAGAAGAAAAGAAAGCATGACGCGATAGCGCAATGGGTTAATTCCCATGTAAGCAGAAGGTCGTTCTCTACTTTACATTGGCATGTCTCTGGGAGTCCCCATGCCCCTCCTGGCGCAGTGGTGCAGCGGTTAAGCGATGCGCCACTGCCCTGCGATGGCAGGTGCTCCCAGCGGTGGGCCTTGTGCTGCCCAGGTTGCTCTTCCCGAGCGACCAATCGCTAATCTAACTGCCACCTGGCACGGTGGGCAGTTTGCTTACTATCAGGTGGGCAGGTTGGGATGTCGTCGCAAGGTCACGGGGCCTACAGATTGCCCACCTGCCTTCTGGGTTGCTCTATGGGGACCGCCTGTCAGAGCAATGCTCACAACGCCGACAAAGACGACACCGGATTTTCTGGTGAACGGGGCCCTTTAACGCTCTCGCGTAAGAATGGTGCGAGCAGCGCCTGACACAGAATAATGCTGCAACAGACAGACACAGAACAAGCAGCTAAACCCACATCGAGAACCTCGTATATCCACCACGGGGGAGCCGCCCGTGTCTTGGCCACTCTCCCGTAGTGGGTGTGTGCCATCTTTATTTGAGGCCAACCAACCGACCTCCGTAGAGGAGCTTTACCTGTGTGTGAGCACTCGGGTTGGGCCCGCATCGCCTGCACGTACGGCCCGCAGGCAACGGACCTGGACCTGGGATAAGCACCTCACGTGGCCCCCGGCCATGGAGCCCCACCAGGATGCCCGCGGCCGCGGAATGCGCAAGCCTAGGACTGTGCCAGACGGACCTCGTTCACAGAGCGCACGCCGCGACCGGTCTCTCGAATCATCTCCGCTGCTAGAGAGGTGGATAGAGTGCGTGCAGCGCGCAACACAGCGCGCTGCCCTGACTCCGGAGACGGCGAAGGCAACGTTACGCACCTTGGCCCTTCCGCCACGTGCTGCTGCGATGGCGGCGCGCGCGGACGAACACGTGGAAGCCGCCATTGCCAGCCCGGTCCAGCAGCCACCACACGGCGACGGCCAAATTCCGGCAGCGGTGGTAGCAGCCGTAGAAGAGCCAGAGGGGGACGACGCCATGGATCAAAGCACCCATGGGCGTCCGGAGGGGGGGGGCAAGGGGGGCGGTTGCACCCCCCTGGAAAATCACTCACTCGAACCGTGAGTGATGGCCGCACACCAGGGGCGGTGGTGCGCTCAGTCAAAAGGGTAAAAGCAGCCCCGCATGGTCACATCTGCGAAATGCCGCGTCCGGGCGTGCGTCGTTCCGCCGTTTTCAAACCACGCCATCGTTAGCTCTACTGAAGGGCGACCTGTTCCAGACATACAGCGGCACCGGCGAGCATGTGTTTCGAGCCGCCTTGAGATGGGTGTCTGTTTCTTTGATCTCTAGAGAGATAGCGACACGGAGGCAGACAGTGCACGGGGCATCTTGTTTTCGCCTATGTCGTTACGCCGGTCACCGATGAATTCTTAAGGAGGGAAGGACAAATCAGCCGTGTCCACCCCCGCTTTGTCGGGCTGCTCAGGGGCAAGCGGGCGATGAGTTGGCGCCGCCGCCGCTCGCTGTCTCCTCCGATCCACGTGTAGCGCAGTTCGGTAGAAGCGCCGCTTTCAGAATCTCCGGCAAAGGGGATTAGCTGCTTTTGTTCACGGCGACGCAGTCTCCCGAGGCGCCCCCACACCAGCGTTCTTTGCGTCTTCTGTGAAAACCAGCGCCTTTGGTCAACGCAGCCCGATGGCGCCTGCCTGGCTCGCCTGTCACCTCTGGCTGGGCCTCAAATCACAACAGCGCCCATGTACTGTGCGTGTCAGTGCATGGTAAAGAGACCCAGGTGGTCGACATTACCCGGAACTCTGTACTACTCCATCCCTCATAGCCTGAGTCGTTTTGGGGCTCTGAACCCCATAAAAACACAAAAACAAATTTTCCGACCGGAGTGGCGAGTGTCCCTTCCCCTCGGAAGTTGCGCGGCGTTCCTTTCACCCCCAAAGTGCGCATTCGGGGATACTGCGGCAAGTAAGCCCTCGCACGTGTGCGCGCCTCTGTGTTTGTGCTTGGGTGTTTTTAGTGGCCGGTTGTCAGCGAAGCTGAGAACAACCAAGACAGCGGACGAGAAAACGACGAGCGGCGAGCAGTGTGTGTGGGGTTGCTCGACTGTGCGGATGCGCAAGCAAGATGGAGCGAGGTGTATGAAGCTGCGAGCGTGCATTTATCTTGTAAATAAGTTTTCGTTGTATATATAGTCATCTTTTGTTTTCAACGTACGCGTTCAACAGTTTTTCCAATCAATGTGTATGATGAGTGTGCACCGAGAGCGTGTAATGAAGCACAGAAGTGAATTTATCACACGTGTAATTACGCAATTCGCCCAGAAAAATCCGAGGCGCCTACAGTTGCTGTTCAAGGAAGACTGACTGAGTGACTGTAGTTGCGTGTTTGCGAACATATTGTGCTGTGTGCTGGTCATCAATCCGGGTGAGTCGAGAACCCGTATGCAGGAAGACTGAGCACTCTTCTCCACGAAGTGATATAGCATCTTTTTGCATTTTTTATTAATTTTAGTTGTTTCTTCGTTGATAAACTCCAATGTACCTCTCCTAGCCGCGCTTTAATTTGCTGTTTGTAATTTTTCTTTCATGTGTGCATTTTGTTTAATTTTTATTTATATATAAATAAATAAATTTACTCCGCAAATAGCGCCTTTTTGCTACGAACATACCCCCCCCCCCCCCCCCCCGGGGCACCAACGGGGCCCCCCCCTGCAAAAAATTCTGCGGACGCCCTTGAAAGCACCCATCGCAAGCGGCGCCGTTCCACCCAGTCTGAGGAGGGGAACAAAGGCAGCGGGGGCGAGGAATCTGCTGCCAAGCGCGAAGCGCTGCAGCTCACTGCACCTGTCTCACCTCCCCCTCCGCGTCCAGAGGGAGCGATCACAGGACAAAGAGCCAGGGAGGTGACAGCGGACAACAGCGTGTCTGCCAGTACTAGCTGCTTTCCCCCTGCTCTCGCCGGAACGCAAGCCCCCACCCTGAGGGACCAGCGGCCGGTAACGACATCGGCTGACGCGGCGCGGCAGAAGCCAGCAAACCCGGCACGTGACCAAGTGGCCGCAGCTGCGGCTCTCAGACGGAGCGCGGCGCACGCTGCCAGCGTGCCTGACAGCAACGAGTGCCACGCCCCCCCCCGGCATCCTCATGCTCCCTGGAGGCCGCCGGCCTGATCCCCTGGCGCCAGGCTTCAACCCGAGCACAGCGAAGGCGTAAGGCTGCCCTGCAGAGAGCTGCTGCTGCTGTGGCGGTCCATGAGGAGCTCCACTGGACAGTCCTGTTCCGGCCAGCGGAACGCGGCGTGGCCATAAGCAGGGAACAGGGCTGGGAGATTGCTGAGGAGCTGGGCCCGCGCCCAGGCGTGCTGGCGGTTCGCGTTAATACGCGGAGGAATGTGGTGGCGGTGGACACCGGCTGCGCAGCTACCTTCGGCTCGCTTCTGGCCACGACTGTCATCCGTGGCCTGGCTGTGTGCGCCAGGGAGCCAGCTCCTCGCAACCAGTCCAGTGGGCTCGTGTTCGGCGTGGACGCGCGCCGCTCAGCGGACCAGCTGCTTGCCGCCGTGGAATCGGCGGTGGCAGTGACGTCGGCGTCGCTGTCGGGAAGCACGCTGCTTCTCCGATTTGCGGCGCCGATCCCGCCACCGTATGTGTTCATTTACAGGCGGCGCCTCGCTGTCCGGCCCTGCCGCCCGCGCCCACTGCAGTGTTCCCGCTGTTCCAGCCTGGGCCATGCCACCGAGGCCTGCAGAGCTGCTGCCCGCTGTGCCCGTTGCGGTGGACCACACGAAACTGGGGCGTGCACCAGCGGAAAATCGCGCTGCTCAAACTGCGGCGGCCGACACCCTGCCACGGACCCTTCATGCCCCCACTGGCAACGAGAGAGGCATGTCGCCACGATTTTGGCTTCGTCAGAGGTGCCTCTCTCACGACGGGCCGTGCGCGCGGTTGTACGTGAAGAAACGGCGCCGCAGGCTGCACAGCAGCAACCAAGC
This sequence comes from Amblyomma mixtum, assembly GCF_055824585.1. Classification (NCBI taxonomy): domain Eukaryota; kingdom Metazoa; phylum Arthropoda; class Arachnida; order Ixodida; family Ixodidae; genus Amblyomma; species Amblyomma mixtum. Next base: position 225,323,325 of record NC_143014.1, on the reverse strand, counting down.
AAGCGCAGCTATGCGCAGGTTGTGGGCCACAGCAAGCAGCAGCAGCAGCCTTCTCAGCAGCTCCGGCCTCAGAAGCAGCGGTGGCAGCATCCCAAGCAGCCGGCCGGTTCCCGCACCGCACCAGTGAGGCCCGCACCCACTACCTCCGGTGGTTCCCCTCTGGACGCACGCGATGCCTTAATCGAGCGCCTGCAGGCCGCGCTGCGAGCACTAAGCGTGCTCCTGCCAGAGGGCTCCGAGGGTCGCCGCATCTGTGAGGAAGCGACAGGCCCTCCTGCACTAAACAGCCAACAACATGGCTAGTCGCCGGGCAGCACCCCGCATTCCCACAGTCCTGCAATGGAACGTCCGCTCCCTTGCAGCGCGATACGCTGAGCTCCGCTCACGCATAACATCCGAACAACCAGAGGTGATCGCGCTGCAGGAAACTTACGTCCGGCTGCGGGATGGGGAGCCCCAAAGGCGGCTGCCCGGCTACATCGGCTACCATTCACCAACGAAGTGTGAGGAGGGGTCATGTGCATCAATCCCTTGCGGCGACCCAGCCCATCGACCCGGAAAATCGCGGGCCTCCATCTATGTGCGGCGCGACGTCCAGCACGCGCTCGTCGGCACGGCGGCGGCGACGAGTGACGTTCAGGAGTGCGTGGCAGTGACAGTGCGCGTCGGGGGTGTTGACACATCAGTAGCCAGTGTTTATGTGCGCCCAGCTGTGGCGTGGAACGCGCTGTGTTTTCGTGCTGTGTCGTCGTGTTGTGCCCCGCGCCAGCTCATAGTTGGTGACTTCAATGCCCATCATTGTGCGTGGGGCAGTGCGCGCAACGACCGGCGCGGCGACGACCTGCATGACACAGCAACGCAGCTGGGACTCACTCCCCTCAACACTGGCCAGCCCACCTTCCGACGGCGTGGATCGTCAGGCTCCTGCATCGACGTTGCGTTCGCGTCCAGCGGCATCGAGGCGACCTGGCGTCGTGCACCATCCCTCTGGGGCTCGGATCACTTCTCCATCACCATAGAGCCCACTGCTAAAGAGGCGCGCCCCATGCGTACGTACGCTATCGTGAATTGGGGCCGCTTCCGCCAAGAGGTGGACGCCGCCGCTGCGTCCGGCGCCGATTACTTCACCAGTCTTGTCCGGAGCGCCCTCGCAGCCACGCGTCGCGCAGAGGTGCGGGCAGGTCAGCCAACACCCGACAATAAGCTGCTCGATCTGCGCGACAAAAGGGACAAGGCGGAGCGCAGGGCGCGACGGACGGACAAGCCAGAAGACTGGACGGTCTACAATCGGTTAGACGCAGCGGCAAGACGTCACTCCAACAAGCTATATCGACGGCAGTGGGCTTCTCTCTGCAACACGATGGAGAAGGATCGCAGCTCGCGACGGCTCTTCACCACACTGCGGCGCATCACTACACCTCAGGCGAACCCTCAGCCACTGGCCGCTCTCGCCATCTCGAGCGGCCAAACAAACCAACAGCTGGCTGAGCAGTTCGCTGACCGATTCGCGCCACAGTGCCCCGCGAGCAGTGCAGTGACGACATCGGGCCCCAGTTTCGACGCCAGTGCCTCTTCCCCCGCCCCGGATGACGGCCCGTGCAACGCGCTCTTCACTGCGGCGGAACTGAACGACGCGCTGCGCCACTGCACCCGCCGCTCAGCGCCCGGGCCGGACGGGGTTACCTTCCAGATGCTGCGCAACCTGGACGCGGAGCAACGTCAAGTCCTCCTGCGGCAGCTCAACCTGGTGTGGGAACGCGGGGTGCTACCTGAGGAGTGGCGCACAGCGGTCGTCTGCCCGATACCGAAGCCAGGCCGCCCACCCACGGAGCTCAGCGGATACCGTCCAGTGGCGCTGACGTCGGCGGCGTGCAAGCTGATGGAGCATATGGCGCTCCAACGCCTGCATGCGCGGGCCGCGGAGGCGGACTTGTTCGACGAGCGTCAGACAGGGTTTCGCGGGATGCGCTGCGCGGCAGATTCAATCGCGGACGTTGTCTCCGCACTCGAGCACGCCGTGGCGGCGCGGCAGGTAGCACTGCTCTTGCTGCTCGACGTCTCGAGTGCGTTTGACAACGTCCACCGTGCGGTAATTCTCGCGAGGCTGGAAGAGGCGGGCGTGGCCGGTCGTCTGTTGCGTTATGTGCAGGGGTTCCTTAACGCTCGCACTATTCGCGTGCGCGTGGGAGCGGCTCTCTCTCACCCCCGCCCGGTGGATCTAGGCGTGCCGCAGGGGTCGGTGTTGTCCCCGTTCCTGTTCAATGTGGCGATGTCGGCGGTGCCGGGCTGTCTGCCCACAGGCAACCGGCACCGCGTGTACATCTCCATATACGCGGACGACATCGCTCTGTGGTGCTTGGGACCTCCGGGCGAGGCTTCCCGCGTGAGAGACTGCCTCCAGGGTTCCCTTGACGCTATCGGCGACCGGTTGCGGGGCCTCGGTCTGGCGCTTTGCGCGCAGAAGTCTGCAGCCATGGCCTGCGGAGCTCGCAGATGCGCCCGCCTGGCGCCGCTGACGTTGGCTGGGACGCCGCTGCCGTGGAAGAGCTCCGTGCGGTACCTCGGCCTGGATATCGACCAGCGCCTCTCCTTTCGCCCCGCGGCGACCAGGGCCTGCCAGCAGATGAAGAGGACTACAGCCGCCGTGCACAAGCTCACCGCCCGGGGCCAGGGGATTTCTCAGCAGGCTGCGCTGCGCCTCTACAACGCCGCAGCCTTAGGGGCGATACTCTACGCGCTGCCCCTCGTCACGGTGCGCAAACCATCATGGAAGGCACTGGAGGTGCAGCATCGCAAAGCGCTGCGGACCTGCCTCGGCCTACCCGGCAACTCGCAATGCGAGGCCACACTGGCCGAGGCGGGCGCGTGGCCGCTGCAGCTACAGGCCACGCAGCGCTCGCTGCACCACATCGACCGCCTTCACCGCGCTCCGGACGGCGGGGAACTCCTGCAGCGCCTTCGTCAATACCCACGCTCAAGAATGGGCGCGGCACTGCAGGAATATGACCAGCTGACGCGCGCTGCAGCGGCCACCATCCCCGCCCTGCAGCTGCACCGCCAGCAAAGAGTGGTTTACCTGGGCTCTTCGACCACGGCGGAGCTACTGGGTCTTCGCCTGGGCTTGGACCTGGTGCTCACCCTTACTCCGCCGCCACCCAGGTGTGCTCTGCTGTGTGATTCTCGTGCCGCCCTCAGCCGCCTGCAGACTCCCGGCCGTGGCACCCCGTTGCTGTGCGCGTTACGCGAGCGCATTGAGCGCCTCGCGGAGCGCAGATGCAGTATTCGCGTGCAGTGGGTGCCCGGTCACTGCGGCATCCGCGGCAACGAGCAAGCCGACGAGCTCGCCACCGCCGCACATCAGCTTCCTCCCAGCGACGAACCGCTCGCCCTGGAAGACGTGCGTGCGGTGATCCACGACCACCTCCGTCAGCAACACCCGGACCCTCGCATCGCGCGAGGAGAGCGCATTTCTCTCGTCGGCGCGCGCTCACTGTCGCGCCTCCAGCGGGCGATGATCATCCGAGTGCGCGTCGGCTGCGTGTGGCCCGGGGTAAGACGGGTGCGCCACGGACTTTCGTCGAGCGACGCGTGCGCTGACTGCGGCGCAGTGGAAACATTGGAGCACATGCTCCTTCGCTGTACCGCTTCTGCAGTGCCGCGTCGCGAGATGCTCGCAGCCTACAGGGCGCTGGGAATCATCCCGGACAGTCTCGAAGCGCTCCTGTGGCCGCGCGGCAGTGCGCGCACCCGCGACAGAACAATGGTGAGCCTCTGTGTGTTCATCGAGCAGGCAGGCTTGACTTCCCGCTTGCTCTTCGCCAGGTAGTGCACGCGTGACAGGAACGCTCCGTTGGTGCTACCTCGGACGGTATACGCGGCCGGGCGCCCCACCCCGGCCGCTAGTGCAGTGTGTCGCGCGCGCGATTAGTCCGTGACAGGACGCTATATGTGCGCGCGGCTATGTACATTGTGTTTACATCTTTTGTGATTGTGCGCAGTGGTCGCTCGCGCGCACTTATTTTCGGACAATGTTTGGACATTAGCGCGCGAGCGGCGCGAACTTGATTACTTTTGTATTTTGCAAATAGTGTACAAAGCTCTCCCCTGTCCTTTCTTGCTCTCGCTCCCCTGTATACTTCTCCTCACTATCCTCTCCCTTTCATTTCCTCCGGCTGCAGCTCGGTTGCTTAAGATATTAGATAGCAATTGCCGCGGCCGGCAACACTCTTTTGCTTCACTTTTTATTTATTTATTTATTTATCTTTTTTTAAATAAACCACTACCACCACCACCACCTGTACTCCCGTCGCATTGAAACATGTATGAACCTCCAGGTAGGGTGATTTCGGATCAGATTATGCAATGGCTGGCGGTCGACATCTTCAAGTTACTTAACATTTTTATACGTCATTGAATGATGAATGAACGTAAAAGATCGCCATGTTGTTGCTTTTTTTTCAAGAAAAAAAAAACATCTGGTTGGTTTGGTTTGGTTTATGGGGTTTAACGTCCCAAAGCGACTAAGGCCATGAGAGACGCCGTAGTGGAGGGCTCCGGAAATTTCGACCACCTGGGGTTCTTTAACGTGCACTGACATCGCACAGTACACGGCCTCTAGAATTTCTCCTCCAAAGAAATTCTACCCGCCGCGGCCGGGATCGAACCCGCGTCTTTTGGGTCAGCAGCCGAGCACCATAGCCGCTGAGCCACCGCTGGACGCAAAAAGCTCTTGTTCACGGAAAGGTGGACTCCCGTGCTTACTCGCGCAGCTCCTTTTGCCAACTAAAAATATATTGCAAGGAGATGCGCTAAATTTTTTAAATAAAATTTTATTCTTATCGATTTTTACAATTTATCAAAATTGGCGCACGGAAAGTCTTTTTTATTTTTTGTTGCGAAAGCAGCACTACGTGAGTCGCCGAGCCATTTCGCGGAGCTGACGACAGGCCATACTGCGCATGCGCCGCCGCCGTCGCTGCGGGGTGACTCAGAGGGGCCGCCGCCGTGCTCGCCAGTTGCGCATGCGCAGTAGCGGCGCATAGCTAGCGTTCCGGGGCCGCCGCCGCTGCCGCGCGCTCTCCATCGCCTCTCTCTCTCTTTCCTCGTTGCTTTCTGCCAATTTTTCTACTTTGAAGGTCTTTGAAGAAGAAATAAACTGTAAACGCAAAATGTTTAACGCTGCTTTTCTCACACGTTTTTCTCCTAAACAATATAAAATTTACATATATCTCTTCTGCGGATAAAGCACTAATTTATTGCGCTAACTGCCCTCCTTGGTGCAATCCCGTCGTGCAGCGCGCACTAGACGACGCCGAAAGCTGACCGAAAGCAGGATTAGATAAAGAGGAGAAAAAGACGGAGCATCTCGAGTGAACAAATTTAAAAGAAGCGTCGAATATGATGGCAGTTTCGACGCATTTATTTGCGCTGCACTCACGCGCTCTCCAGTCGACAGCGCATGTGCCTTCAGCTCGGTCCTTCTTTTGACCGACATTAAATCTGATGAGAATTTGATTTTATCCCATATGCCCACACAAAGATGTTTTAAGGATGCACTGTGCTACCCGGGAGGCGTAGAAATCAATTCGGCTTTTGTGTGGATTCGTTGGCGCGCTGCTAATTAATGGAGGGAAAGCTGCAGAAAAGAACGTGGACAAGAGGGAACACACAAGACAGGACGGGCGCTGACTACCAACTCTTTATTTTTGACAGAACCAGCGCGTCTACAACACGCACACTGGACCACGTGGTGCACTCGACCAAATGATAACGCGAAGAGAGCCTTGGAAACATTGGAAAAAGATGAGACAGCTGTCAACGATCGACCCAGAACGAAGAACATCGTTACCTGTGCGGCTATAGGTCACACTACCTATGGGTCACACTACATAAGGAAAGAAAATTAAAAACAGCGGCTGGTGTCTACAACACCCCAGAAAGTATGACGAATGATAGCAGATAACAACAGAGTAAAAATCACGAGCAGAAACAGGCCAGAACGCGTAAAAGATGGCAGAAAAAAAAAACAGCTAGAAGAAAGAATTAAGCTGAAGAAACCAGGTAAATAAAAGCCGCTTTTTCTGCTACCGTGGGATCATTCATGTAAAACCAGTTGGTAATTCATGGTTGAAAAACAGCGCACAAAAGACTAGACACAAGAGTAAAGGCGACGACAGGACAAGCGCTGAACTCACAACTAAGGCTTTATTTCGAAAACCTGGGTATATAAGGAAGGCATAATCATGAAAACAAAATTGAACAAACAAAACTATGACAATGATAAAGCTAGCGTGCGCCCGAGGTCCAAAATCTGCCAAGAAACGTGATCTCGTTATCACTTAAAGCAACCGAAGGTTTGCTAACGCAGCCCCGTTGCTCCGTTGCGATGAAGTATGCTTCTGCTACTTCCCGCGTGGTTTGATCTCTGTGAGAATACAACACCTTTGCTTGACTTAACAAAGCAGTGCACTTTTTCTTCTTGTTCTTCATCCCTGCGCACCCCTTACAATGAGTAACAAGATAAGATTGGTCATTGCTTTTATCTAAATTGTTGTGTTCTTGCAAGCGCTTGTTCAAGCAACGGCCGGTCTGTCCGATGTAGCGGGCTCCGCAGGAAAGGGGAAGGCTGTAGACGACACACGTGCGGCAGTTGACAAACGGATCCGTGTGCGCGACACCGCAACCTTTTTTCTTTTTCGACACTTTCTTCCTTTCTATCGCAGCACGCACTTGTTTAAGCTTGACAGGAGCAGACAGCAAAACATCAACGTTGAACCTTCTTCCTACATTTTTCAGTCCGTGGGAGACTTGGTGCAAATATGGCACAACTGAGGTGCTTTTCTTTTCTTTTTTTGGACTGTTGAGTGGTGCATTCAGGGCATCCTGCCACCACTGTGTTGCTGACAGTTTCCGATCACAACTCACAAGGATAAGGAATGCCGGCTACCAAGATGCAATGGTGAACGAGGCTTGCTCAAGATTACTTAAGTGCTTCAAGCGACAGATGGCCCTGACTGCACCACTCAACAGTGGCGCTTGTCGTGTATAGGAATGACATGAGCGTGTGAATATTTCTGTACAGCACATCGAAGTGCACATTTCCACTACCTCGGCAGGGTGAGCTGTTTCTGAGCCTAAAAAAAAAAAAAAATAGGCACGCCTCCCCTATAGCTCGAGCGGAAGCAATGCCGCTTCCTCCTGTTCGGTTCGTTATAGAATTCGGAAATGAACGGTTTACTACGTGCGTTCTTTATCCTTTGTTTCTGAATTAATCGCGCTCTCTTTCTGGACCTGAAAAAGCCCAAGGACAGGCGCAGTCTACGTATCTAAAAGCCTTAAAGGGACTATGCAATGAGTTAAAAGTCACTTGTAAATGTTTTCAATACTTAGAAATGATGGTAAGAAGCATTCACACCAAGTATGTGTCTTCAGAACTGAGCCGGTAATTTATTATGAATTTTTAAAAACCGCGTTTTTTAAAATTCGCGGGCCGATTGGTTTGTTCGTAGTAACCGATTTTGAAACTAAAATCGGGAAAACGTCACTAGTCCCGTGACGTCGGCAGGCCACCACACGCTGTCATTCGTTGGAGCCACGGCAGCCACGACGTCGCGGGCACGCTTCCGGTAGCCGTGAAAATCGTCTGCTCGTGCCGCCGCGCGACCCCCTCGGGCAAGCTCGAACCAGGGCATTGTCTTCTCGCATATGTTTTCAGTTTACCTCTGCCGCCTCTTTCTGTCGGGAGTGCGGGAGCCACTCGCAGTGCCTTTGTCGCAGTGACAAGCAAAGAAATCCGAAGCGCGCCGCAATCCAGGAAGGCGAAGAGAGACGATGCCGACGCTTCTGCTGGGGTGCGACAACCGGAAGTGGCAAACCGAACGTCAGCGAATGACGTATTCATGGGCGCGGCCCAGTCCCAGAGCTGTTTTCTTTATTTTTTCCTGGTGCTCCGCGTGTACGAGTTGAGGGGTGAGAGGAGGAGCGCTGGCTCAAAAATTCTTCCGCTGCGGTGACGAGTGATGGAATGCCTATCTCTCGTCTGGTTTACGTAATCTCAATTAATTTATTGCACAGTCCCGTTAAGAACTATCTCATCGCTTGTCCTTGTGCTCCTCATGTCCATGTTTGTGTTGTGCAGTCCCTTGCTTAATAATGTACAACCGACTTGCCCAACAACGTGCACTTTTGACGACCGCGCCCGACCTGTATACGAACAGATTGTTGGCATGTATAAATGAGTGGCTCTGCCGGCTTTACTTCTGTGACCGCTTCGCAATGGTTCCAGCTCTGCTTTAGCTGAATTTCTCTATGAAATATTTTGTTGTTGTTTCTGTTGTTGCTAGAAGTATTGTTGTAGCAGAAGTATTGTTCAGGTATTTTCGGTACAGGATGTCAGGGCACGTACGCCATAAATGTACTGTATAAAGTTTTTTGACATAGTCTCTCAGAAATATTATCTCAGTTACTTGACCGCCGCCGCGGTGGCTCAGTGGCTATGGTGCTCGGCTGCTGGCCCGAAAGACGCGGGTTCGATCCCGGCCGCGGCGGCTGAATTTCTTTGGAGGAGAAATTCGAGGCCCGTGTACTGTGCGATGTCAGTGCACGTTAAAGAACCCCAGGTGGTCGAAATTTCCGGAGCCCTTCACTACGGCGTCTCTCATAGCCTTAGTCGCTTTGGGACGTTAAACCCCATAAACCAAACCAAACCAAATCTCAGTTACTTGTTTCCATGGAAAGTTTCATTGTGAAGAGATTACTTTGAGCATAGCTCGGCAGTCAGCTGACGGGCATAATAGACGATAATAGACGTTTGTACGCCAGTACAAACTAGACAAAATAACCTTCGAAACCACCTATCACACTAAACTTAGCACATACTAACTTCGAAAACAATGTATGGAAACACCTCGTGTACGCACAAATTATGGTTTTCAGAGGTTAGGATGGCGAATTTCTGACTTAATTAACCAATACCCTATTATTCTGGATACTGCACGCACCACCCCCTCTATACGTAAATACAAAATGTTAATTAAAGCAATGCTCATAAATGAACCTTAAAGATAAAAACTTAACGTATACCTACCATTAGTGTATGTTTTGTAAATATTGCTACGGTCGAATTGTGGTTAATGTATGTTGTGGGTTTTTTCCGCCGAAAGCCAGTGTTTTGTAAAGATGTCTTATATATTGTGTAAAAAATACTGAATGTGTGTTCTATTATGTAATGCTCTTCTTGATTTTGTGTAGCCAGTGGTGCCGCCTGTCATCCGGGTGGCGTGGCCTCGTCAGGCAATGTATGCCTTTTGCCACGTCACCCTGGACAACCTCTTCGTTGTCTGAAATAAATTCTGAATGAATGAATGAATGAATGAATGAATGAATGAATGAATGAATGAATGAATGAATGAATGAATGAATGAATATGCGAAATGCGCAGCGCCATCTCTCGGTGCTCCAAGAACTAAGTCCTCCATGTTGGTTAGGTAGAGAAAACGAAACCGCTGCCCAGCGTTGGGTTAAAACGGCTGCGCTTCGTTTGTAAAGTGTAATGCCGATGCAGTATTACGCTACACTGTCCACTCTGCAAAGACACTGCGATGCGTGCCAGAACCAGGTGCGTTCCAGCTTTTTGCTTTCGTATTTTTTTTTTTTACTCTGTCCTAACGTTTTAGTAACAGCAAAGGCCGTGCGAGGTATCATGTGTAAGCCTGCCGATCAGAGCGCAGCTTTAGCTTTCTGCGCTGATTTCTCACAAATTTTCTAGGTGATTTGCGTTTAAATTAAGATACGGACCGCTGCCTTTGTGGTCTCTGATCAAAATTAGAAGCCGATTTCGTGCATTTATTAACTCTTTGGTAGGGCGCGAATATATATAGACGCATACTTTAACACCGTACACTCGTGTGTGAGTGTGTGTCTCCGTCCGTCTTGTGCTATTCTGCGCAAAGGTTTCTTGAAGATGTCACAACACCAACTGGCCCAACGTTCTTCTCTACAACGTAATAGAGAAGGTATTTTTGTTTAAGCGGGCCTACGCCTGCGTTCCTCAAGCGTGTATTCCAGTCGCAAAGGAGTGCGTTCATTAATGCGCAGGCAAATCGTGGCCATGGGAACTCTGTGCGCTCCATCTACAAACCTCGATCGCTCGCGCCGTGGCGTACTAAGTGCACTCGAAGAACCACACGCCGATTACTGCTTACTTTGCATTTGCAACGTGTTCAGTTAAGTTTTTCCCGTGTTCAGTTAGTTTAGAAGGGCTAGCAGGCTCTCTGCACCATGGGGTTGTTGCAAGATCCCACGCATTGTTTTCTTATAATGTCGTGCGATCGCGTCCGCATATGTTATGCGCGTTAAGGCGTCTTTGTGAAGCAATACGCCCTGCGTTTAAAAATTGAGGTGCGAATGCTTTATTTTTTGAGGATTCCTATATATTCGATATCTGCGGCGACGAAAGTATGAAAAAAAAAGCGAATATAGCTACTTTATTGTGACGGAGGGAGGCATTTCCAAGCTAGAAAGTACGTGCAACAGTGTTCTGTAAACGCTTCAGGCAGTATGATTTTATTATCGTTGTGACAAGCTCCAACAGCTTGCTTCGCAACAAAGCCATATGTCCAGGTTTGGGAGCAACGAATTAAGTGTCGGAAGCAACTGAACATGCGATTTTCATCCCTGCACACGCAGCTTGACCAGCGTATCGAGTCCGCGCATGCACTTATACAGCTGTAGCATCGTTCTCTAATCAAGCCGCCCCGGTGGATCAGTGCTTATCTGAAAAAAAAAAAAAACCTAAAAAAAAAACTGCGTTTTTGCTTACAATATTTTGAATTATATGTGACTACTTACCTCTTGTTAATATCGACTGATAACATCGCAATACTCGCTTCAACTGCGTCTTAAGCAAGACGCGGTTTCAACGAATTGTGGCGAAAATCAGCCGGCGCCGGGCTCTGAAACGGTGACGTTGCAAACCCCGGATGTGCACTGCACATTGCAGTAAAGGAATCGCATTACGCAGCTGGTCAGGGTCCTGTGTGAATATACTGCAATGCACGAAGCTCCTGGCGCCGGCGCGAACGAAAGTTCGCACTGTCACAGAAGTCTGTCAGCACATCTGTGCCCTCAGCGCAAAATAACCGCTCGCCACAATACCAGGTGAATTCGCGTCCACCTGGGAATAAAATAGCCATGATAATGCGTGATGCTTGAACCGGTGCTTTAATGCGCGCAGTAAAACGACAACGGCACAGGGTTAGACTTCTCAACCCACTTTCCAGTGCCGATTCTTGCTATCATCAGCGCCAGACTTCAAGCGAAACTGAGGACGCAGTATGAGTAAGCTGGCGCTTACTGAAAGCACCTACATTTGGTAAAAGACCAGCAGCGAAAACAATGCCGCAGCTGAACAGCGAAAACAGTGCAGCAGCTGAGCTTTCCTCTCGAAATTCCACTCGCAAGATTCATGACAGCTATACCGCTATCAAGAAAGTACGCGTAGCAAACGATGCACCAGCTCGACGAGCTCGACCGAACCGAGATGGAAACTAGAAGTTGTGGGCGGGGTGTTGCCAGGCCGCCCACCAATCCTCCAATCACTTTTTGCTAACTTCCACTGCCGATTTATTTACATGACCATTGTTATCTTTAAACCCTAGGGCCATCGACATCCGGATGGATACTATCACATTTAAGTATGAGGTGTTCAATTGTTTCCCCAGATCTACCACACACTGTACATGTGTTATCACCTTCGTTGAATTTTTTTTGTAGCTGCGCGTTCTAAGACACCCTGACCTAGCCTCAAAGAGTAGGGCACTGCCTCTTGAGTTATCACAGAAAACTTCTTTCCTGATCTGCCTTTTCCAGTATCGGTATAGTTCTACACTATGCTTCTTTTCCATTGAATTAATCCAATTTTTAACTTCCGCGTTTTTAACCTGCCGTTTAATGCTCTTTCTTTCTCCGTCCTCATGACCGACATACTTACTGGTTAGTTTTCTAGTTCTTTCCCGCCACTGTGAGTCAACGCTCTTTCTGTGTAAGTATTTAAATACCTTAGCTGCCCACCTGTTATCGTCCAATTTCCTCAGGCGTTCTTCATATAGTATTTTACTCTTAGCTTCCCGTGCTTCGAACGATGCCCAGCCCATATCCCCTTGTCCTGCCTCGTTTGTGGTTTTGCCGTGGGCACCTAGTGCTAATCTTCCAACAGCTCTCTTATTTACGTCTAATCTCGACTGAACTATTTCCGAAAGTAAACCCCGGCACCATTATTCCTTTCCAAATACCTCTTAGTACTTCATATTTGTTGTTCCCCCATAATGTTTCATTATCCCGGCGTCTCTTCGTCCTTTTGCCCTAAGAGCTTGTTCGTGCTTTTCCGTGTATATCTGCCCTCCGTTTAGCCATATTCCGAGGTATTTGTGTTCGGCCACTTTGGGTATTTCGTGGCCTTGTATTGTAAGCACCTGATCAGTTGTATCGTTGAAAATCATCACACCTGACTTAGTTGCGCTAAAACTGAAACCTAGAGCGTCTCCTTCGTCTCCACTGTAAATCTTCCTGGCTATCGGCTAACAGTACGATATCGTCCGCATACATTAAACCCGGGACCCGGCCGCGGCGGTTGAATTTCTTTGGAGGAGAAATTCTAGAGGCCCGTGTACTGTGCGATGTCAGTGCACGTTAAAGAACCCCAGGTGGTCGAAATTTCCGGAGCCCTCCACTACGGCGTCTCTCATAGCCTGAGTCGCTTTGGGACGTTAAACCCCATAAACCAAACCAAACATTAAACCCACGAGCCGCTGCTCAACTACATTTCCGCCTAATCTGTACGAAAAATTTAACCTAGATTACTTTCTTGTAGCCTTCTTTCCATATTTATCACATAAAGCATGAACAGCAGCGGTGATAGAGGACAACTTTGCCTGAATTCCGTGGTTACCACCATAGTTGTGGTACTTTTTATTCCTTCCCATGTAATTTCAACTTTATTATCTCGGTAGATTTCCTGTAGAAAATCAATTACCTCATGACCGATACCTACATCTTTTAATATGTTCCACAGGAGTTCCCTGTTCACGTTATCGTATGCACCGCTTATGTCCAGAAAGGCTAAATACAAAGGTCTGTATTCCGCCTTAGCTATTTCTATGCATTGGGTAAGCACGAACAGGCTATAATCTAATCGCCTATGATCTTCTGAACCCATTCTGAAGTTGTGCGAGTATCCTATTCTACCCGTGACTGCATTTTTAATTTCACCGCCTGCATTGCCAGCCTGTATATAACAGATGTGATCGTAATCGAACGGAAAGATTTTATGTTCATCTTATCTCCTTTCCCTTTAAAAATCAAATTTATTTTGCTCTGTCTCCAGCTGTGCGGAATTTACTTATTTTTTACGACTGTCTCCAATGCTTTTATCAGCGTTTCCTTGCTTCTTGGGCCAAGTGCATTAATCAGCTTAATTGGAATTTCGTCCATATACTGCCGATGTGGTTTTAGGAATATTTGCTTCCGCCTTTTTCCAGTTAAGACTAGTCAGTTCTAAGCTGTTCTTCTCTATTGTGCTCTCCTGTGTTGCCGCCTCACTTGGGGAGATTACCCGACTGACTTTGCTAAATGACGCAGCTATAACTGACGTAATGTAGTTCACAGCATCGTCTCCCTCTAAACATTTTCCCTCAGCATCTTTATTCTGTTCCTGCTTTCTTTGATTTGTTTTTACCAACCACCTTATATGGTTCCAGAATTTTCTTGCTCCCCCCTATTATTTGCATCGCGAACTTCAGCCAGCCATTGATCAGAGGACTGCTTTATTTTCGCCTTAACGTGGACCTGAACTTGCTGTTTCTTTTGTTGATAAGATTCCCATTTTTCGCCTATTTCCTCTTCAGATAACTGCGCCCTCTTTGCTTCTCTGTGTTCCCTTGAAGCCGCCCGTCGTTGTTCGATGGCCTCCTTAATTTCCATATTCCACCAGCTTTCTCGCTTCCGCTTTCCTCTCCAGCGGCTTACTCCTTTCACTTGTTTCATTTTTGTAGTGATGAGTAGTTCTAACTGATTATAATCCCACTTTTCCATGGGGCGTTTCTCGATTGTTTCCTGTATGTCGTCTGCCATTAGCGCTATTTGTTCGTCGTTTAATTTTGCGTTGACTTTCTGACTTCGCTGCATTTCTCTTTTGACTAGGGCTCCCAACTGTAGACTAATACGTTTATGATCACTTCCTAGGCTGTACTTCCCCTCTTCGTCTATTTCCATTATTACGAGCTTGCTATAGATGCCCTGCGACATTAGACAGTAGTCAATGGTTGTCTGCCTGTTACGGGATTCCCACGTGATATGTCCCTCACATTTGGTTTCTCTATTGACAATAACTAGGTTGTGCCGCTCACAGAAGTCTAGCATTAACTTCCCGTTACAATCTGTACATCCATCCAGATCCTCGATGTGGTCATTCATGTCTCCAAGCAGAATAATTTCGGCAGCGTCTCCAAACTGCTTATATCGTCATTGAGGCACTTATAACTGGATCCTTGTTTTCTTGCCTGCATTTGTCCCTGGTCCCTAAATAAACTACCCCTAGCCATGTCCTTTTACCAGCAATTGTACCTGATACCCAGACATGTTTTTTGCAAGTTGATTTTATTCTTTGCCAATTTGTTCCTTCATGTATCAGCATACTTAGTCCTCCTCCCTTCTTCTCCGTTGTTGTTCTGTTGCACCCTTCCCAGACATAGCCATCGATTAAGGGTGGATCTTCTAGATCCCTCAGATGTGTCTCGCCTAGAGCGTACACACCTACTACTTCGTCCTTCAACTGCTGTTCTATTTCTAGCCATTTCGCTCTTTCTACCCCTTGCATGTTTATGTAACTGATCGTGGCGTTAAATTTCCTTTTCGTAGTTTTCTTTCTGGGCCTCCTAGTAGCCATTTTGTTGTGCTCAGCCGCCATTGTTACATTTAATACTTCGCTTCTACCTACCCCTACGCCCTGAGCCACCGTGGACCCCCTAAAAAAGCTACCACTCGGCCTCCCAGGCGCCAGACTATCTCTTCTCCTACCCTTCCACTGAAATGGATGCCATCTCGTCTAAAGCCTCTGCCCAAGCCTGCTCTGCGCACTTGTTTATGTCTACCACCTCAAAGCCTTTCTCGGGGCTTAACGTCCTTATCTCTCGATTAAGATTCACAACGTCGTTAGCAACATTTCCATTCCTTCCTTGTACCTCCGGCACTGTGCACACCACGATCTGCGCTTGCTGTGCTATCACCCTTATACCGTCAACTCCCTCAGCTAATATTTTCACTACTTGTGCGGCGTCACCATTCAGGACATCATTTAGCCCCGCCGCTACCACTACCAAGTTACGCCTTGCAGCATTCTCGGAAAGTTCACTTTTTGTCTCTCTCAGTACCTCGTCCATTGTCCTCCCTGGGAATACCCCGACTGCTACCTGCCTATCACCCTTTACACGCTCCAGTATAGCTCTTTTGCAGCGCCTCATGTTTGAGTCACCAGTGATAATCACTAGTGTACTCTGCCCCTCCCTCCTAACTTCCGGGTCTTGCTGCCTCTTATCAATGACTGTGACCTCATTCCTTGGGTTTAACTTGTTCGCCTTCTCTCTATCGCCTCTAGACTTCCTGGCTGCCACCTGTGCGTAGCTGTTCCTGTCTGAACATGTCTGACTTGCTTGTTTATCACTGTCCATGCCAGTGCAAGCCCCATCCACGTGGCTGGCGCTGGAGTGTCCGCCAATGTGGCTTCCAGTGGCGGTGTCAGCTATTTTTGACTCCAACTGACCAAGCTGTTCTTGAAGTTTGCGCTTCTCTGCCCTCTCTACCTTCAACTCTCTTTCCAGAGCATCCATCCTTAACACTAGTTTGCTGTTCACCTGTTCAGCCCTGTCCAGGCGTGCACCTAATACGCAGAATTTGCGCATAAAATCTGCGCCTTCGGCCTCCTCCACCGAATCGAACCGCGTTTCTTTTAAATTCACCGACGCCTCACACTCCTTACATTTAACCTTCAGTAGCTTAACCATCTAAGCAGCACTCGATTATGGCTATCACCAAATGCTAAGATATCTACAGGCTGAAAACAAAAAAACTTGTGCACAAATAAAATAAAATTCTGCCTACCGCAAATGCCGATCGATCACTTGGAAAGAAATAACTAACTTTCTAAAAAAGTTAACGCACAAATAAGCACTGAAAAACTAGCTGCCGGCCAGAAAAGACCCGGCCGATTATAGGCCACTGACCTAAATTCTATTCTCAACGACAACGGCACAGGGTTAGACTTCCCAACCCACTTTCCAGTGCCGATTCTTGCTATCATCAGCGCCAGACTTCAAGCGAAACTGAGGGCGCAGTATGAGTAAGCTGGCGCTTACTGAAAGCACCTACATTTGGTAAAAGACCAGCAGCGAAAACAATGCAGCAGCTAAAGCTTGCCTCTCGAAATTCCACTCGCAAGATTCACGACTGCTATACCGCTATCAAGAAAGTACGCATAGCAAACGATGCACCAGCTCGACGAGCTCGACCGAACCGAGATGGAAACTGGAAGTTGTGGGCGGGGTGTTGCCAGACCACCCACCAATCTTCCAATAGCTTTTTGCTAACTTCCACTGCCGATTTATTTACATGACCATAGTTATCTTTAAATCCTAGGGCCTCAGGAAGAGTGACTGTGCCTGCATCGACATCCGGATGGATACCATCACATTCGAGTATGAGGTGTTCAATTGTTTCCCCAGATCTACCACACACTGGACATGTGTCATCATCTTCGTTAGTAGTTCGAATTAAGTGGGCGGATATGAGATTAAGAAATTTGCGGGAATATGGTGGCCGCGGCTGGCGAAGGACAGGGTTAATTGGAGAGGCATGGGAGAGGCCTTTGCCCTGCAGTGGGCGTAGTCAGGCTGATGATGATGATGATGATCCTGCACTTCCCCTAACAGCCTAAAAACTAAACACACCCTACTTTAAAAATATTAAAAGAAAGTGCTCATCTATTTTGCGCAGTCACCTCGCTCTCGCAGTCGTCAGTCGGTCCGGTCTCCACGCGTGATCCTAGGAGCACCGAAACATGCGTCGGCACAGCACGACTGCCAACAGCATCAGGGCAGCACCACTTCGCTGCCCTGATGCGGACTGGTGCGTGCGGAACTACGCTGCGTTTCACGTCAGAGTGCGCCTCCTTTTCCGCATAGACATCGTCGCAGCGACGTTTGGCTCTGGGTTAGAGCTCGCATCCGTGTAGAGGCGAATCACAAAGTTCGAAGTGATGGCAGTGGGCAGCGCTCCCATTTGAGTGTCAGCGACCAGCCTAGGAACCCCGCTTGGCCAGCTAGGGACACGGAAAATACTCAGGAGAGTAAGGAAAGGGCAGGTTTGAGCCCAGAGAGAAATGCCAGCTCGGCAGCTGCAGGGGCAGTATCTGCCGATTTGGAAGCGGAGAAAAGGAGTTGCAGCACTGCCAGCCGTAATAAAGACACCGGAGATGATTTGGTGGAAGGTGCAGGCATTAAGGAAGGTAGTGAGAAGGCCGGTTCTAGCCCTGGGAGAGATGCCGCTATGGCAAAAGAGGCAGAGGTTCCGCGCCAGAAAAAATGTAGAGAGTTGGAATGCCACCGCACCGAAAGACAGCTTTCCGAGAAAGAGCGTCACGGAGAGTTATCGGGTAGCAGCGCTGAGGCGCCAAGTCAGAGCGCAGAGCTAGCTGAAAGGGGCGATGCTACTCGGATTGTTGCGGTGACTGAGAACATTAATAACGCTGCTCCAAACTGTCGACTTCAGGACAGCGAAGTATTTAAGCTCTGCGGAAATTCGAATGCAGACAGAATGTTTTGAGTTTCCGACGGGCAGTGGCCGACTCATGGCACTCCCTGACATTTCGATAGCAGGCACAGAATGCGGCCCAGCGCTGCATCGAAACAAAGAGCAGCCAAGAGAAAGCCAAATCACAGCGGCTAGAGACGGAACCACAGGTGTGGACGATTCGACAGTTGAGCCACCGCCTAGCACTATGAGCAAAGCGCAAGTAGCGTCGCTACGCAAGAAAATTCGCGAACGCGACAAACATTTGAGAAATGCTAGGACAGGTGTTGATGCTGATGCAAAGGCCGGCAGATTAACACGGGACGGCACCACGAAAGCTAATGACCGAAAAGGAAAATCCGAGAAATTTTCCCGAAGGCGGATGCGCACAATGAAAGCGAAGTTGACTTCCCTTGCGGGGCGAAAGCGCTCTTCTCCATTGAGGGTACTCAGACGGCATGGCCCTTCGACAGTGCTGGGGAGAACCGCCACACAAAGGGGCGCTGCAGAGAGCGCGTGAGTCGGAGGGGGACGCGACAAGCAGGGCCAAAAAAATGGAGGAGGCGCCCATTCCGCAGTAGGTCGCGCGGAGGCGGAACCAATCAGCCCCGCAGTTTTCTTGAAGCACCTGCTTGTGGACCGGCCGTCCGACCACGACCGCGCAGGGCGCGACTGAAGAATGTCCAATTCGGGGAATAAGTGTTTGCCTTTTTTTTGTTGCATTGACTCACTCTAAAAAAAACGAGACAGGGGTAAAGGCAAACGAGTGTACCCAGCTTTTAGTGGTAATGCTGAGTGGTTTTAGTAAAGTTCATGATTTTCACTCAGTTATGCAGCTTTTGAAGATGTTTGCCTTTTGTAAGGTGCAAGAAGGGCACATTGCATGAAACGCGGACGCTCTTAGCTGTACTTTTTAAGCAGTCCGGGATACTCTTCATGAACCAAAATTGCTACTAATATTTTTTTTTCGTGCGTTTTTGAGTGAATGTGTACAGTAGCAGGTCCGGTTTTTCTCAGCTTACGTGCGTCCTGAGAAGTTTCATTGTGAGCTTTTCTCCAACATCTATAGTACCGAGATTGAATCCCTCTTTTGGAACTGGTTTGCTCGGAGGGAAGTTGAGTGCTTGCTTGGGCATGTGGTTTGCGTTTTAGAGACGACCCAAAAGAGATTGGGTCAGCGCAAAAGAAGACAATGTTGCGAGCGGCAGAGGGCTTCTGGCATACTTCTGCGAGCAATTAGCCCAAGTCGTCTCTTCGTGCAGCAGCGGTGACTGCTACCCGCCGAGACTCGTCTGGCGGGGGAGGAAGCTGTTACGACCGAACTTGAGACCCGCGATGATAACGGTGGCGGATTCAACAGCGGAAATTTCGACAGGTCGTTTGACCCCCAAGATGACCCCACCAAAAAGAATGACTAGCTGGGAAATGGTCGATGGAGCTCTTCCCACGCTCGGCTCGGTACCAAAAACCTTCCCTTCCAGAAGGACCGACGACAGGGGAAGAAAGGATGCTCCTCGTCTGAGAAGACCCGGAACGAATCAGAGGAAGCCAGCGCAGCTGCGGCTGCGACGTCATCATGCCACACCTGTGTTCGATGTACCCGAGCTGCCAACAGTATGGTTGCCTCGCAGTGCGAAAGAGCTGCAGACTTACGTTTCCTCGTCGCCAGTTCCCACGGGTGGACTCTACAACAGGTGTCTTCGTTTGCTGTGTTGTGTAGTGCCGATCTTTGTGTCGCGATGAATTGCCGCCTGGTGAAAGGGCGGAGCCTTGGCTATTTAACCTGTGACCAAAGTGAGCACGAACGCTCTGAACCTTGGGTAATAGGTTCATCCAGTGGCTCTGGGCCCTGGGTAAAAGGCTCATCCAGTCGCTCGACGTCATGAACTCTTAATTTTTGTTTCTTTGCTCTTTTTCTTCATTATGTAAATAAGTTTCTTAGTTTCTTGCCATTAAACCTGCTTGTTTTCGTATTCCCAACCTTCGAGGCTTCAGACCGTATCCTCATCCCGGACGAGCCCCCTTGGTGATGCAACAACCGGCCACGCTACCTCGAGCCCTAACAACTGGTGGCAGCGGTGGGATGCTGCAACCCGACTCTTGATAGTACATAGGTAGTAAAACAAGGTTGTAACAGCAGTCGTTACTACGTTTTCACTACTTTTTTTTCTAAAGCCCCACCTCGATGGACACTTCCGAGGCGTACGGGCGGAGTGCCTACGCGCACGGGCATACGCTGGAGCCTGTCTGCGCATGCGCGAGGCGCTACGCGCGAGCAGGCGCGAGCGGGGCGCAGATATCTGTGCATGTCAGATATCGGCGCCTGCGCACGGGCGCTAGCGCGCGCGTCGGAAGCGGGGTCCGGTTGACAACAATCGGAGGACCGCGGGGCTCTCGAGGACTCTTTTCTTCATAGCTTCGTGTTCCCCGAACTTTTCTTCGCGGTTTAATTCGTCCTTTCAGCGCCCCCCCCCCCCCCCCCCCCCCCCCCCCAACCATGTTTTGTTCACGGCTTGACATTCTTTCAGTCGGCTCGGGAGGGGGAGTGAGCCAGCACCAGGAGTATGGAGGTGAATGCCACTTTTCGACGCCCGTCGTGGCGCGTGCTGGGCGCGCAGGCGCTTCGCGTGTACGCCTGGGAAGTGTCCATCGAGGTGGGGCTTAAGGTGGCGGTCCCACTCTGACGGTGAGCGGGAACCATTT
This sequence comes from Amblyomma mixtum, assembly GCF_055824585.1. NCBI lineage: Eukaryota > Metazoa > Arthropoda > Arachnida > Ixodida > Ixodidae > Amblyomma > Amblyomma mixtum. The sequence continues at coordinate 225,302,784 of NC_143014.1, read as the reverse complement.
TTGGTAAAGTTTGTACGTCGACTGTACCTCGCTCGTTCGCTTCATAAATATGGTTCAGATATCTCCGAAAAGCTAGTTTTCTCTGCTTTCAAAAGATGCATTTTTTTTAACGATAGCTGCAAATTTGTTTCAACTGTAAAAGAAAACGCAAAGGTGAAAACTGGCAGTTGAGCTCAACTTGTCTCAGGAAATGCAAAATTGTGAAAAACCTCTTGCACCTAGAGAAATATCTTTCGAGATACTTTGAGATGTAATGCTAGTGCGCATATTTAAGCATGTAGAAGTACGTGTATAGATTAGTTTATTAGCCACGCTTGTTTGAAAAGCATAGAAACAGAACAATGTAATCTGCAATAACTTTTGGGATATGCATTGCACTGCGGCGACTTTTTGTACAGTTTGAGATTGTTCAATCGCTCATCCATTCTGAAAATTTCATTTATCTGCCTTGTTTAGTTTAAAAGTTATTCCTGATCAAAGTTAGCGTTTTTTCGAAATAGTTAAAAACGGAATGCAAAACTGTTCAGTTAACCAGCATTTTACAATTCTGAGATTTTGCGTGAAGAAACTTAGTACTGCGCTCTACGCGGCTAAGCATCGCCTTTACTCTACGACTTTTAGGGAACGTGCACTGTCTAGTTGAAAAAATGTTGATTTTAGCTACCTTTTTCGTTGTGCTTATGAAGGGCACAAGCTCTCGGAACGTTCCGCAGCTTCGTTTTTTCAGGTAAATATACTCTTAAAATATCGGGCTCTTATTCTTTTATTCAACTCGTAAAAATTATCGACTACAAAGTCCACAAATTACAAACAATAATAGCAATAACGCAACCACATACGATAAATGTAGTAACTAGCGCCATCTACATTAGCGCACATGTACTAAATGGTCACAGTTCCGAAAAATGACAAGTGTTGTGCTGCCAAACACCTAAAATCAGGGGGTGTTCACGAGAGGGAATCATTTCTCTACGATATTTGCACGTTCCCTTCCATTTTGCCCTCTGTAGCTTCCGAGCAGATTTACACCATATTGCTTTGCTGGATTGCTTTTTGCGAAAGCAACACTACACGAGTCGCCTAGCCATTTCGCAGAGCTGAGGAAAGGAGGTACTGCGCATGCGCGAGGAGCAGTGACGTCACACGGCGCACAGCTGGCGCGCCGCCGTCGTCGCTGCGGCGATGACTCAGAGGTGCCACCGCCGCGCTCGCCAGTTGCGCATGCGCAGTAGCGGCGCATAGCTAGCGTGCCGGGGCCGCCGCCGCTGCCGCGCGCTCTCCATCGCCTCTCCCGCCTCTCCCTGACGCTACGAAAAGCATTCTAGGCGTCGTTTTATTTTTCGAGGACAGCTTTGTTCGTTGTTGCGGCTAGCGCTGTGGAGGGGAAGTTGGAGAGCGCTCGATTCGCCTGCACTCGCTGTACCATTTCGGCAAAGCTGTGCGGCGGTGTCCCTGAGTGTGTAGCGCTAGTTCCGGCAGTTTGAGCCACGGTGTAAGAGTATGCTATGTCTTTCACCGTGGTTTGAGCGCAGTTTGGCACTGTCTGCTTCCAAAACAGATGGTCGAGTGCAGGCTTAGTCGTCTGCTAGCCCTGGTGACGCCAGTGAATAGCAGCCAGCTGTTTCTGTTTACACCCCACATCAGCGGCTGCCAACATCTCGTATCTCGTGAAGAAATGTTCAAAGAACACATCACAATAAAATGTTGCCATGAACAAGCCTCGATGCGTGCATGTGCACCTCGTGACAGCTGGCGCGAAACGCCGCGGATGAACTGTGTCGACGTGCATCATGCTGCATGCACGTCTTTGTATTTTACAGTGGTGTCAGTTACGTGTAGCCGTTTTTTTGGAGAACTCGAGCAGTGTTCTAGCTTGTCGACGAGTGGAATTACTTGAGCCTCCGCCGTTTATCACTACGCGCAAACCATCATCTGCCTTCATGGCGGCTGCAGCTGCACTATTTCGGCACTAACCACCGAGAAGGGTTGCAGTTTTCCTGAACTACACTCGCACTACTTTCAAACGAATGCCGTGGTTCAGAGCGCACCGTGTTTCACCGCTGAAATGAAGCCATGTGAGCTGGAGTGCCACGGGAACCAGTTCATGTGGTGCAGGCGAATCGAACGGATCTATAAGTCGGGTACAACCAGTATTGTAGGCGTTATCGAAAAAAAGTAACTTAATACGTTACTCGTTACGCTAAAAAAAAGCGCGTTACCGCCTACGTTCCCTACAAAAAAAGATGACGCGTTACCGTTACCATTGCCGAAAGAAAGGACCGCACGTTACTTTGCCGCTACTCCATGGCCATAATTACACTGCGGCTTCGCTGTAAGAACTGAAAATAACAATTTTATCAAGCTCATTTTTCACATAATTCCGACCTCACAAAGAAAACATAGCTGAACTCAACAAATTTACAGTAATTCTGGTGTGCTCCTGCTTGCGAAATTACGCGGAAATTGTGTAGCAATAAAGGAATGCTTAGTTCCGGAAAAAAAATGTATTTGCGCACATGAACATTTTTGTCACTTGAACTTGCATAATTATCACAAAAATGTGAGTGTTTATGTCAAGGTGTTCAAGGTCAGCCTCGCTCGCTTAGGAACTCAATAAACAGAAACGTAGCCGCAGTTGCAGATAGAAATAAGCAAATTTTATTTTGAAAACAATGTTGATAAATAACGACAACTTTCTAATAGTTACAACTAGCTGTTACTGCAGCTGCACTGCAAAGCTGTCATCGGACAGCTTGCCTCGCTTCCTAGTGGGGTTGTTAGTGGGGGAGTGGGTTGTTCCTTGTTCTGGATAGGGGAGAAAGGGGGGGGGGGGTTGTATGACTATGAAGGGAGAAAGTTGGAGTGATAGTGTTGTTGAGCAGAAAGTTTTTAGAAAGTTTAGTATGAGGTAGCTCACTACTGCCGGCACAGGAACAAAGGCCCATTTCCTTATTTTTTTCTGATACTTCAGTGCTAAAGCCGGTTGACTGCAGTCCCCTTTTCTGTGCTGTACCATTGTACTCTTTCGACGGCTCTCTTGGGGCCATCTTGAAGTAAACTGGCGACATTCCTGAGTTTACTCAGAAGGGGGAACTGCTTCCACCAAGAATGCGAGAGTGTCGCCTGGGAACAAGACCTTTTGGTTGGAAAACAAGCTTACGGAGAAACTGACTTACCGATTTCTGCAAATGGTCTATTGGTGGCTCGTCATGCCTCCACTCTTTAGAGAGTTCCGTGCGTGAGTGGTTTGGGGGCAAGTGTGTGAATGCGTGTTCGTGCTTTTTTTTTTCTTGAGTGCGTTGTCAAGGGCAGGTGTTTTCTGGCATGCATGCGAGCCTCAACAAGGGTCGTCGAGAGCACCTGTAGATGTTGTTTATTTGCAACATCATTTTCGGCGTTTTTTTTTTCTGAAAAATAGGCGGAACTGGGCAATTGAAATAAGAAATAGCTAGTAACGTGACACCTCAAGTTACCGAAAAATGTTAACGTAAGTACGTTACCCGTTACAGTTCCGAAATGGTAACCAGTAGGTTACAAAGTTACCGAAAAAAAGTAACGCGTTACTGACAACACTGAGTACAACTCAACAGTGTTGTCGGCAACGCGTTACAAGTAACGACGTTACCCGGCAACGCGTTACTTTTTTTCGGTAACTTTGTAACGTACTCGTTACCATTTCGGAACTGCAACGGGTAACGTACTTACCAGGGGCGCAGCAAGGGGGGGGGGGGGTGCTTATGGGGCTTCAGAACCCCCCCCCCCCCCCCCCCCCCCCGAAGTTTTTTCGAACTGCCAGCACCGCTGAACAAAACAACCACCGGCGCCGGAAGCCATTCTGGATTTTGTCACATACAATGTCTTTTTCAGACTAGAAAAGACATTTTGGAGCGAACATTGCGAACATTCCGACACGCTGCGGTGGTAACCCTCTCGGTAGCAATTTCACGTCTCTTGTGCAATATCGCTCAGCGGTAAACAGAAATTGACATTTGCCCACTTCTCTAAACCTTGTTCTTCACCAACCCTAGATTCTATGGTTGGACAGGCATCCGTCGAGCGTTGTCTGAAGTTGTCTAGCTGTCTTTGTTACAGTTGTGTTATCATAGATGTAACATTATTTGATAAAAAATATTTTTTTTCAGCGCTCGAGTTGGCAGGTTACACTCTAGACAAGGAGTGTTCCGACTACTACTAATATTACTACGCATCAACAGGGACGAAGTGATTGTACGCGCAAAAGACGAGGGCAGAAAGAAGAACACAAGAAAGGCACCGACTTCAACTACAAGGTTCATTGAAAAAAAAAAAAAACGCCAGAAGTATATACCTGGGACATAAAAAAGCATATATAATTTGCATGATGTCACACCTTTCTATTTTTGTCGTCCGCCTTTGCCTTTTCGCTTACTGCGTGCTGGGCAGCATTATTTTTCTTTCTTTCTTTTCCTTTGCCAACACTAATATATGTATCGACATTGAAAATAGAAAAGTCTATAGTCGGGTACAACGCAAGAAACGAAGCGGCACATACCCTCAAATGAGGCCCTCCAGACAGTAACGTCGACCGCACAGCTCTCTGTGGCTATGCAGCCAAGCCTAAACAAGAGAGGGAGGGAAGCGGTCCTTTGTTCCCGTGCCCCGCATCCTTATCCCGAACAAAGATAATCCTCCCTCCGATGCCGTTTGGGCAAAGACGGTACCCTCTTTGTCCCAGCTCTCCAACTTTTCCCTTCACCCTTCCACAACCATAACCCGAACAAAGGAAGCGCCACTCGCGACGGCAAGGCCCTTCTTCCCTCTATGCTTAGCCTTGGCTACATAGCCGCAGAAGGCTACCGCGTGTGGTTGTGGAAAAAACCAGCAAGGGGCAGGCAGAGAAAGAAGCATGCCGAATCCCCCAGCCAACACCTCCCCCCACGCACGACGGGGACAAGCAGCCGAGTTTGCCATGGTTCATCTGTAACCCTCTGAAGGCAGGTGCAGCAACAAAAGAAAAGTCTTCACGCAGCGCGCGGGTCAAGAAAGGACCGGAAACACATCTCAACATCTCAACCAGAACCAGTCTCGGGTCGCTCAGGGCAAAACGGGTAGACACTTTCCCAGTCATGGATCAGTGTCGTAGCCTGGTGGCAGAATCTGAACTACTCGCAAGATGGCGGCAGTGGAACCGCCACCTTAAGAGTGATGCCCGTAGGCGTCCGAGTGCGAAAAGCGTACGAGCTGGTGCGCTTCAACAACATGGGCGTCCGGAAGGGAGGGGGCAAGGGGGGGGCCTCGCCCCCCCCCCCCCCCCCCCCCCCTCCCCGCTCCCCTGGAATTACGGATATTATTTATGCACTAGTTCCTTATTGGGTGCTAACCTACCGCCGCCCCCATCCCAAGACATCGGGTGCCCCCCCCCCCCCCCCCTTCCCCCTGGAAAAAGTTCCGCAGGACGCCCTTGTTCAGCAACGTACTTTTTTAGCACTAAACCATGTTTCATGAGCAACGTATTAAAATAGGCGGTGTGTATAGTGCCGTCGATGACGCTTTTATGCAGCCCTCGATGATCGTCCAACGGCGGAGCAACAACGTCCCGCTGCGCTCAGGCTACGCATTCTACCGCCGTTGCGTTTAAAAAAGGTCCGGAGCCTGCTTAATCATTAAAGTAGGCGACAAGTTCGCAACGCTGGCAGCCCCGTATTCCGCGAGCTTACCGCAATGGTGCCGCCCGCGAGCGCAGCGGACGACGGCGCCCTCGTGTGCTAATCCCTAGTCGTCGCAAAGCCTGATTTGTTTCGCATTGAAGCCACAGCGGACTGCGCTTTTGCATTGACCAGCGCTATAGCGAATGGTCTACTCATGGCACTGCCTTACTGACAACCTCATTGTCTCATATGAAAAGAAAGATGTATGATCGATTTCAGCGATAGCAGCGCAGATGGCGTGCAAGCGGATCGGGTCAGCCGCGCTGCAGCGGCGGCAGCGGCTGTGAGCATAAAACTAGCTTGTATGGCAGTTATTACTCCTACCAACAACTCGGTACAGGGCAGCGATCCTCAAGGAGGATTCATTTTTGACGTTCCCTTAGCACAGGCCTTATTAACTACGAGAACAGTAAAGTTTAGCAAGGTTTTATGACGCTGGCGCTAGGGATCCGCCGACGAGATGTTGCTTTGGCACGGGCAGTTGCGGGAGGCGCTGCTGCCACCGGACGGCGCCGTCGGACATCACTCGGGACACTGCATTGCAAGATATTTGCAACTGTTCCTTCGCTCTGAATCGCCGCGTCACTCGTCCATTGCACTGACCGTTAAGCACGGTTAAGCATACACGCGGTTAGACAGCCCGTGTGACTAGGGTATGAGTGGCAGAATAGTTTTCTTTGCTGCCACCAGGTACCGTCACTACTCAATCTCCGCGGTGAACACGGCTTCGCGGAAATTAAGGTGTCTCCGGACGACGATATACTGTGTAGATTTATAAGCGATCCTCGTGCCTCAGGCCATCGTTAATGAGTGAAATAACAGATGCCTTGAGGATAGCTCGTTATTTTCGACAAGATGTAAGATGCTGCGTTAGTGAGAGTTGGTGATTCTCCATTTTCTTTTAGACTGTGCGCGTATCTGGCACTACATTGAGGGTCGGCTGGGAGGAGGTCTGGGTCGAAGACCGCTTCCTGGTTATCGCTTCTCGGCCTCTTGGCCCAGAACATAAATTGTATCTGTTCTAATCAGCTTAATATCTGATTCGGCCCTACCAGGGTCGCTGATATTGAGAAATTTTTGTAGTTTGGCGCAGTGCTGGAGCTTGCTCCTGCCGTGCCGCGGGTTGTCCCGGCATTGCAGTACAGTCGGGTACGGCCCATGCCCCTTCCGGGGGGCAACATTATAATCAAAAGTCAGATTTACTCCTGCGCTATACAGTTGTTGACCCTATCTAACTACGATGCAGGAGTTCGAAGACACTGATTGCGTGCCTTAAGTGAAAAGGATGATGAGGTGAGGCTGTTTGCCGATGATTGTATAATTTTTAAAGAGGTAGTAAGTGATTCTGACCACTTGTCACTTCAAAAAACTGTACTAGCAATTGCAGACTGGTGTGAGCGCTGGGGCATGGATATTAACCCAAACGAAACCGTATTATTAAGAATCACAAGAAAAAAAACGCCCAGATTTCACTGTTATATACTTCACAACCATCCAATTTTAGAAGTAGAAAGCTATAAGTACCTCGGGGTAACCCTCATGAACAAACTTACTTGGTCCACTCATATAGCTGACATCTGCTCATCAGCAGTAAAGAAGTTATGGTTTATTAAAAGAAAACTCGGAAACTCTCCCGTCAGTACCAGAATCACTGCATACAAGGCTTGTGTTAGGTCCCGACTTGAATATGCGGCAGCAGTGTGGGACCCGCATGACAAGAAAGACATTGCTCAACTGGAGCGTGTTCAGCGAAAAGCAGTTCGTTTTATTTATGGGAAATATAGAAGGATAGACTCTCCACCTGCATTAATTCGAAAGAGTAATTTACAGTTCTCGGCAATAAAAAGAAAAGTTACCCGTCTAGTACTGCTTCATAATTACATGTCTGGAAATCTGAAGGCAGATCTTCCTGATTGTGTGAAGCTGGCGAGCACTAGGAGAACACGTCATGTACATGAGCTGTAATTAGCACCAATTTTCGCACGAACTAGTGGGTTTAAGAACAGTTTTTTTTTTCCGAATACTGTCGCGGAGTGGAATGGTCTTCCTTCGGGTCTATGTAAATCTAGGAATTTTGAGAAGGAGCTAGAGAACTTATTGTATGGCTCCTAGTATCTTGTTTGATGACTCTGGATTTGTGTCCTGTTTACTGACTCTCGGTGTTGCAGCTGATGCTCTTATAGAAATTTTTTTAGTTGTATGCCTCTCCTGCTTGGGCCAACTCTGGCTTGCAGTATACTGAAATAAATAAATAAATAAATAAATAAATAAAAGAAGGCAACATGAGGATCCATAGCCCTCAAAATTCAAGGGACACAACACCCTCATGTTGACTACTGTGAGCATGTCATCGTACTCATTTTGACTACCCACTAGCCCGCACCCTTCTAATTTATGAAGGCGGGAGTCATTTATGGTCACTTGGCAACCAAATGCGGCGCCTTTGTTCAGGAAACCACCGATGGTGTCATCACGAATATTAATAAAAATGGCTGCCGGTTTAGGACATGCGAAAGCATGGTTTTTGTGGAGGTGGACACCCAGTGCTGGCAACCCTAGAGGTTTTTGCCTAGCTCTAGAGAATTTGGACGCAGTTTAGGGGAAAAAGTTTTTTTTTTTGTGTAATCTAGGGAAATTTCATTTGCTCAGAGAGTTTTTCTTTTTCTCTCTCATATTGGGAAGACAGTAAAAGTTTTCGTTGTTTTTTCTCTGCAACTGACGGAGGCCCGCACAACACCCCGCGCGCTCGAGTAAAGCCTGTTTCACATGCCAGTGAAAACGCTTTGTTGCTGCGGCGCAAAAGCTGTTAGAGCCATCGCGGCGGCTCCAGCAGTTAGAGCGGCGATGTTCCAACTAGTTACAAATTTTTCGCACCACTGCGCTGCTCAATTTTCAGTCGTTTGCATGCGAACCAGCCTTTAAACGGACGTAATAGGACGTGTATGGTCCCTTACGTGGCCACTGGCACCGGCTGCTGTGATCTGGCGTGCCACCTCCTTCCCTCAACACGCGCAGCCCTTTCCTCACGCTGTATTTGGAGCTCACTGCACTACATGAAATTCCTATTTAGTAAGCATATCTATCTGCATGTTTATTTTGATAACTAGGAAAGAACAAGGGCGTCATTTTTTTTTTGTTAGAAAGGAGTGCATTGCTGGAAACCTTAGCTATAGTCAAACTAGGGGAAGGAACAATTCCCAGTTCTGCTGCCACGGTGGCTCAGTGGTTATGGTGCTCGGCTGCTGGTCCGAAAGACGATCGAGGCTTCGATCCCGGCCTCGGCGGCCGAATTTCGATGGAGGCGAAATTCTAGAGGCCCGTGTACTGTGCGATGTCAGTGCGCGTTAAAGAGCCCCAGGTGGTCGAAATTTCCCGAGTCCTTCACTATTTCATCCCTCATAGCCTGGGTCGCTTTCGGACGTTAGACGCCCCAAAACCATAAACCATAGTTCCCAGTTCCACCACGATGAACAAAGTGAGTTCAGGTCACGTGAGGCGTACAAAAGCTGTGACAAACTGCTTCGTTGTTTTGACTCAAACTGTTCCGTCAGCCACCCTCCAGAGCAATCGCAGCAAATGGACAGGCAGCTTTTATATCGCAGTTTCCGTACACTCCTCAAGCGACCTCCAGTCATTTTGCGCGTGGTATCCTTCGGCTGAAGCCGAAACCGGCACAACATGAGGAAAAAAATTCAGTTAATTCCACATGCCGATGCGTGTCTACTAATATCTTGCGTACAGTGAAAAAAACAACAACAAAAAACATACACGATATAGAGTCTTTAGTTTGTAATTTCCAAAGAACTCTTTACGGTTTATCTTGTAGCTTCATTTAGAAGTTCTTCACTTTACATGCTTCAATTGAAATTTACAGCTAATTTGCGTATCAACCTCTGGTAATAGGGTAGGTGCATGATAAAACTTGGTACTGAACTACGCATAAATATACATGTTTTCACAATTGAACGCTATTTTTTGTATCTAGGGAAATGTAGAGAATTTTTTTAATGGAAATTTGGGGAGAAGCGGCGCTAGAGATTGGTAGCACTGCTGCAGTTGCTGCGGCCTAGGTGGTGAGCCGCAGGCCTAGAGAAGGGCGTCCAGTGCGCTCCCGTACGTGGACAGTTCCCTGCGCGCGGGCGCACTGTCATAGCGAGTGCGGCACACGTGATGCTCCGAGCACGGGCACAGACTATACACCTTGGCAGAGTCATGAGTATACTGTCTCAGGCTTACTCGTAAAAGTTAGATTAACCTCAGAAGAGCAAGGTTCCGGGCTAGTTAATAATGCATTTAAAAGGAATAAACAGCGCGAAGAAATACGGTACGACAAACGAGCGCTCGTGTGTGCGTCGTTTCTCCGTGTTTCTTCGCGCTGTTTATTCCTTTTATTAATTATTTATTTTATTTAAACATACTGCAGGCCCTTTTCAGGCCCATGCAGAAGTGCTTATAATGCATCATTGCGATCGAACAGAGTAAAAACAAAAATTCGATAATACAGAGATGTTCTCTGATCCAAACACGAAAAGAATAGGAGAGAATTAAACAGAGAAGACAATTTTTTCGATATAATTAAGAAATAATTTCACGGACGTACACTTCACTGCATCTTTAGGCAATTTATTCCAATATGATAGCGCGCGGCGGGGTTGCTCCGGCCGTTCCATTCGGACGGAGAGGGTGTGATATAGCGGAGAGGGGCTGGCCGCTCCTTCCGCCGCACCGCGGCGCACGTCCCCGACCCCTCGCCTCCCCTGCTATGGCTTCGCACGAGGCGATTTGCGGCGCCTTGGACGTATTGCGTGATGAGGAGAGGTGAAAAACCACGACGAAGAAAATCTACACGAGAACACTAATGCCTCCAGCGGCTAGGTAATTTTTTTATTACTAAGCTCCAGACGCTGCGGCCGCATGTTGCCCGAAGCGGGCAGTCATGACGCTATGCGAAACGAGAGCTCCCCGGAAAACAATCATATCGGCGGGTTTGGGCGCAGCGGGCCAATGGAAGCATGAAAGTATGGAAAGGCATTACTTCTTTATAAAAGAAGTGCCGCGACTGACGAGGCAGCGCAGTAACCAAATTTTTTTCCAGTGAATTAATGAACGTTTGTCCATGATGTACTAGCTCTGGCAGAACGCGCTTACCAGTAAAAAACGGCCTGGAAGGAAAATGGCAATTGTACTATTATGAAAATAGGCAGGCAATGTTGCACTATGAGCTCTCAATTTTTATTTTATGTTCGTTAGGCGAGCTCATCACGGTTCCTCCTGTGACCAAGAAGAACGCTGCCTTGAAGCGTTTGCCAGGCGCTCAACTATACACTCTTCCACGCGAAACTTTGTTGCGCTCAATGCAGATTGCGCTGTATTGGACTTAAAATTACTGTGTTTTTTCAAGCTTTCATTTTCTGTGCGAAGTTTTCGAATTTGCTTTACTTTTCCGGAAAAGTTCTCTTACATCTGAATGTTTATGGGGGACAATATTGTCACGGACTAGAAGACGACAATGCGGGCAGTGGCACCGCACTGAGCTCTCGCGCTAGGCATCTTTAGGCGCACTGCATCTTTAGGCAATTTATTGCAATATGATAGCGCGCGGCGGGAACAGTCACGTACGAATGGCACTCTTATAACCACCAATATGTTGTGTAACTAATGCTGCTTTAAGACAGTATTAGGTTACAAAGTGACTTACTAGCAATAGGAAACTGGATTTAAAAATGGCAAATGTCTTTAAATATTGTTAAGTGTAAGGTCATGTATTTCCATAGACGCTCCAACTTAATACCACATAACTACTTTATCTGCGGTTCTCGTTTACATGCTACGAAAGCATACAAATATCTTGGATTACACCTGTCTGACCATCTTACGTGGTCAACGCCCATCAACAACACCACTGCAGCATGCAGCCGATCCCTTGGCTACCTTGAACGCTAAGTGAAGTTTGTTCCAGCAGATGTAAAATTACTAGCCTGCGCCACATTAATCCGCCCAAAATTAGAATATGCAGCCGCCATTTGGACCCGCCGCGGTGGATCAGTGGTAAGGCGCTCGTCTGCCGAGCCGGTGTACCCGGGTTCGAACCCGCCCGTGGCGGCCGCGTTTCGATGGAGGCGAAACGCAAGAGGCGCCCGTGTGCTGTGCGATGTCAGTGCACGTTAAAGATCCCCAGGTGGTCGAAATTATTCCGGAGACCTTTTCTCTCTTTCTTCGTTCACTCCTAACTTCCTCCCTTCCCTTACGGCGCGGTTCAGGTGTCCGCCGATATATGTGACACAGATACTGCGCCATTTCCTTTCCTCAAAAACCAATTTACCTAGCCGCCATTTCGAACCCACATGAAGAATACCTTTCTGAGAGCACATAAACTATCAAAATCACGCCACTAGATTTGTTCATTCCGATTATTCGTCCTACACAAGTGTGACCTATCTGAAGAACCGATCCAGCTTGCCATTATTAAAGCACCGCCGAAAACTAGCCAGTTTAGCCCCTTTTCATCGTTTCTGCTATTCATTTCTGTTAAACATCTACGTAACAAAACACTTCCCGTTTTCAGCTCGCCACAAAAACAATCAACAGGTGTCATACCGTGGCCCCCAAACACAAACATTTTCGCAGTCTTTCTCCATCCAAACAGCAAAAGAATAGAACGGCCTTCACAATGCCGCTGTAATATTAGCAGACACACTTGTATTCGAAGATAATTTTAAATCTTTAGACATATTTTAGGTTTTCTAGTACCTTTCCCCTCTAACGTTGACCTATTGCACTTTGTTTTACTATACGGTTTTACTGTTCTCTAAACCGTTACTGAATTCCTACCCACCGTTCAGCGCTTCTTCCTGTCTTTTATGCTTGTCTTGTTTTTGTTTTGTATTCGAAAGCATTTGAGCGTTTGTGAGGGAACTTCTCCGATTACACTTTTGCTATGGGGTGCGCGCTGAATGGGACGGCCGGAGCAAGCCCCGCCGCGCGCGCGTGATCAAGGCGACCGTGGATATAAACAGGGAGTACTTGTGGATATTTACACGGCTGACGAGTGTTTGAAAGGCGGGTGTAAGTATTGCGAATTTGTTATTTTGAAGAAGCTGGAAGAAAAACTTTAATCTTGAAATGATTCTTCGCTGTGACAGGCTTTGTGAATTTGATTGAATTACTAGGCTGGTAGCGCTAGTTTGGCGTGATTACTTTGAATTGACAAACCTTACTGCTAGTTTTTGGATGCGCTCTAATTTGTTGATTAAGATTTTTTGATGGGGGCTCCAGTCTATAATCGCATATTCTAGGGTAGGTCTTATAAAAGTTTTATAGGCATTGAGTTTAATATGGGCCGGCGTGTCACGGAGCTTTCACCTTAAATAATTTAATTTACCTTCAGCTTTAGAACAAATGGATTTGATGTAGGATTCCCAACGCAGGTTAGATGTTAGGATGAATCCCGGTTACTTCACCTGATCATATTTTTTAACGTGTGTGTCACCAAGTGTGTATGTATACTTAGAGGCTGCTTTTTATCAGTGAATGTGATGCTTTCGGTCTTATCTGCGTTAAGTTTTATTCCTCAGGTCATACACCAAGCGTGGATTGATTCTAGGGAATTGCTATGGAGAATTTGATTTCTTGATTTTTTTACAGCTATATATACGACACAATCGTCTGCAAAAAGACGATTCTGGATCGATGAACTCACACAGGAGTGAATATCATTTATGTATATAAATGAGGAACAAAAGAGGCGCAAGAACTGATCCCTGGGGTACAGCCGATTACACATCCAGGTTCTGCGAAACGTATTCACCTATTTTAACACATTGTTTTCTGTTCTGCAAATAGCAGGAAATCCATGACACAATGTAGCGATCAATGCCAAAACATAGTAATTTTGTTATAAGGTCATTGTGAGGAACAACATCAAACGCTTTAGAAAAGTCTAAGAATATAGCATCTATCTCGTTGCCTTCATTAATTGTGTTAGCGATGTCATGAGTAATTTCAGCAAGCTGCGTTACTGTTGAGAGCCCTGTTCGGAAACCATGTTGTTTTTCATAAATTAGGTTATTTTCCAGATATGAGGTTATGGCCTTAAAAATAATGTGTTCCATCATTTTACAGCTTGTGCTTGTTAACGATATCGGACGATGGTTATTCAGTTCAGTTTTAGAGCCCGATTTATGTATAGGAATTATTTTGGCACAGCGCCAGTCATCTGGAATTACGAGTGTTTGTAAAGACCTTGCGTTAATTGTATGCAGGTATTTAGACACCCGGTCAGCGTATCGGGCTATTAACCTATAGATCGGGCGAGATTAGCCTATAGGGTCACTCAAACTCACACAAGCCCGGGCTCACTCGAACACACTCATTTAGGCTCACAACTCATTTGGACTCGCTCAGACTCACGACTCATCCGGGATCAGCCTCTCGTTACAACTCACGACCCGTCTGGACTCGCTCATTTCGACTCGCGACCCATTTGGACCAACTGGCGGCAGACAGCAGCTAGAGGCGTCAGCGCCGCAATCCTGAGAGAGGGTGCTCCCAGACAACGATGACGACTCAATAGGGACGTGCAACAACGCGGCGGCCAAGGACTGCGCAGCAGAGCGCCGGCCATCCACCCCAAAGACGAGGCACCGCGAAACCACGGATGGCCGTGGTGGCGAACAGCGCGTGTTCACACGCACCGCTATCGCGCGCGGTAGAAGCTGAGCAAGCTCCCATTCTTGTTATTTGCTGATGGCCGCGCAGCGACCGGCTGGCCTGAACAGGATGACGCCCGCCAGGTTCTCAGGAACATGGACCGCCGCAGCAGAGCGTTTAGCGCGTATCAGGGCAGCTTGTCGCACCGTTGAGCCCTCTTCGTGGCCCGACACCATAAGACGATCTTGCAGCTGCCATCCGTCGCGCTGGAAGCGTGCGTGGGGGCAGGGGGCGAAGGTGCGCCCCTGCCCGTAGCAGACGACGCGAGCCAGGACGGCCGCGGCGAGAGAGCGCGCGAATCTGTCGCTGACGTCACCGGCGCGGCGATGGCCGGTGACTGCGCGGTCGATAGCCCCAGGAAGGGGTTTCCCTGCCCGTGGGAGGACAGGGGTCGGGTGACCCAGTTTGCCTCTCGCTGCAGACACGCTGGCGTCTGCTGCGAGCTCTGTCAAGGTCTTTCCGGTTCTCTCTCTCTCCGGAGAACGTGAGAAGGAAAGGGAAAGGCTGACAGGAGAGGAGGCGCGTGGAGCGTCCTCCTACTCGCGGCTGTCGTCTGCCTCCGAGCGCGCCGGTCGCCTTCGCCCTGCCGGAGTACCCGAGTTCGAACCCGACCGCGGCGGATGCCTTTCGATGGAGGCGAAACGCAAAAGGGGCCTGTGTGCTGTGCGATGTCAGTTACGAGCCCCTCATTCCCCTTTCCTCGTCTGCTTAATTGCTTAACGAGGGTCTCGGTTCTGGCAGCCTTGATGCCTTAGGAAGCATAAGAGGGTTCTCACACAGCTTCCACCCTC
The DNA here is from genome assembly GCF_055824585.1 of Amblyomma mixtum. Lineage (NCBI taxonomy): Eukaryota > Metazoa > Arthropoda > Arachnida > Ixodida > Ixodidae > Amblyomma > Amblyomma mixtum. Next base: position 225,287,597 of record NC_143014.1, on the reverse strand, counting down.
GCCGTTCGATGACATTCTACGTCACATCAGCGGTAACTCAGGACGTTCTACATCCGCCGCTTAAGAACGTGGGTGGCGCTGGTGAACACTCCCAAGGTTAGGTTATTTGCAAACATAAATAAGAGGGTTCTCGCACAGCTTCCACCGTCGCCGTTCGATGACGTTCTACGTCACACCAGCGGTAACTCAGGACGTTCTACGTCCGCCGCTTACGAACGTGGGTGGCGCTGATGAACACTCTCAAGGTTAGATTATTTGTAAACATAAATACCCCCGAAAGCAGAAGAATTGACAGCCGTCGCCGTAGCTCAGAGGTAGAGCACCGGACGCGCTATTCGGAGGTCGTGGGTTCGGATCCCACCGGCGGCATGTGGTTGTTTTTTCTTCTGCTTTTCTAATCAATTAGCTTTAAGCGAGAACATGTTCAGTAATATAAATTGATTAACACCAGAAAATAAATAAATGAATTAAAAAAAAATCCCCTGTGCCCCTTGGTTTCTATGGCTGTTGGCTTCTCTCATATTTATAACGAGCCCTCATTCTCCTTTCCTCGTCTGCTTAATTGCTTAACGAGGGTCTCGATTCTAGCAGCCTTGATGCCTTAGGAAGCATAAGAGGGTTCGCACACAGCTTCCACCCTCGCCGTTCGATGACATTCTACGTCACATCAGCGGTAACTCAGGACGTTCTACGTCCGCCGCTTAAGAACGTGGGTGGCGCTGGTGAACCCTCCCAAGGTTAGGTTATTTGTAAACATAAATACCCCCGAAAGCAGAAGAATTGACAGCCGTCGCCGTAGCTCAGAGGTAGAGCACCGGACGCGTAATTCGGAGGTCGTGGGTTCGGATCCCACCAGCGACATGTGGTTGTTTTTTCTTCTGGTTTTCTAATCAATTAGCTTTATGCGATAACATATTCAGTAATATAAATTGATTAACACCACAAAATAAATAAATGAATTAAAAAAAAATCCCCTGTGCCCCTTGGTTTCTATGGCTGTTGGCTTCTCTCATATTTATAACGAGCCCTCATTCTCCTTTCCTCGTCTGCTTAATTGCTTAACGAGGGTCTCGGTTCTAGCAGCCTTGATGCCTTAGGAAGCATAAGAGGGTTCGCACACAGCTTCCACCCTCGCCGTTCGATGACATTCTACGTCACATCAGCGGTAACTCAGGACGTTCTACGTCCGCCGCTTAAGAACGTGGGTGGCGCTGGTGAACCCTCCCAAGGTTAGGTTATTTGTAAACATATATACCCCCGAAAGCAGTAGGTTTGACAGCCGTCGCCGTAGCTCAGCGGTAGAGCACCGGACGCGTAATTCGGAGGTCGTGGGTTCGGATCCCACCAGCGACATGTGGTTGTTTTTTCTTCTGGTTTTCTAATCAATTAGCTTTATGCGATAACATATTCAGTAATATTACCAATTGATAAACACCACAAAATAAATAAGTGAATTAAAAAAAATCCCCTGTGCCCCTTGGTTTCTGTGGCTGTTGGCTTCTCTTACATTAAAGTTAAGTTACGTTAAATATCCCCAGGTGCTTCAATAGCGTGAAAGTTCGGATCAGCAGCCAAGCACCATAACCATTGAGCCAATGTGGTGGCATGAGTGTTGGAGTCATAAAAGTTGCTTGTCCTACGCGACATGCCAAGGACACAAATTAAAAAAATAAATATTGGCTCTCGCTTCTCTACTTCAACCCCTCCTCCCATAGAAATTTAAACACGCCCCCTAATTTCAAATCCTTGGAAAGTCCCTGTAGTGTCCCTTCAAACTCTACCTTGGAATGCTGAGAACATGCATGACATTTCAAAGAAGCCTAGTTCAAGAAGGCTGGAATGTGGTTTCTGGAGCGTCATGTATGAGAAAAAGGTGAATGCAGTGTAGACATCTTTACAGTAAGAGTATAGTTATGTGCACTTTATGACGAATTAACTTATCTCAAACTGAAATGGTAGGACACTTACACAGCCTTCTAGGGGCCAACTAACTTTTTGTTCCACATGATTCCACTCATCTGGGGATGTATAAAAAGTGTGATGAGCCTTTTTGTAAATGCATGTTCTTCAACACCTTCATATTATGAGAGAAATAGGTAGGTTGAGCCAAAGGGCGCATTAATGCTATATGAGGAGAGCGCAGTGGTAACATTGAAATCTGATGTGCAACCTTGCAGCTTACCGCTGCGACTACGATTGCAGTCTCAGCAGCACCGCATTACTGAAAAAAGCCGTTGCAAGTATGCGCATGAGAAAGCCAAATGAGAACTAACCGTAGATATTGGTTAAAACTGAGTTATTGTTTTGATATTCTATTTTATTTATATATTTGAGATACTGAAGACTCATGTCGTATCCTCGGATTGGTAAAATAACAGGATGTCCATTTTTCACCCTCTACAATGCTTGTTCTACCTCTGAGGTCATGAGAGCAGAAGTAGAACAAGCATTGAGAGGGATGTGAAATGGAAAGGCAGCTGGGCCAGGTAATGAATGTGCTGTGAAGCAAATGTGTTCACCTGTTTGACATCATGACTTAAGTTTAAAAACAGGAACAGTTGCTAGATGAATGGAAAGAAAGTGTGATTATTCCCAACTACAAGGAGAGGAGACAAAGAATAGCATGAATTTCAAGGGGCTAAAGCTGATGTTGCACACCATGAAGGTATTTGAAAGTGTGTTGGGTACAAGACAGAGTAGAGGTGAGCACTGTGCCCCAACAATTTGGAGTTGTGCCAGGGCAGTGAACCACAGATACAATGTTTTGCCTCAGGCAGATGCCAGAAAAGTTCCTAAGAGCCAGCAAGCACTTTGTATCTTGGGCTCTTCATCTTGGGTAAAATCCGATTTTACCCATTTTTTTATTTTTTTTTTTTGCAAACCAAGTAAACATCCTACCAATTGGGTTATGCCTCATTTCTACCCGAAAATGAGCCTTGTAGGAAGCTTAGTTTCCATGTGGCCTAAGTTGAAGACAGCACACAAAAAGTAGCAGACATCTTGTACAAATATCGAGAGGAATGTTTTCACTCAAGCGATCATTTTAAACATTTTTATGGCAGTGCTTACTATGGTTTGGAAGTGAGAAGGAAAAACGCGGGTACAGACTGGAAGTCTCATTTTCGTCACCGTACCAAGCGCTACCCATGCTCACGGCATCCTGCTTCAAGGCTCATTTGAATTTAAAATGACTGTTTTACACTGAAAGAAATGTTGTAGCATTTTACAAACAAAGGCAAATAGGTGTTTCACGAACACAGCAGTGCTATGCAGTCAATAATGTGTGTGATGAAATGATTACAATAAATAACAGAAAAAAAAGAAATTGATTTTGTGTGCAACAAAAAATAGAGCCTTTTATGTCCTACAAAAAATTAGCGCTTATCGCGTATTGCCATCTGTTACAAAATATGACCTGGTAAAACCCGAACTACGGAACCTTTTTCTGAATAACGAAATTTCTCCATGAATATCACTAGATTTTTATCTGGTGATTTTTACCCAGTGAAGAGAACAACGCATTTCAAGTACCTTGGCTTATTGGCAGTCGTGGAGAGGGAGACACAGCAGTGTGAGTCACCTGCAGAATCCAAACAGGATGAAAGGCTAACACAGGGAAGAAGTAGAAGGTTGTTTTCAGGTGTACTTTCCGACCAGAAGCTGCCACTTAAGCTGAAAGGTTAAGTCTGTTGCACAGTCATGAGGCCAGCGATGCTGCATGGAAGTGAAGTGGTACAGCAGCTAATGAACGCCAGCATGCAAAAGAGGAACATAGCAGAAATGAGGATGTTGAGATGGGTGTGGAGTGGAAAAAAAGAACAGAGTTCAGAAAGACCACATACAAAGAATGATCTAAGTCAGATGTGCTGAAAGGAAAATTCAAGCAACAAGGCTGCAATGGTTTAGTCATTTAATGAAAAACGACAACAAATGTATTAGAGAGGTGATGAAGCTTAAAAGTTGGTGAGTTATAATGACATATAACATGCGGTTATACGGAACGAATGGTGCATGGCAGTTGTGTTTGTTATAAGCATGCTTGACTATAACATAGATAACAAACATTAACAGACCAAAACAACTGCCTTGGGGTACACCAGACGTAACAGGAAGCAGTTTGGATGAGCTGTTTTCAATCTTTATGAACTGGCTTTAGTGGTAAGATATCCATCGAACCATTCAGAAAGGTAGTCCAAGGCATTCATATTTTTATATGCAGTAATTTACTGTGAGCCTTTCTTTATTGAGGGCCCTAGCAAAATATAAAAAAAAGAATGTCTGCTTGACTGGACACATCAAGTACACTTGAGAATTGATGCATGGTTCAAACCAAATTATTAACAGCAGGCAGACTTTTTCTGAAGCCATGCTGATATGATGACAACACATTCTGATGTGCTAAAACCTGTTGAACATAATTCGCAACAGTGTGCTCCAGAAGCTTACATCAAGTAGATGAGGTGACAGAAAGCTGGTCACCTTTTGTGGACTGGAACAGCACATGTGCTGCATGTGCCAGTCAGCTGGTGTTTTATTTCAGGATTACATTCATGCACCGCTGCAACGAGTGCATTTGATTAAGATTATGCATTGTTAGTGGCTATCTGGCACAGTCCTCTTATACAAAATAACATATAAGCATTCTGAACCTTCTCTCTTTTTTCTTTTACATAGCGTTTGGGTCTGCAATGTGTTATGCTTGTAAGAACTACATGCTGAGAACCGCATTGACACCGGCTGCATTGTAAAACACGAGTTGCCTCTGCATTGTAAACTTCAAAAATTGGTTGCTTCACCATTAGCTGGGCACACACTGTGACCATCAAGCTGACTAGGCAATAAGATTAGATGCTAATTAAGACAACTTGCTCTAAGTCAGCCATAATTGAAGTCAGTGTTCCACTTTAACCTACCATTATGAATAAAACAGACATGAGCACAGAACACTTAGCTATTAAATGGAAGCAGTATTAAACTTTAATAGTGCATTATGTAGCCAATTTTTCTTGCATTTTATAAAATCGAACGTAAAGGGACCAAAACCTGATATTTTGGGCCATTGATACTTAAGTGCCATGGTGTGAGGGCTGTTGCTGTTTCACATGTTGACAGAAGGGCAGCAATGCTTTTCAGCACAATTCATCATATGTGTTAAAGGGCGCCTTGAGGACAGTGTGAATACTAAAAAGATATTACAAGCTTTCTCAAAAAGAAAAACCATGAGTCACTTTCATACAGAAAAGTGGTGTAGACCTACGCAGGGACATGACAGGAAATTTGCAAGGATAGGGTGGCTGTGACTGGTGCAGCACAAGGCTATTGGAGACCAGGGGGAAATGCCTTTGTTCTGCGATGGATGTAACCGGGCTGGAAATGACAATAATGATGCCATGTGTTGGGGTACACTTATAGCACTAGTTTCATTTGAGGAATCTGCTTCTGGGTTTACTTGACTTGCTGTGCCAAACAAAACTAGATTTACATTTTAAGCTGGTAATAGTATGCTTGATTCTATCGGTATGAGGCCATAATCTTTTCACTTCTGCCTCATAGCATGCTTTCGTTAGATGATGGTCCGTGTGAATATTCAGAAATATCAAACTGACCAGTACGCCATATGCTACATTGTGTGCATTCTGTTCTGGCATGGTGCCAACTTAAAGGAGAGGTGAAAATATCAGCAGCACTTCATTATGTGTTCATGAAAGAAACAAGCATGTGAAGACTATGCGTTGTACATGGGCGACAAATAACAGCCATGTTGAGCTAGTGCTTTCTTGAAGTGCATGTCTTTATTTCAAGTGAAGAGCTGATACAATAGAAGCCAATCATGCACTTAATGATCAGAGGCATTTAAAGCGATACGACAAAATGATGAGACAGTGCCACTCCTGCATTATACATGCTTGTATAATAGCAATATAATTTAATGAGGGAAGCTGAGTTTGTACTTTGTAAAGTTCATGAGAAAAGTTCAAAAGACAAATGCACTTTTATGAAGTGGTGTAGAGCTTGTCTCTGACATGCCGCCTGGCTACTGTTGAACTTCCATCTGCGTTCCTTAAGGACTTGGTGAATATGTGTTTGCCAGAAATAGCAGAAAAACATCCTCTTTGATATGTACAGCAGCACTCAAAAGTCTTCAAGCCACATGGTTTGCTTTCGAGCCGTAAAGTGGTGCAGATACAGAGGCTCTTAACACCAAAAGGCCTTGAAAGGTGAGGACGACGGTCATCCATAGCTTGCAGAGATTAATAGCATGAAAGGTTTCCACTACACGGCAGAATATCAAACCATGTGGCCTGAATTAAGACTTTTAACCTTGGAAGAGATGTGGAATATATCACTTCAAAGGATACAGTACTATATTAGACAGCGTAAAATTGCTACCCAGCTGTCATTTCCAATGACAGGCAGCACGAAAAAGTCATAGAGATATCATTATACGATGGCACTTGCAAATAGTTCTGAAAAGCATATGCATCATTGTAACTCCTTAGGTGGACCTGTTTACACTGAAGAGATGTGCTGCATACATACAGTTCATCAAATCCATAGCAAACGTGACACAAGAAGAGAGCATACTATCTCATAGCTAGTATTGTCGATAGCTCAGAGTGACGCTCAGGTTGTGTTCATATGGAATTCATTGAAATTATGTGCTTAGCCCTCAAGCCACTGTGCTGGATGGCATTTCCTCCTTGACCTTCTTTGATCTAGAAAAAGTGGCATTGAGTTGTCGGTAGCAGCCGAGAGCACTGAGGAGAAGCCCCTAATTTTTTTGAAAAGAAGGCACTGGGTCGAGACTCAACAGTGCTGGCTGTCACAAAACTGTGCTTCTTACTTGCAAAGAGGAGAACATGTGCTGTCCCAGTTCGATATCACTCACTCACTCCATAGTGGTCACGGTGGTGTCACTGATGTTAAAGGGTCCGGATGCTTTAGAGATGTAATGACCTTGGCAAAGGCGAATTAGACAAAGACATGGAAGGCCAGCTGGGCCTCTGGAATCCCAGAGGAAAAATGTACTGAAGTGTCTGGCACGTGGGATGCCCTGAACATCGTGGCAGCAGCGGGTACCTGCGATACACATTTGTCAAGACCATTAAATTTGCTTTCCAAATTGCGTTCAGATCAATTTCTTCAGAACTACTGGGAGATCCCCTGGTTGCCGTGGCTAGCTTGAAGGCGTTTCCCATTTTCCCATTGCATCGAAATGGAGGAAGTTCCTTCCCGTCTTTCAACCTTCCTCTCTCAGGAAAAGACTGGGTCTCCATTGAAGCTGACTGTTGTTGGCAGGCTTTGGCTGATATTAACTGGAATGTTGGAAGCCTTTACTGCTCTCCACTGCACTATGTATTCTCTAGTGAATGCTTAACTCTGATTTATGCTTTTTCATGTTTAATGCCTCATGTGGGTCCCTTTCAAAGAAAAATGGGAAGGATGGAAACCCTATTTTAGCTAATTTGGTTCTGCCATTCTACTTGTAGCGTGCAGGGTGCCCCCATAAATACTCAGGTATTCAACAATGGCTGATTAGAGTGGATGCTGTTCCAGTGCAGCTAGCTAAATAAAGGTTTTGAAGATGCAATTAAATCACAAAATTTAGCCATTTGCTTGCTTACAGTAGAGTGAAGAGTGACAAAATTTGTTGCCATATGCCGCTGCGAAGACATGGAGCATTCGAGATATATAAACTGTGGACCTTGGTGCATTATAAATTTAATTAAGGTAGTGTTCGCGTACAAGAACTTGGAGGGAAAATTCAGTCATTGCTTTGTTTGTAATCTAATAGGTTGACCTGACTTGAGGGCATTTTGAAAAATAATTCACATGAGATATAGCATGCTTGTACATATATGGAGTTCGTGTGAATGGTGCTACGTACTGCTAATTCCTCTCAGGGACTTTCTGGTGTTGCAGAGGCACAGCAGATGGTTTCATGTCTTGTCAGCCTCTTGGCACATGGACCAATTTCCAGTTTGTTATTGAACTTGTCCGCCCATCGCTTGCCACCAGAACTGCAGTCTCAGAGCATAGCTTTAGTGTGTACATTCTCAGGGTAGCCTTGTGAGTTGGAGACAATTGAAGTTGTCTAGCCAGTGATGAGGAGACTACGATTTGTCTTGAGTAACGTATTAAGTCACCTGTAGGAAAGAGTTCCTGCCAAACATGAAAGGAAGGTTGTATTTTAAAGGAAATTTGACTAGTTATTGGCCAAAATCAGATATGCTCTTTGACTTGCTGGATACTGTGGCCCTTATCAACAGCCTTTTGGAACTTTGCTTCTGCTCTGCATACATACTCAACAAGGTTACTCAATTACTTTGAATGTCGGCTTTTGTTGCTAATAGTGGAAGGTGAAAAATCCATCAGTGACCTGCTTGTTGGATCTCATGTGATACTCTATGATACAGTCATAGTACGGAAGTCCATTGCATCACAGAGCAACTCTAATGAGTCAGTTGCTTGAGTAGGAATGTACAGCACTAGCTTGATGGTAGTAATGAAAGAGTAAGTAGAGAAAACCTTAGGACCAATCAAAGGAGGTGAGCAGCTGGTGATGATCAGGTCACTGTAGATTTGTTGAAGGACGGAGGTGAGATTGTGCTATAAAAACTTGCCACCTTGAAAACGCAATGCCTTGTGACCTCGAGCGTACCAGAAGCTTGGAAGAATGCTAACACTGTCTTAATTCACAAGAAAGAAGATGTCAAGGACTTAAAAAATTACAGACCGATCAGCTTACTGTCCATTGACTACAAGGCATTTAGTAAGGCAATTGCAAATAGAATCAGGACAACCTTAGACTTCAATCAACCAAATGATCAGGCAGGCTTTCGTAAGGAAGCCATGTAGATCAGAAAGGTGGGTCTAAAAATTAACATGCTGAAAACCAATGCATTGTTCAACCATCTTGCAAGGACAGAGCAGTTCACAATTCGTAAATGTTACACCTAATGTTACACCTATAATTTTTCTTTCCATAGCTTGCTATGTTGACCTTAACTTACACTGAACCCTTTTCGTTAGCCTCCACGTTTCTGCCTCATAGGTGAGGTGCTGGAAGTTGTAAGGAAATACATCTACTCAGGGGAGGTAATGACCGCTGATCCGGATCATGGGAGGGAAATAACTAGAGGAATAAGAACTGGGTAGAGTGTACATGGCAGGTTCTCTTAGATCATGATTGGCAGGTTACCAATATCACTCAAGAGAAAAGTATTGAACAGCTGTACCTTACCGGTACTCACCTATGAGGCAGAAACGTGGAGGCTAACGAAAAGGGTTCAGTGTAAGTTAAGGTCAACATAGCAAGCTATGGAAAGAAAAATTATAGGTGTAACATTAGGTGCAACATTGAATGTAACAGCCCAACTCGTGGATCACCATGTAGCGATGCGAGCGTGGCAGTTCAGTAAACAAATAAACAAAATGATATGCAGACCGCATAACTTCAGTCAGCTTGCGAACCTCACCTTGTTCTCGTAAGGTTGGTAAGCATAAAAGCCTTGAGATAGGCTCTGTGCAAATGCCCTGAAATGTCTAACATTGCGCTTTAATGCAAAATTTGGAATGTGGGGAGCACGTTTCAAAAGAACCGATAGTGTATGCTTGCTTAGCAGAGTAAAGAGGAACCGAACGTATGCGGAAAGTTTCAATTGGGTGGATGTTGGTCTTCCTTCAGCGACACTGAAGGGAATGTCATAAAACTAAATCACACCTAGCGGCCTGCATATCATGCTTGTCACTATTTTTTGTAGCGAAAAAAATCTGAAAAATAGTCTACATGGAATTTTTATTTTCTGTGTTCATGGTATGAAGCATATAACAGGTACGCTAGTGCAAAAATAATCCATATGCCACAGCAGTGCCTCAATCTTCAAACAAAACCTATGGGTTGGCTATGAGTTGTCCACTACTGTCTGCTCAGACAACAGAAGCCTCATTCTGCCAATATTCCTTCTCTCTAACATTTTAACAACAACAAATTGCAGAAATAACTACTGGGCTCGGACGTATGACGACATGGAGATGTCAATATCTAGACCTTTGCTGAAACTGGAAGAGTGCTAATGGGTATCTTGAACAATTAGTTTTGAAAGCCTTTGTAGTACTAAAAAGTGCAAAGAAATGAAAAAAAGGCAGGACTTGACGAACAGAAGAGAGAGGCTTCATAAATATTCTGCCATGCATTATGAAAAGTGCGTAGCATGAAAACACAGAGCGAAAAGAGAGAAACCACACTGCATGAGTGCTACAAACTAAGCATTTCTTGTATGCCCCTCCAAGGCCCTGATTTGCCCGCATGCGCAGCCTCCTGTATGCTCCGAGAAACGAAGGAGAGTACCACCATGAGAGAAGAGATAATATGATTATCAGGAAACATGACAGTTGTTAATATCGAGTATGGAACATTAGAGAGCTAAGCCATAACCTGGGAAGGAGGTAAGTGCAATGCGTTCAGATGTGAAAATTTAGCACCACAACAGCTAAGACTTCCTCAAAGTTCCTGTTGGTCCCAGGCATATTCGAATGATTAAAACAAAATGCTTCTTCATTTTGTGTGCGGATGCCGTACTTATGTTTAAACTATCATGCGCAACATTTGTCGCAAAGCTAAGATTGTGGCCAGCAAAATTGCTATGTCGATAATACTTTCAATGCCTCAGAAACTCAGAGGTTTGCTGTGAGAGCAAATAAGCTTAAAAACAGTGTGTGTGCTGCTTTGTCTGGATTTTTTTGCATGCTTACCACATCACACGATATATTAGAGAAGATCAACAAGTTGCACTCTGGAAATTGACCAGCCATTTGTTAACCACATGAGAAAATAAAAAGCGTACGCATCAGTGAAAGTGCCCGTCCGTGCCTGTCCAATACACGGGCCAGAGCCCAGCTCAGGACCGTCAGTTTCCGGGCCCGAGCCTGGCCCGGGCCCTGCAAAAAATTGCTATACCCAGACCCATAGGCCAAGCCCGGGCTTTTGGGTCAGCTCAAGCCCGTGCAGTGCTTATACACAACCTCTTGCTTTTCAGAAGGCATTACATTATAATTTTTTTTTTACACACGACGGAGACTTTTTTTGAATAGCGCCAGAAGGACATGTACGCAAAGGGACACATCATCCGTAGCTGGCTTGGGGAGGAGGAAAGCACGACTTGCCCAGCACGGCAAATACGACAAAAGGGGATAGGCTTTACTTTAGCAGAAATGCAACCTTAATGTCTGTTACACTCACTGCGAAGGTCACTTAGTTCGGCCTGCCTGTGTGGAGTCATTGATAGAAATGAAAAGAACAATTAAACTAGTCTCGTCACTGTATTCTTCCTTCAGTAATAACTCCTGTACACCTTAGTGTCCATGAAATAAATCCAAGATCTTATGGAGTTGAAGCTGAAACAGGTCCGCCAGGCAAACCTGAGTGGCCCTCTCACGAGTGATCATTGGCTGTGATCTTGAAAATACTGAGGTACTTGCCTCAGAAAGCATCTATACCAAGAGGGCGCTGACATGAGCGGTGAAGCTGGTGGACTACTGTTACAGACAGACTTACAAAAACGATTGCTGTTACTACACTTATAGATTGTTTCCCGAGGCCATTGGCATCTCTAACAATGCCATCCAGGTAACTGCAAGGACAGCAGTGGATCTTTGACCTGTGATTGAGGGAACCATGGAGGAAATTGTGCAGCTTTCTGTGGAAGCAGTGCTCAAAGAGGCATAACTGTTAGCAGAGAAACTTATTCACAGATGAGAACAAGAGTAACCTGACGTGTCAGTAAGCAAGTGCACGACCCAATTCTTGGCAACCTTTGGTTGCCACTTGTTTACCCCGCCAGAACCTGGCAATCTTTGTGTGTGCATTTTCGAAAAAGCCAGAGACAGTAAACCGGACGGAAGTCTTCCCAGTAGTCGGCTTGCTGTATGATGAACACAGGAGGAATATAAAGAGTGGAACATTTTGCAGTGACTGAAGGAGTATTTCACATTCACAGCATATCTATCTTCACTTCTCGTTGTTCCCCACTTCACACTTTATGTAGCCCTCATTCTTTAATTTTTCCTATTAATCATTATGTAAAGTGAAGTAATTTTTCGAAGTTTGTTATGGGTGTTGGAGTCATAACCTTTGCTAGTCCTGTGTGACACATCACCACAAAAAAAGAATTAAAACTAACTACCACTTTTCCTCTCCCCTTAACAGCCTCCCCTTAAACTTAGTCACCCCCCTTATTGCAATTTCTGGGGAAACCCCTGGTCAACGGTGCCATTATGGCGAGCAAGGGAGAACATCCACTATGGAAGTCAAAGCTGTTGGTGGTAAGTGAGTGGAAAAAAATTTTCTTCTGCCCTGAGTCTCCAACTTGGTAGTCACTGTGACATAGCTGAAAGGCATCTATAAGCGCACTGTGCATAAGGTACGCATGCCTGTACGAATGCATCCACCACTTGCACATGAAAGTGTTACTAATGGCGTTATAAACAAAGTAAATTTACACTGCAACACAAGAATTTGCTTTGGTAAGGCACCAAAACAGTGCCATATCTGCAATAATGTTTTCGTGCACCAAATACTGTATTTTGGACTCAGCACACCCGACTAGCTCATATTTCACAAGGCAGTATGACACATTTGGCTCGATCGGCGAAAATGGGGATGAAGAGAATGCCCGGCAAATCACTACGCAACGGTCCATTCAGTCTGTCGTGCACAACATGTCGCAGGCTTCGTCCAGAGGCAGGCTTTGCAACAACTCTTGCATGTCGTCTGCCTTGTGGGAGACCAGAGCAATGAATTCGAACGGGCCCCGGCACTTCACGTCGGCACGCTCGGGACGCACCGAGAAGTCGCCGCACCACATGTCCAGTCTAAGTACGCCGCCGTAGTCTCCGAAGTTGAGCGCCAGGTCGGCTCTGATGAAACTGTAGCTTCCCGCAGTCTCAAGCCTGCGGCGCTGCAAGTGCAGGCTGTGTTTCCGCTCCGTATTCTCGAACCTGCTGCTGGAGCAGTACGTACGCCTCAAGTCGCTTGGCAGGCTTCTCCAGGGCTTCTGCCAGCGACGAGTTTTCGATGTCTTCGCGCAGAGCCCAAGTCTTGGCCAGTGGGAGTCTCGTGACATGGACAGCGAGCTCCGTATTCTCGAACCTGCTGCTGGAGCAGTACGTACGCCTCGAGTCGCTTGGCAAGCTTCTCCAGGGCTGCTCCGTATTCTCGAACCTCTGCTGGAGCAGTACGTACGCCTCGAGTCGCTTGGCAAGCTTCTCCAGGGCTGCTCCGTATTCTCGAACCTCTGCTGGAGCAGTACGTACGCCTCGAGTCGCTTGGCAAGCTTCTCCAGGGCTTCTTGCAGCGATGAGGGCCGCACTCCGTATTCTCGAACCTGCTGCTGGAGCAGTACGTACGCCTCGAGTCGCTTGGCAAGCTTCTCCAGGGCTGCTCCGTATTCTCGAACCTGCTGCTGGAGCAGTACGTACGCCTCGAGTCGCTTGGCAAGCTTCTCCAGGGCTGCTCCGTATTCTCGAACCTGCTGCTGGAGCAGTACGTACGCCTCGAGTCGCTTGGCAAGCTTCTCCAGGGCTGCTCCGTATTCTCGAACCTGCTGCTGGAGCAGTATGTACGCCTCGAGTCGCTTGGCAAGCTTCTCCAGGGCTGCTCCGTATTCTCGAACCTGCTGCTGGAGCAGTACGTACGCCTCGAGTCGCTTGGCAAGCTTCTCCAGGGCTTCTTGCAGCGACGAGGGCCGCAAGTGCAGGCTGTGTTTCCGCTCCGTATTCTCGAACCTGCTGCTGGAGCAGTACGTACGCCTCGAGTCGCTTGGCAAGCTTCTCCAGGGCTTCTTGCAGCGACGAGGGCCGCAAGTGCAGGCTGTGTTTCCGCCTCCGTATTCTCGAACCTGCTGCTGGAACAGTACGTACGCCTCGAGTCGCTTGGCAAGCTTCTCCAGGGCTGCTCCGTATTCTCGATCCTGCTGCTGGAGCAGTACGTACGCCTCGAGTCGCTTGTCAAGCTTCTCCAGGGCTGCTCCGTATTCTCGAACCTGCCGCTGGAGTAGTACATACGCCTCGAGTAGCTTGGCAAGCTTCTCCAGGGCTGCTCCGTATTCTCGAACCTGCCGCTGGAGTAGTACGTACGCCTCGAGTAGCTTGGCAAGCTTCTCCAGGGCTGCTCTGTATTGTCGAACCTGCTGCTGGAGCAGTACGTACGCCTCGAGTCGCTTGTCAAGCTTCTCCAGGGCTGCTCCGTATTCTCGAACCTGCCGCTGGAGTAGTACGTACGCCTCGAGTAGCTTGGCAAGCTTCTCCAGGGCTGCTCCGTGTTCTCGAACCTGATGCTGGAGCAGTACGTACGCCTCGAGTCGCTTGGCAAGCTTCTCCAGGGCTTCTTCCAGCGACGAGTTTTCGATGTCTTCGCGCAGAGCCCAAGTCATGGCCAGTGGGAGTCTCGTGACATGGACAGCGAGCCCCTTGTCGATCATGCATTCGAACTTGTGGCCGCCCATCTCGCACGTTCACTGCAGAGAACCGTTTTCAAAGGCTCGCAGCTTCAAGCCGCCTGCTGACCTTTCTGCGTCGGCACCTTCGGGCGATGCAACGTGACGACCCATCGCGTTTCCAGGCAACGCTGGAACGCGAAAGTGTTGGGCGAGAAACTTTCTTGAATTAAACTCTTAGATACACGCCGCTCTCATGGCTTTGTCATGGATGGCAGTGAACAGGGTTGCCAGGTCCCAAACTCAAAAAAGCGCCACAAAAATCGCAAAAGAAGCCAAAAAGTAGCCAACGTGCCGCCGGAATGTCAAAAGTAGCCAAAAAAGCGCCAAAGTTACCAAAGTTGCCAAGGGCGTCCGCAGAATTTTTTGCAGGGGGGGGCCCCATTGGTTGTTGGCGCCGGAGGGGGGGGGGGCATGTTCGTAGCAAAAAGGCACTATTTGCGGTATGAATTTATTTATTTATATATAAATAAAAAATAAGTGAAATACACACATGAAATAAAAATTACAAACAGCAAATTAAAGTGTGGCTAGGAGAGATACATTGCAGTTTATCAACGAAGAAACAATTAAAATTAATAAAAAATCCAAAAATATACTGTCACTTCGTGGAGAAGAGTGCTCAGTATTGCTGCATACGGGTTCTCGACTCACCCGGATTGATGACCAGCACACAGCACAATATGGTCACAAACACGCAACTACAGTCACTCAGTCAGTCTTCCTTGAACAGCAACTGTAGACTCCACGGATTTTTCTGGGCGAATTGCGTGATTACACGGGTGATAAATTCATTTCTGTGCTTCATTACACGCTCTCGGTGCACACGCGTCACACACATTGATTGGAAAAACGGTTGAACGCGCACGTTGAAAACAAAAGATGTCTATACATACAACGAAAACTTATTTACAAGATAAATACACGCTCGCAGCTTCATACACCTCGCTCCATCTTGCTCGCGCATCCGCACAGTCGAGCAACCGCACGCACACTGCTCGCCGCTCGTAGTTTTCTCGTCCACTGTCTTGGTTGTTCTCAGCTTCGTTGACAAACGGCCACTAAAAACACCGAAGCACAAATACAGAGGCGCGCACACGTGCAAGGGCTTACTTCCGTGCGACTTCCAAGGGGAAGGGACACTCGCCACTCCGGTAGGAAAATTTATTTTGTGTGTTTTTATGGGGTTCAGAGCCCCAAAACGACTCAGGTTATGAGGAACGGAGTAGTACAGAGCTCCGGATAATGTCGACCACCTGGGTCTCTTTACCGGGCACTGACCTCGCACAGTACACGGGCGCTGTTGTCATTTGAGGCCCAGCCAGAGGTGACAGGCGAGCCAGGCAGGCGCCATCGGGCTGCGTTGACCAAAGGCGCTGGTTTTCGGAGAAGACGCAAGGGACGCTGGTGTGGGGGCGCCTCTGGAGACTGCGTCGCCGTGAACAAAAGATGCTAATCTCCTTTGCCGAAGATTCTGATAGCGGCGCTTCTACCGCACTGCGCTCTCCCGTGGATCGGAGGCACAGCGAGTGGCGGCGGCGCCAACTGATCGCCCGCTTGCCCATGAGCAGCCCGACAAAGCGGGGGTGGACACGGCTGATTTGTCTTTCCCTCCTGAAGAATTCATCGGTGGCCGGCATAACGAAGGCGAAAACAAGATGCACTGTGCACTGTCTGCCTCCGTGTCGCTATCTGTCTAGAGATCAAAGAAACAGGCACCCATTTCAAGACGGCTTGAAACACATGCTCGCCGGTGCCGCTGTATGTCTGCAACAGGTCGGCCTTCAACAGAGCTAACGATGGCGTGGTTTGAAAACGGCATAAAGACGCGTGCCCGGACGCGGCATTTCGCAGATGTGACCCAAAGCGTGGAAGCGGAGCTGCTTTTACCCTTTTGGCTGAGCCCACCACGGCCCCTGGCGTGCGGCCATCACTCACGGTTCGAGGGAGTGATTTTCCAGGGGGGTGCAGCCGCCCCCCCTTGCCCCCCTCTCCGGACGCCCATGAAAGTTGCAGAAAAGCAGTGCAACAAATTTGTAATTCTTGCCGAATGCAGGTTAACACTGGATGCGAATAACTGAAGTATAAAAGCATCAAATCAAATGGAAGAAAATATATGAACAGCATGGGACAGGACCACGGAAACGCGCGAGGAATTTCTAAAGGGAGTGAAAGTGTGGGAAAGTAACCAGAAGAGTTTTTCTTCTCTGCAGAGGAGAAATAATTTGGGTTCCTAAGGCAATTCCATAACAATTTGCATTCCCATATAAATATGGCATGCATGGCTTTTTTTATGAAATTTTTTCACTGTTCTGTAAACAAGGGCATGATTTCATATGCGCCTATTTCTTGTTCCGTTTTTCTCCTGCGATTTTTTTTCAGCTTTCTATTGCAAAACAGACTGATCGCCACGTGCAGTCCATATGTATTGAAGGCATAGAAATTCTAGCACGCGGCCTTGGCCAAAGTTTTTCAGGTGAAATGAGTTGCTTTTCAGCCACTTATGGCTCCCCAGCTCTATATCGCTAGGCGATACGAAGATCCTTCGTCATCACGTTTCAGAACTTTTTGGTCTTCCCCGCTCGCCACTAATCGGCTAAAAAAACCATGTGCCTTGAAAATTTTCAATCAGGACTGTAATTCTCAGCATCATACAAGTGGCTGTCGGGCTGGCATGTGCGGCTGATCAACTCGCTTTGAACCAGTTGTCAACTGAGGACACAGGTGCATCAGATAAGTACATTTTCAACAACAGGGCAGGCACCGTAGAATAATAGTGTTACGTGTGGCATTCTAACCCACTCCAGCAAAGATGCACTGGGACCATTGGCGAAAAAATAGGTCTATTATTCAGTCCTCACTTCGAATTCAAATGTAGCCAAAAAGTAGCCAAGTAGCCAAATTGAAATTTTTGTCGCCAAGGGGTCCCAGAAGTAGCCAATTTGGCGCAAAGTAGCCAAACCTGGCAACCCTGGACTGAAGAAACCACCCGTCAGTGTTGGCCGACCTGCTCGCCGTCCTCTGCTCAATCCAGACAAATTGCTCCCAGCTTCTTCCTTCTCCAGACATTGATTTCACGCGAAAATTCAATGGCGAGGGGAGGGGGGTGTGGAAAGGAAACTTCGCCGCCCCACGTGACCTTCGCGCTGGATTTGAACGCCGCTGGGGGTATCGCGAGAGCGGGCGCAAGGCTTTTAGCACTACGTTTTAGGTCCAACTGCAATTTTGTAACACTTTGTACTAATTATTTCTCGTGACAAAAATCTGCATCCTGAAGTCTGTGACTTATTGAACTTGAACATCAGTTGTCTATTTGTGTTACGTTTACTCCTGTAGGAACACCCGCTTTACTTGGTGTATTGGTTTTTGAGGAAAGGAAATGGCGCATATGTGTCTCACATATATCGGTGAACCCTAATAATACATACATAATACATTAAATTAAATAAATGCAAAGTACAAATTATATATACACACAAAATTATAACATTATATATATATATATATATATATATATATATATATATATATATATATATATATATATATATATATATATATATATATATATTTATGTGCACACAAAATTAGAGTGTGCACGATCCAACTGTCACCCATAGCAATCGTATCTCAACATCGAATTGGAATCGGTCCAAAATCGTCCACAATATGTGCGTGTGTGCGTTGCGAGAGCATGAAGTGCTTGACTATTTAAAAGAGTATATAGCGAAGAATACGCTTCATTAATGGAAACATTTTTATTTGACTCGACGTATCGATCGAAGGACCGATCTTTTTCAACCGGGATTTTTCCTCTCTGGTGTTTCCCCTTTTTTAGAGGTTGGAAACAGAACAGGTGACGGAGGAACGGATAGAAAGCGCCGGCATAAGTAGATAGAAGTAAAAAATTACAGGAGGATCGACAAGTTCCTGCATCTTCCACGAAGGTAGCTGCACGGCCCCGCACCCTGTCTACCATCTCAGCTAAGCTCGACACGCCTGTCAACAAGCAAACATGCGGTGCTTAACAAAGCAGGGGTCGCATCTGGATATTGTATTTCCCCACTCCTTACATGTTCTGAGCACTCTCCATCTTTTCGTTCGGGTCCCACTCCCCCCCCCCCCCTTTCCTATCTATGTTTGTTTCTTTATTTTTTACTTGTTTTGTTTTACTTCTATCTACTTACGTCTGTACTCAATCCGTTTCTCGTTCACCTGTTCTGTGTCCAACCCCTATAAAAGGGAATCACAAGCTAAGAAAAATCCTTCTTGAAAAAGATCGGTCCTCCGATCGAAACGTCGAGTTAAATAAAAATGTTTCCCTATATAGATATATATATATATATACGTTATATACTTTATGTAGTTACGCGGCGTAGCGCTTTATTGAGGAGTTCGAGGAAGAAGACGGATTCGCACGCAGACTGATCTAGACTTTGAGCCGTTTGTGGCCAGCCTTGTTCCGTCGAGCTCTCACCTGTATTAAAACCATTTCATCTTCTACATTTGTTGGAGGTGCTGTATATTGATCCCAGTACCTCTCGGATTCGCAGTTTGTGCGGACCCCCGAGTGCGAATCCTCGTTCCATCGGCTGAAATCTCTCACTTCAGCACCACTCCTGCAGCACTTCGACCCTTCTGCTTGGATGAAGAACACACTGACGCCAGTGGCGTCGGTATTGGGGCGGGGCTTGTCCAGCTGCAGAATGGGGCTGAGTACGAACGTTACTGCCTATGCCAGCTGCACGTTAACAAAATGTGAGCGTAACTACACTGTCACCGAATTGGAGTGCCTCGCCGTTGTGTTCGCTGTGCACAAGTTCCGACCATACCTATGTGGACGCCACTTCACAATTATTGTCACAGACCATCATTCTCTATGCTGGCTCATCGGACTTCGCGATCCGTCTGGTCGTCTGGCGCGCTGGGCATTGCGCCTACAGGAATATAATTTGCTGTTTCCCACAGAAGTTTGCGCCGTCACAGTGATGCAGACTGCTTGTCACGCTACCCAAGCCGACATCGGTCAATAATGACGGTTTCGAAGGGTGTTTAGCCTCGTTCGAGCGGATATTCCCCAATATGGCGACCTTTAGGCGGGAGCAACGTTGCGACCTTTCACTGCAGCCCCTTATAAAGAGGCACAAGGACGAGTAGATTCAACGCCATTTATTATCAAAGATTGTATTTTGTTCAAGAAGAACTATTCCATCGATGGTGCTGCCCTGCTTTCGATCGTCCCGAAAAGTCTCCGCGCGCAACTTTTGCACGCTATGCACGATGACATCACATCTGGACATCTAGGCTTCTCTCGTACCCTACAACGAATTCGCCAGCGTTTTTATTGGCCGCAGGTTTATAAGACCACCAAGCAGTACGTTGCAAAATGTGAACAATGCCAGCGACTTAAGGCACGAACCACCACGCCGGCCGCTCCTTTGCAGCCCGTAAAACCACCCACTTCCCCTTTTGAAAAGATTGGAATTGACCTCCTTGGTCCTTTCCCAAAGTCTTTAGAGGGACGCTACTGGGTGACTGTATGCATAGACTATCTCACCAGATACGCGAAGACCGCTACTCTCGTTGCCGCCTTGGCTGACGATGTTTCGTCGTTTCTCTGCACTCTGTTATGCTTCGCCATGGCGCTCCCCGTGTTATAATAAGTGATCGGGGACGGCAATTTACTGCTGATGTCGTGGAAGAAATGCTATTGCGTTGTGGATTAGTCTACCGACACTCCACACCGTACCACCCGCAGTCCCACGGTCGGGCTCTCACCTGTGTTAAAACCAGGGTGTCGAACCGGAACCGAACCCGAAACCGGAACCGAACCCGAATTTTCGCCCGGAACCGGAACCGAACCGAACCCATATTTTTTTCGCCATATTGGAACTGAACCCGAACCGGAACGATTCAAAGGAACCGTTCCGAACCGGTTCGGGACTCGGTTCAGCCCCACTTTTTTTGCATCGCGCCATACTTTTTTTCCAACAAAACGAGATGACCTGGCGTGTAGATTTACCCACCCGTAGCTGTCTGCGCTGGAAAGTGCGAAAATGGCACGCAGTATATGCGACAACGAACTTATAGGAAGTCTGGTGCCTGGGAAGAAGCCTAATTGACGATTATGCAATGTACCATCGCCAATTTTAAAGGCTTGTACGTTAGGTTTATATGAAATACTGAGTTATTACTACTCCCCTTTTACATATTTGCATAAGCTTGTAATCAAATTGTTAGGACTGCTCGAACTCAGTAAAGGACTATAGACACCAAATTTTTGCTTGCGTGCTTTCTTCTTTCGGTTTGCTTTGGTTTGTGGGGTTTAACGTCCCAAAGCGACTAAGCCTATGAGAGTCGCCGCAGTGGAGGGCTCCGGAAATTTCGACCACCTGGGGTTCTTAACGTCCACTGACATCGCACAGTACACGGGCCTCTAGAATTTCTCCTCCAAAGAAATTAAACCGCCGCGGCCGGGATCGAACCCGCGTGTTTCGGGTCAGCAGCCGAGCACCATAACCACTGAGCCACCGCGGCGGCGCTTTCTTCTTTCAAACGATGCGATAGACATTGATGCACATAGAGCACCCTGTGGTATTCGTTTGCACATAATAAATAATTTATATTTGAATTTCTTCTTGACCCTGTTCTGGTTTCATCAATAGAACGGTGGGTGTAGTGGAATTCAGGTCATGTGAGGCGCAAAAAACGGCAATATAACTGCTTATACGTCGTTGGTTGTAATTCTAGATCTTGAATCAGGCTGATTTAAGTGCTATAGTGAGTCAAAACAACATATCAGCGTTTGTATTAGTTTTTCCGCGCCTCACGTGATCTAATGTTAAACCACACGACACAGCCATCATTCAGTTGATGAAACCGAAACAGCATGAGTGGTGGTGGTGGTGGTGGTGTGACACTTTTTATTAACAGCCTTTATGTTAGGCGTTCAATAGGTCCTGGGCCAAGGTGCCGAGGGCGCGTTGCAGGTTCAGGTCCCAGGAGGCAAGCCAGGTGGGCCACGGTGGGGGTGGCGGGAAAGGATAGGCGGGGGACTGGAAGGCTACGTGGCACTGAGAATAAATTCTTTTCCAAACTGTTTAGTGGCAGTAGGCGAATGCCACACGGGTACCCATGTATCCTAATATCTATGGCGTTATTTGAAAAAAGGAAATACGCAATAAAATTGAGTGTCAATAGTCTTTTAAGCATCGATTGAGAATACCTTCCCTTCTTTCGCGTCATTTACACACAAATATATGAAATATTAGCGTCGCGACCCATTGTGATGATGGTTTTTGAGGAATGGAAATGGCTTAGTAGTTGTCTCACTTCTCGATAGACACCTGAAGCGCGTCGTAAGGGAAGGGAGGAAGGTGGGAGTGAAAGAAGAAAGAGAGAAACAGGTGCCGAACGAAGTGGAGGTCTCCGGAATAATTTCTACCCCCTGGGGATCCTTAACGTGCACTGACATCGCGCAGCACACGGGTGCCTTTTGCGCTTCGCCTCCATCGAAACGCGGCTTCCGGGGCCGGGTTCGAACCCGGGTGCACTGAATAAGCAACCGAGCGCCCCAACTATTAAGCCACAGCAGTGGGTAGTGGAACATTTACTTTTGTAGGCGTTCGTTGTCTCAGATAGCAGGTTCTAAATAAAACCCCTTATGATGGGTGAGTGGTGCAATAAAGAAAAATTGCTCAATGGGTGTGGAGCTCGGCTGCAGATTCCATAGTTGAGGTTCTGATCCTGGCCTCGAGCTCCGCATTTGGCAGGCAGCGAAATGACAAAGTGCGCGTGCTCTGTCGAACTTTGAAAAACCCCACCTGGTCTTCGTTTATCTGGACCTCTCCACTACACGGTCTACCCTATAGCCACAATGTCTACTCGAGACGTTAAACCAGAGATATTACTACTATAATTACCAAAAGACGGATGTATAAATTAGTCATACTGGGAACAGCGCTAACACAGGACGCAGCGAGAACACAACAAAGGCCCAATATGATCGTAAAACAACAAGCCCAACTCCCAACGGTTCTGTGCATAAATTGATGCAGCTTCTTTTTTTTTAGAATCTGCATATTCTCTTTTGCACGCGACAGAAATAAGCAACGAAAGGCTGACCCTTGGCAACCGTGGAGATATAAGAAAAAAATTATTACCGATTACACGAAGCGGCAGTGCGGAAATGCATGCGCTCGTTTGCGTAGTATCGATTACGGCCAGAAAGATGCTGCCGCGATGAAATATAACTGCGATGAAATGATTTCGTTATGCCGATTCGCTGAAATTTTGTGCTTACATAAAAAAAAAAATTGATGTCAGTCGCCAGCGAGCGGCTTCATCCGCTGTTCTCTGACTGCTCGATCTTGAATTCTCTGTCTGGCGGCTTATATCTACTTCTCGCTGTCATACTTCTGGTTCATGGTGTCTAGCACGACAGACTTATGATTGTTGGTGTGTTTTCGTAGAACGCTTGGGCGACGGCATACGGTGAGCCTTCACAGCATTCCGCCTTGACTATATCGGGTACAGGTGAGTGATGGGGGGTGGGGAGATGGATGAAAGTTGTTGAAGGTGCATTTTTACCAGTGAGTGCCGAAATATGCACCCACCAGAGTGTGGATGAAGGTTGGAGGCTACACGCACGCACCTTCCCCCCTCCCCCCCCCCCCCCCCCACGCACACACACATACACGCAGTGCGGTTATTTTTTGGGAGAGGAGGTACTGCTAGCGCAGTACCCTTTCTCCGCCCGCACATGAAAATTCCAGACAGTGCACACGTCAAGAAAGGGGAACGAGTCAGGAGGTTGAACTTGCGCAGCATATTCCTCCCGTGTTAACGTGCACTGTTGTCTGAACAGTGACCTCGTTGAATACGGCGGTTCTGCGTGTTCATCATCCTGCGGGTTTTCCAGACGCTAAACGGTCCCATGAACACGAAGAGTTCGCACGGAATTCCGGAGCTTTTCAACGCAGACATAAA
Organism: Amblyomma mixtum; assembly: GCF_055824585.1. Taxonomy (NCBI): domain Eukaryota; kingdom Metazoa; phylum Arthropoda; class Arachnida; order Ixodida; family Ixodidae; genus Amblyomma; species Amblyomma mixtum. The sequence continues at coordinate 225,264,114 of NC_143014.1, read as the reverse complement.
TGTTATAATAAAATGCATGACGTCAATGGTTTTTTAAGAGACTGCTTAAGTATGTCCCAAAAAAACACAGCATCTCGACAAAATTATCATTTTATTGCTAAATGGTTCCTAGTTGCTCGCACAGGCAGAAGATCACTGACCACGGCACAAACATCCCCTTGGCGCGAAGATAGGTCCTAACGCGTAAGGTCCATGTCTCAAGCGTGAAAAAGGTTCCTGTGGCCGATTGAAACTGCAGTCGAGCCCACTTATAAGGAACCTGACGGTCACGCGGGTTCCGTCCATTATATCCTATGTTCGTAGCAAGTGGATTCTTCGCATAACACGATACCCGCCGCGGCTGCCGAATTTCGATGGAGGCGAAATTCTAGAGGCCCGTGTACTGTGCGATGTCAGTGCACGTTAAAGAACCCCAGGTGGTCGAAATTTCCGGAGCCCTTCACTGCGGCGTCCCTCATAGCCTGAGTCGCTTTGGGATGTTAAACCCGAATAAACCAATAGATAAATCTTCGTAAAACAGCCAAAGATACTAAGGTAACTAAAAGTGGCGTTTATTTCTTAAAAAAATGCGTTATGCTTGGCTGCCTGTGCAAAGCAGAGCCTGCCGTGGCTCTTTCCAGGCTATCTAGAACAGTCATTTAATCCTCGTCGAGGCTCTTGCTGCCAGCTATCAAATTTAGGGATGGGGTTAACCAATCGTATATGAAGTGCACACGGGCAGGCCGGCCACATAAATAACATTCCTGACAGTAGGAGAGAGCTCGTACTTGGTGTTCAGCGTCTTCGTCAGAGCACGCGCTGCTGCGATTTTGTGGTCCTCAGGAACGTAGTTGCCTGCGGAAACATCTGGCCAGCTATGGATTAACGAAGCGTTGCCATAAATCTACATGCGTCTGGTCACGTGTGCTTTCGAGCTTCTTCTGTCGTTCCTGGGCTGATGCAGCGAATAAAGTAGCGCAGCGCTCGTGGCGCAGAGTGCATCAGTTGCACTGTCCGCTGTATGACGCTGCCTGTACGTGGTAGCAGCGCAAAAGGTGGAACCGACTGGGTAGGCTATGTATACCACGCGACCAGCATAGCCAGCAAGGATTTCAAAATTCTCAAACCTCTGCTGTTAGTTCATCCACGGCCGTGGTCAGTAGCTTCGCCTTCGACGATGCTCCGTCTCGGGCGCACCGCGCTTCTTTCATTTGGGATGCTTTGCACAGCCGGCAAACCCGTAGGCAATGATTGCCCTCGTAGGCCATCGACGCGTGCAAAGACGAAACGTTCTGAACACATCCAAGCATGCTTTTTTATTATACTCTTTTTATCTGAAGAAAAGAGGTTGACGTCATCATAATATTCCAATGTCCTAAATTCTAACTGTATTAGCGAGAAGCCACGATTAGCTGTTTTTGAAGATACTGGGTGATAGGAACTCGGGATATATAACGTGAGTCACAAAGGTGTTGTCGAAGACGTGATTCGAATAAAATACGTTTGGTAAGCTCTGGATGTTAGGGAGAGCCAGTGCTTCCATGAGGCTCTCGTTGGGTGGCGGATGGGCGGTGGAGGGATTTTCGCACATTTTCGTACCATGTAGTAAAGGAGAAGGGGGAGACTGGCAGATGCGGTCCAGGAGATAGGGGAGTGCCGTCTACTATGGAAGATAGCCTTCGAATTTCGTTGAAAAAGATGTAATGATTTGACTATGATGTGCATGCGCAGTATAGTTTTTAGGTTTTAATCTTTGTTCTTCTGGTTTGGGTGTTGTTCACTCTGTCCGGCGCCTTTATATACTTTCCCGAGAATAAAATAACCAGTTGCTAGTTAGCTCTCATGTCGACTCTCGTCTTCCTTTTGTCCTGTTTACTGCGCAGCTTAAGCATGAACCCTCACCAACTAACCCAGTTTTCCGTTCTCGTAAACAAATTTTTGCATTTTTTATTTTGTGTATCGATGTGCCAGAAAACAGTAATAGAGCATAGCTAGGTTGATTGAAACCCATCCACATTCTAATTTTTTTTTGTCCTGAACCCGTTTGAACCCGTTTGAACCGGTTCGACACGGTCCGAACCGGTTCGAACCGGAACGGAATGTCCCTCTGGAGCCGAACCCGGAACTGAACCCGAAAGGCGTGAACCCGAACCGAACCCGAAAAAATTCCGGTTCGACACCCTGGTTAAAACCATTTTCATCCCCTACAATATATATATATATATATATATATATATATATATATATATATATATATTGTAATGGAGTAAATATATATTATATTTCATCTCACACACACACACACACGCACACGCACACACACACCAAATTATTTCTTGGCAGCTGATTGATTGATTAATATTAGATAACGTCAACAGAAATTGAAAAAACATAAGATTTAATTCACGACGTTTCGGCTGGAGGACCAGCCTTTTTCGAGCCGCTCGTTCTTTCCTTCCACAAGCAAACGTCCTCGTCCTGTACTCTGGCTCGTTTGACGTCATACGGAAAGCTTTCGCTAAAGGCATTCCATTGGTGCGTCGTTCTGACTGACGGGCGAAGGGTGGGCGTAGCCGGGGCGTCGCGTCGTCTGCTCGTCAGCGCCCTCCGTTGTGGCACATGCCTACAAGCCCGCTTGAAGGGGAAAAACAATCTGAGGAGGGAGCTTCCGGCGACAGCCTTGAACCCTAGTCATAAAAAGTAAAAAAAATAGTAATACGGAAAGAGTCAGTCCCTCCCCTCCCCCTTGCCGCAATCACGGCACGAGATAGCCCTCTGCGAGCGCGCTTCTTCAGTTTTTTTCCTCCATGCAAGCCCCCCCCCCCCCCAAAAAAAAAAAAGGTTTCAGTTAGTTGTTCCAGTGCATGTATGCTTCAGCGTGTTTTGTGCGTATGCCGTGTCGTGTGTAGAAGACCCTTTCCCTCACGCACACTCGACCGCTCCGCACGCACCGCTCCGTTGAACGAAATGAGCTTAGGAGCAGAGAAAAGACACAAACGCACTGAGCACATAAACATACACGGAGAAAAGCAAACAGGCAGTTGCCGCGGGTCCGCACTTTTTGTGCGTTTCGAACAAAACCGATTCCCGCCCCTCCGGTCGTGTGAAAGGATGGGGAGGCCTAAAAAAAAAGTAATGAAAAGGTGGCTCGCTAACTGGCGTTGATAAACAGACCTATGAAACGATGGGCTCGCTAACAAGTTTAGATGGTCGAGCCGATCGCGCCTCTCGGTCGTTCAGTGTGCGGAGAAAATGTAACGACTCTGAGAACACCTTACAGGAAGCAGCCACCCTCACCCAAAATTACGCACGGACCATCGGACTGTCTTGCTCCCCAGAGAAGTCCGAACTCTTCCTCATCCGGCCTAAGAACCACCGCTGCCCCCGCTCCCCCATTGCCATTGAACTGAATGGTGACCCGGTACCTGAGGTTGGAACCCTCCGTCCCAACAAGCACAAGACCTCCCCATGTGCGCCTAGAAAGGATGGAATGTCCCAGTCCCAGTACGACGTTTCTCAAACGTTTCCAGACCATAGAGGCAAGACATAGAAACACAAGCAAAAAGGCAGTGCTCCCACTAAAGGTCTAGAAACGTTTTTTCTGCAGTTTTAAGCAGCAACAAAAGCGAGTTAATGGATTTTGATCCCAGAAAGGTAACTGGGCATAACGTTTTGGGACCAATGATTTTCAACAAGAAACAAAAATCGACTGCTCGCGTTCTTTTCTCTCTCCCTCGCGCCACAAGCTGCGGCGAGAGGAGGTTTTGCTCTTGCACGCGTCGTTTTGAGAGATGAAACGGCAGTTTCATTCGAACAGCCGAAGGAAGCAGTTAGCCCCGCGTCTCTCTCGGCGCATGCGTTTCTTGCACGTGGGCCGTCCGCTCCACGCTGCAGGCAGGTGGCGGCGGTCTCCATTTTCATCGCGCCGCCGTAAGCGGCGGTCACCAACTTTCCCGTCTTCTAGCGTTTCCCCTGCTGCCGTCCAACTGCAACATTGTGTGGTGGCCCCTCCAGGCATCTCCGGCTATCGGCGCCTGCGCCGCTGTCTAGCAGAAGTGCAGTAATGGCCTCCCGTCGCTCGCCCGGCGTCCTCGCTGGACGGAAGCCATTTTGCGCGCTGTTATTCGCGCTGCCTCAGCCGTTCGAGCACAAGCCCCAGCGCGCGGCAGTTCTTGCTCTTATCACTACGGCAACTGTGCTGTCGTGGACTTCGTAGCTACGGATTCACGGCAGTTTTCCCGCGCATCTCGGCGTGCCCATACCATTCCTTTTGGAACTGATGCATCGCAAGTCCTTTGCGCAGCTTCACGGCCCTACTGATGCCGCTGTTCGAGGCGGCGGAGTTCGTGGCAATAGGCGACTCCTCATACGCACCTGCATTCCTCAGCGCCTCCGACGACTGCAGCGCGTTGGTGGTGGAAGCGTGGCTCTCAACTACGGTCATAGGCGGAAAGGACCTTCGGAGACCCACCACTCTCTTTCTGCGAGTGCCCATGGATTAGCCTGCTCTACCTACTTCGCCACCGCCCAGCCATCCTGTCGCAGCGGTGTAGTTTGTGCAGTGTTCGCGTGGCTATACTGACTCTCCTGCACCGGATTAATCGTGCCTTGATCTCGACTCTCACGCCGGACTGTGCCGCATGCGCGGTCTGCCGCACCATGGATGCAGCGCGCCACTGCACCAGCCTCGAGACGTCCCCCCTCCCGCCTAGCTTCAAGCAGTCTTATCCCCACACTTAGTCACAAGAAAATAAAACTCCCAGGATCGTTACGAGGGTGTAACGCGTATGTTTGAGCGTTCGCTGTGCTATGAGAAGGCGCAGGACAGAAGGCTGCGTTTAATTCATGGTTTCAGCTGTTGCAGCCTCCTATTTCATCCCTGGGTTTCCGTAGGCAAAGTTGTCAAGGTATGTTGGTTTATTTTATTTATTTATTTAAACATACTGCAGGGCCTTTTCGCACTTTTTTTATTTTCGTCTGGTAGAACTATTTTTTTCTGTTTTGATAACATGTCGCTGAAGCTTATTCCGAGAGAGGGGGGTTTCAACTTGAAGAAAATCCATGACCTGAAACTGCGTGTCTGCAGCGTACGCTCATCTCGCCTTTTGTTTTGTCATCCAAGTTGCTCTTTACGTACGTTTGCTTTTGCGTGTGCATATCTGCTTTTGTAGCCCTTAGAATAGTTTGCAGATTTCTCAGAGCTAGAGAAAAAGTGGCCATCATAGCACTACGGCATGGCGCCGTAGTGCTATGTACAAATTGTGTATTAAAAGGCGCCTACGTTTGCGTCTGCTGTTTGTATTCATTCAAATTTGCGCCGTTGACCGGAAGTTTTGTTCAGCACGGACTTTCAATTCGTCTGTATTGTTTTTCTTTGACTTGCATTTTGATTGTGGTGGTGTATAGTGCTGTCGCCGGTATGGACAATAGGCTACAAGTCCGTGCTAAGAGTACGGCTAGTAAACTGAAATGACTTTTGTGTAGTGCTGCTATTTGTTCTTATATATGGGCAAGATGGGGTGACTTTTTGAATTCATATTTCCTTTGTGTGTAAAATGCTAGGACATTTCACAGTGCGAAACGGCCGAGCCAGCACGCATTCACACAAGTGGACAGGTGAATTACATCACCTGTAAAGTAAGTATGTACCTGAAATTTGGCAGATATGTGCGCTTGGATGCCTGCAGGCTGCATGAAAAAGGAGGAATAATTTTATTGAACCAGAGCCGAGAAATCGAGCATTAACCTTTTGGGGCTTTCCATGGGACGCACAACTTTTTGGACATCGCTAGTTGTGGGGACGTTTTTTGGATGTGTTCGGGAAAAATGAGCACCTCCTGGGGAGATTCCAAATGTCCCGATGGGTTATTTTTGGGAGATTTTGAGGAGGTTTTGTGTTTGTTGGGGTGTATTGGGCCTGCACATCCAGAACGATGGCAAAAACACCACCACCCTCAAGAAACTCAAGCAGGTTGTAGGCGCGATATCGCACCTCATCCGCAGGGTTTCGGGACGTCATACAGGCATGAAGGAGCGCGACCTATGTCGCCTCATTCATGCCTTTGTCCTGAGCCGTGTGCTGTACACTACCCCATATTTACACCTATCCAAACATGACATAAACGCTTTGGATGCTTTGATTCGCAAGGCATTCAAGGTAGCACTTCACCTTCCCCTCAACACACCCACAGACAGATTACTAGGCCTGGGCCTCCACAATACGATCGGGGAACTGGTGGAGGCCCACCGACAGGCCCAATACATCAGGCTCGCACAAACCTCCACAGGTCGGTATATCCTGGACACCCTCGGAATCAAAATACCGGCCAACGACCCAACCCTCCTCGCCATCCCACGATCCCTTCACCGAGAGCTCCTCATCAGGCCGCTCCCGAGGAATATGCACCCGTCCCACAATGAGCAGCGCCGCAGAGCCCGTGCGAAGGCACTTCATCGAGCGTACGGCCCCCAGCCGGACGCCGTGTGGGTGGACGCTGCCTGCACGGGTGATGAAGCGACAGCAGCTGTGGTGGACTCCTCTTTATCCGCCCTCCTCACACTACCTCTCCCTCTAGACACGTCCCCAGAGGCTGCAGAGGAAGCCGCCATTGCCCTTGCTATAACCCGCACGGAAGCCCGGTACATTTTAAGCGATTCTAAAACTGCGATTCTAAATTTTGCTCTAGGCCGAGTCCATGTCCCTGCTTTTGGCATACTGGACTCGCCCGATGCCCCCCCGCCCCGCCAAGTGGAGCTGATATGGGTGCCCGCGCACTCCGGGAATCCCGGAAACGAGGCCGCCAACCTTTTAGCCCGAGGTTCTTTAAACCGGGCTCAGGTGGCCTCTGATCGGGGATTCACGAAGGAGCGCATGCACTCATTCAGTGAGCTGACCCAGGCGCACAGAGCCTTACGCCAGCTGTACCCCCCGCCCCACCCCTCCCTAGATAACAAACACGCAACTCTGGCGCAGACTACAGACACACACACTTCCTTCACCCCTTACCCTAGCCCATTATCATCCCTCCTTCCCCACTCCGGCATGCACTCTATGCCCAGAACCCGTCGCCTCTTCCCTCCACATCATTTCCCTCTGCCCGGCGGACCCTCCCCCGCGGGACCTAGAGAACCTCAAGACCTGGGAGGACTGGGAGACCCTGCTGCGCTCGGAGGACCCGGCCGTGCAGACCATCGCCACCGGCCGTGCTGCCAGCGTTATGGACCTTCGGAACATAAACACTTGAGTGCAGTGGGGTCGTGCGGGGACCCTGGGGCGTGCCCCGAATTCCTCTGTAAATAAAGTTTTCTCTCTCTCTCTCTCTGTTTCGTCGTTGGATGCGCACGCAGCGACTGGAGTCGAACCACGACCGGCACAGATTGCCAGGAGATTATGAGTTCAGTCGTGTCTGGCTCCAATGCATCGGCCTTCTTGACACAACGGTAATGAATGTGGTAATATGCCACCATAGTGGTGGTTTGCGGAAGACACTTCGCTACTACTGGTGGCTACGGTGGGGGGGGTACGCTCGCATTCTGCCACCCTTTTGAACGGGGGCACTGCTTGGAGCGAAATCCGGACAACTACGTCCACGACCCAAGCAACTGGGGAGGGGAAGGACAAAGAAAAAAAAAACGCGACGAAACACTACGAGGAGACCCAAAGAGCAAAATAGATTGGGTTTTGGGAGACCCGCCCCTACCCACTCCCTTGAATAGACCGTGCAGCAAAAACCATGAAAAGAATTCTTTTCAAGGCGGGACCATGACGTAGACATGTGACGCCCTCCACCAGACACCACGCCTCCGGCTAACATCGGAGGAGGAAGGGCGATTTTCCCCTTGCGGAGCCTACTCAACGAGGCCCGAGAGAGAAAAATCTCGAGGAGGGAACGGAAGGAGAGGAGCTTCGCTATCAGGGAGATAGAAAATATTTGCGAATGGAGGGTAGTCACTTGCCCTTTAACGCACAGTACACGAGCCTCTAGCATCTCGCCTCCATCGAAATGCGACCGTCGCAGCCGGGATCGAACCCGCGTCTGTCGTGTCGGCATCCGAACACCATAGCCTCTAGCACGGCGGCTACCAGTATGATGAGCAAGGGGTATATCCACGAGTCGGTTTCTCTTTGGAACCGGCTCGCTACTCTGCGGGTCGCCGCGCGCTGTGGTCCACTTCGGCGCGCGATCCCAGGTGAGCTGACGTCACGCGGTGAAGCGACCAATCGCGCCCGGTGAACCGCAGAGACGTGCTCCGGTTCACAAGTGAACCGTCTCGTGTGTACCCTCCGTTGATGCATTCACATCTTTATTTGCGATACAGTCGCCCATTAGAAACTCGACAGGAAAGCGTTTATTGACATTGAAGTACATTAGCATTATTCAGTTATTTATTTATTGAAGTCAACAGCTGTGCAGGGAACACTCTCCAGGTTAAACGGTGTCGTAGCAACCTAAAGCTACAGTGTTCACTCGCTTTGCCAAAGTCAGTCTTCAGGATGGGCCGAGGAAGGGGCGCCGTAGAGAACACATACACCTCGTCTTGGTTCTGTAATCAGGAGGTGCGCCCTGGAATGGCCGCCGTCACTAGTTCGCTCTGGGGGAGAGAAAAGTGTGGAAGAAATAGCATTTATAGTACGTTAATTGTAATTTAAAGGCTGCACATATTTTACCCGTTACAAACAAAAATGGAATTTCACATCCCTTCTGTCCGTTCATCATGCCAACACAATTGCGTCATCACAGCAAAACTGGTGTTTACCTAGTAAAAATTTCTAAACGGGAGTTTGTTCATTGATATAGCGTGTCGTTTTTCATTGCATGTGTCTACTGTCCTTTTGAGCATATTTTTGGTATGTGGGGTTTAACAAGCTGCAAGGCAGCACATGGGCTACGAGAGGCGCTGTGTATTGGAGGAATCCGGATTAATTTCGACAACCTTGCAGTAATACCGCACAGCATTTGGTCCCCATCTAAACGCGATAAACGTGGTCAGGATTCCATTCCGCAACTTCGGGCTCAGCAGCCGAACGCCATTGCCGCTAAGCCATCGCGTCGGTTTTTTTTTTTTTTCCGATTGTTGGAGTGGTCACCGTTGCTTGACTCGATCGTGCTGTGTCACTGCGGCTGTTTTGTCACGTGTTGATAAGGTTTTGAGATGTTTGTTTGGTTATCAGATGAACGAGAAAGAATTGTTTCTCGCGTTTTCTTTTGAGCGCTCATTGTAGCCTAGTCGAGAAGGGACGGCCTGTGGGCACTGTAACGTTGCCGTTTTCTTCGCGCAGCTTTTAACTAGAGCCTCCTCCATCTTTTTTGGCACGAATAAACTGTAGTATGTATATAACACACGCACAGTGTATACGTATTCCTCCGCGTGTGTTCGTTTGATGAACGGGCACTCAGGCACTGCTGCTATCGTGCAGGCGTGCGTATATCCAGTGCGAGCGTATCGAGGTTCTTGTCGCATGCACTTGACCGTATGTATCCACCGCAACTGCGTGGCCGGTAAAAAGCATATAATAATGGAAGTGCACCCGGAAGAACGTATACGAGCTTACTTTTTGGAAAAGGAAAAACTTCCTTTTTCGAAAAAAAAAAAAGAAAATCACAAAGCCAACTTCGGGAACTGCCCTGTTTTCCGCAGTCCGCAGAATCCTGAAATTTGGACCTGTATAAAAAGAGATCGTCTGCACCCAGCTGTTCGGACATTTTTTTGCCGACGCTCCACATACAGCATAATGTGGCGATTCGTATAATTTAATCTCTCAGGATGGGTGTCGAGTAAAAAAGGAAAAAGAGGTAAACACAACACAGTTGTAAAAATAATCAAAATATGGAGGGGTATGTCTACACACATTTGAAACCTAGAATCCTTAAACTTTCAGATGTGATTACATGTTCTACTGGAAATATCCATACTGATTTTGGAATGCCTGGTAGCATTCCTTCGTGTTTGAAAATGCACCCGATTGCGAGCGAAACGCCTGCGTTGCCAAATTTCTAAAATTGCTTACAAAAAAACTGGTCCTTCAGTTTCGTACTCACTTTCAGTAATTATTCCTCAGAACATGCGCATTCGCACGCTTAACAAAGGTGTTGAGTTATTTTTGTATTTACAGACTTACACAGTAGCGAATATAATGCTGTTCGTGGGATCGGCGCTACCACTTGATCAACGGGTTGGAAGAGTAGGGTCCCATCTTGAAACGACCAAGTGATCAGACAATAGAAACAATAGAAAGTATCTTCACCTGGGCTTCGGGCTCAGTTGCGGAAAGTGCCGCGCTCGCTCCTCCTCTACGCCTGTCAGGATGCAACGCTCGCTTCCTTCGGGGGCGTACGCCAAGCAGAGATGGTGAGCTGAGATCCTCGGTCCCTGTCGAGCAGCCGAGATGTTGTCGACGAAAGGACGGGCACTTGAGCGAACGCAGCGTTGTCGGGAAGAGGCCCGGAGTGGCTCACAGAGTTTACTCTTTCGCTATTGCTCTCTCGCAGCTCGAAGAGACGAAATCTGAGAATATGAGCCTTGCTTTCGTGCCTGTGGGCACAGCCGGCTGCGGTTCACTAGCGTCTCTTGCTTTCGTTTGCTGTTGCAGTGCAGATTATTTCAGGAGACATAAAAAAAAGGAATTTCTGGATCACCCCCGGGAGGGCTTGAGACGATGCACAACCCATGACTACATAAGACGTCTTCAAGGGAAAGCCATTAGCGAAGAAAACGAGTTTTTGCAGGAGGGTACAGCATTGTCCTCCTCTACGACTCTACGACTTTGCAGAAAACAGGATGGTAGTTTTTTTTTTTCCCCCGAAGAAACGCAGTCGTACCACAGGAAGAAATGCCAAGTTTCTGTATTCTCTTGCGTCGTCACGACAATAAGAAACAAAACACGGTTTGGCTATCATAAGTGACGACACAACCCACGATTCGGCTCACGCTTTTTACGCTCTCAGTAGGGACCACGAGTGGTTAGACGATAGTGTGTCTTTATATACTACCGTGACTTGTTTCTCCGACGGCGCAACAAGACACTTTAAAGACAGGCACCTTATGAGCTCCGGTGCAGTCATTGTCCATTTCACTCCTGCGAAGTGAATTTTCGCGGGGACCTTGTGAAGCACCAAGCTACGCTGCATGATCTCCAAGGGCACGCCACAGCCGCCATCAAGTCAGCGTCTGAATTGGTAGAAGCATTGACTAGTAACCTGCCCAAGATCACATTGATTGGCTTATTGGTGTTTAACTTCCCAAAGCAACTCAGGCTATAAGGGGCGCCGTAGTGAAGGGCTCCGGAAATTTCGACCACTTGGGGCTGTTTAACGTGCACTGACATCGCACAGTGCATGGGCCTCTATAGCATTTTGCCTTCATCGAAATGCGCCCGCCGCGGCCGGGATCGAACCCGCGTCTTTCGGGTCAGCTGCCGAGGAGGAACACGTTTTTCAGCACACGCCATTCTGATTGGCTCAGGTCGCTACCGCGTACAGAGCGCTGTAAACGGCTTGTGAGATGGAGTTTAACGACATTAACTTTACTGTAGAAGAACGCTTTGGTTTTTTTTTTTATCTTGATTCAATTTAGCTGGGACAACCTGTATGCACTGCTGTAAGCCACGTGAGCACTTAATCTTGCGCGAGGCTGTGCAAGAGTTTGGCGAGTTAGGCTGGCGGAAATAATGATGTCCTTTCTTTCCTTCGGTCGAGTGATCACTGTGCAGTACAGTGAGTCCTTCAGAAGCTTGAAATTCTATGTCCGTGCGCAGGCTGCAGAATGTATTCCGTAGTGCCGTGTCGATAATTTTGGCGCCTTCTTCCGACGTGGCATGCGGGAACCCGTCCGCTCTTCAACTGTTCATCGTAGTGTTTTGAGAGAGGCGTGCATGCCCGGGCTGCTGTGATGTTCCATGACGTAGCCGAATATACCCGCCATTAGACCCGAAATACCCTATTTCAGGCCCCATTTTCTCTGCAGGGGCTTGGAAAATCTGAGACAATTTTGGCTGTTGAAATTCCTCACGCAGTCAACTTTGTTAGCCCATTTTTCGGACTATGCACTTAAACATTGCATGCGTTACATCATTACTCGCCGATGCACCATAGTACGCATTTAATGGCCGCATTTCATCTTCTCCCCTTTTCTATTTCTTTTATTTTAGCTTTTCTGCACCGCTCTTCTTCCGTCTTAGTCTCCCAAATTGCCTCTCCCATGCAGAGTAGCGTGCCAGTGATTTTTATACGCCGGATAAATTGTCTCTGGTGGTGGTGGAGATATTCACTGCGGGCGGAGCCCCCTACATGGCACAATTGGGACCCCTGTCCGTGTAGGGAGGGCTCGCTTACAAAGCAAAGGATAGACCTTGGAGGGCTATCCTAGAGAGAGCGCTAGTAATGACCTTGCGCTCGTCCCAAGTTACCCATGGCCAGGTTTCCGAGTGGTGTCGTGAGGAGAGCGACTGCAATCCGTCTCACGAGATGTTTGCAGCACTACGAAAGGTAGAGCTCTCTCGTCCAATCAGAATGGCGCGCATTAGTGTGTTCCTACGGGCCTGCCGCCCCGCCAATTATTAACAGGTGGCTCCATCTATGTCAAAGAAGGCGTACTAGTAGTTAGCTTCTTTCTTCTAGCAGGTGGCGCTTGATGTCTTTTTATTCTTTCATGTTTGTTTTTGGACAGGCGGACACCCGTTCCAAAGAGACTGGCCCCACTTTCTCTTTTTTTTTTGTCGCCACCTGTTCGTATTAGTTCCTCTGTTGTCACGTGACAGTTATTTTCAATGTTCCTGTCATGTGTATATAAATTTATTTATTCCAGAGTGGTCACTACACTATTACGCTGGGTCGAATGGAGGCCGGGGCAGCCGAATGTCGATGGTGGCGAAATGAAAAACAGGCCCATGCGCTACACGAAAGTGTACGCACAAGCGGGCAAAATTAGTCCGGAGCCCTCCACTACCGCATCTGCCATATCTCATGAGAGACGATGTCGTCCGCATTTTCGTTACTCTCACTGCGACAGTAGTGAATGGTCCCGACTTTTGCGCGCACGTTAGCACGTTAATGGGGCTCATCTCATCGTCCCCATCACAACTCCATTCAGCACTGCTGGTTGTGTCGTCCTCCAGGTTCACAACAATAGCCGGTCCTTGGTCAATAATACAGGGAAATTTCATTTGCTCGGAGAGTTTTTTTTTTCTCTCTCTCTCTCTCATATTGGGAAGACAGTAAAAGTTTTCGTTGTTTTTTCTCTGCAACTGGCGGAGGCCCGCACAACACCTCCGCGCGCTCGAGTAAAGCCTGTTTCACATGCTGCAAGTGAAAACGCTTTGTTGCTGCGGCGCAAAAGCTGCTAGAGCCATCGCGGCGGCTCCAGCAGTCAGAGCGGCGATGTTCCAACAGGTTACAAATTTTTCGCAGCACTGCGCTGCTCAATTTTCAGTCGTTTGCATGCGAGCCAGCCTTTAAACGGACGTAATAGGACGTGTATGGTCCCTTACGTGGCCACTGGCACCGGCTGCTGTGATCTGGCGTGCCACCTCCTTCCCTCAAACACGCGCAGCCCTTCCCGCACGCTGTATTTGGAGCTCACTGCACTACGTGAAATTCCTATTTAGTAAGCATATCTGCATGTTTATTTTGATAACTAGGAAAGAACAAGGGCGTCATTTTTTTTTGTTAGAAAGGAGTGCATTGCTGGAAACCTTAGCTATAGTAACTAGGGGAACAATTTCCAGTTCTGCTGCCACGGTGGCTCAGTGGTTATGGTGCTCGGCTGACCCGAAAGACGATCGAGCCTCAGATCCCGGCCTCGGCGGTCGAATTTCGATGGAGGCGAAATTCTAGAGGCCCGTGTACTGTGCGATGTCAGTGCGCGTCGAAGAACCCCAGGTGGTCGAAATTTCCGGAGCCCTTCACTATTTCATCCCTCATAGCCTGGGTCGCTTTGGGACGTTAGACGCCCCAAAACCATAAACCATAATTCCCAGTTCCACCACGATGAACAAAGTGAGTTGAGGTCACATGAGGCATACAAAAGCTGTAACAATCACTGCTTCATTGTTTTAATTTACTCAAACTGTTCCGTCAGCCACCCTCCAGAGCAATCTCAGCAAATGGACAGGCAGCTTTTATATCTCAGTTTCCGTACACTCCTCAAGCGACCTCCAGTCATTTTGCGCGTGGTATCCTTCGGCTGAAGCCGAAACCGGCACAACATGAGGAAAAAAAATTCAGTTAATTCCACATGCCGATGCGTGTCTACTAATATCTTGCGTACAGTGAAAAAAACAAGACATACACGATATAGAGTCTTTAGTTTGTAATTCCTAAAAACTCTTTACGGTTTATCTTGTAGCTTCATTTAGAAGTTCTTCATTTTACATTCTTCAATTGAAATTTACAGCTAATTTGCTTATCAACCTCTGGTAATAGGGTAGGTGCATGATAAAACTTGGTACTGAACTACGCATAAATATACATGTTTTCACAATTGAACGCTATTTTTCGGATCTAGGGAAATGTAGAGAATTTTTTAATGGAAATTTGGGGAGAAGCGGCGCTGGAGGTTGATAGCACTGCTGCAGTTGCTGCGGCCTAGGTGCTGAGCCGCAGGCCTAGAGAAGGGCGTCCAGTGCGCTCCCGTACGTGGACAATTCCGTGCGCGCGGGCGCACTGTCATAGCGAGTGCGGCACACGTGATGCTCCGAGCACGGGCACAGACTGTACACCTTGGCAGAGTCATGAGTATACTGTCTCAGGCTTACTCGTAAAAGTTAGATTAACCTCAGAAGAGCAAGGTTCCGGGCTAGTTGGTAATGAATTTAAAAGGAGAAAACAGCGCGAAGAAACACGGACACACGAAGAAACGCCAAACGAGCGCTCGTGTGTGTGTCGTTTCTCCGTGTGTCCGTGTTTCTTGGCGCTGTTTATTCCTTTTAGATTAACCTATACGGTCACTCAAACTCACACAAGCCCGTGCTCACTCGAACACACTAATTTAGGCTCACAACTCATTTGGACTCACTCAGACTCACGACTCATCCGGGATAAGCCTCTCGTTACAACTCGACCCGTCTGGACTCGCTCATTTCGACTCGCGACCCATGTGGACCCACTGGCGGCAGACAGCAGCTAGAGGCGTCAGCGCCGCAATCCTGAGAGAGAGGGTGCTCCCAGACAACTATGCCGACACGACAGGGACGTGCAACAACGCGGAGGCCAAGGACTGCGCAGCAGAGCGCCGGCCATCCACCCCAAAGACGAAGCACCGCGAAACCATGGATGGCCGTGGTGGCGAACAGCGCGTGTTCACACGCAGCGGTATCGTGCGCGGTAGAAGTTCCTGAGCAAGCTCCCGTTCTTATTTGCTTACGGTCGGCTGGCCTGAACAGGATGGCGCCCGCCAGGTTCTCATGGAACATGGACCGCCGCAGCAGCGCGTTTTAGGGCAGCTTGTCGCCGCCGTTGAGCCCTCTTCGTGGCCTGACAGCATGAGATGATCTCGCAGCTGCCATCCGTCGCGCTGGTAGCGTGCGAGGGGGCGTGGTTCTCAGCGCTTCGGAAAAGGAGCGAAGAAGCGCCTTGCCTTGTCAGATGGAAGGGAAGACAGTGCTATAGGTGCTGTCTCCCGTTGAGGATTCAGACCTCAGCCATCCATCATCACTCAAGTGCAACCCCAGGCAAGCACCAAGCCCCCCCCCCCCCCCCCCCCCCCCCACACACACACACACACACACCATGCGGGTGAGGGAGGTTTTGTTTTGAGGCTGCAGGCGGTTTCCCGGCCAAGGGGCTCAAGCAGTCGGAAGCGTCATCACCGGTGGGAGGGGGGAGCGGTACAAGTGCGCCGCAGTCGTTCCACGCCGGCAGATCAACTCCTGATGCGAGCAGGTTCCCTAATACTTGATTCTGATTCTTGCTCCGTTTTCCTCGAAATTTGCCCGTAGCTACCGTAGCAGACGACGCGAGACCGCTGTTGCTCCGTTCTGGCGGCGCCACGGCAGCAAGTGCCAGGACGGCAGCGGCGAGAGAGCGCGTTGAGAAAGGGGCGCCGACGTCACCGGCGCGGCGATGGCCGGTGACTGCGCGGTCGATAGCCCCAGGAAGGGGTTTCCCTGCCCGGTGGAGGACGGGGGTCGGTCGACCCAGTTTGTCTCTCGCTGCAGACACGCTGTCGTCTGCTGCGAGCTGCTGCGAGGTCTGCTGCGAGGTCTTTCCGGTTCTCTCTCTCTCCGGAGAAGGTGAGAGAGGAAGGAGCAGGCTGACAGGAGAGGAGGCGCCTGGGAGCGTCCTCCTCCTCGCGGCTGTCGTCTGCCTCTGAGCAGACGACGCCCTGCCGGAGTACCCGTGTTCGAACCCGACCGCGGCGGCTGCCTTTCGATGGAGGCGAAACGCAAAAGGCGCCGTGTGCTGCGCTATGTCTGTACATTTAAAGTTAGTTGAATATCCTATGTGCTTTAACAAGGTGAAAAGTTGGGCTGGTTGGTGCATGATCTTGTAGCGAAAACATTGGAATTGGCTTAGCTCAGCTATGCCAGGATATACGTAGCGAGAGGTACAGGTTTCACTGGGTTACACCTTGTCGTTTAGCTTTAGTTTCTCCCCCCGTTTACGTGTAATTGTTTAGCTTTGGTCCCCCCCCCCCCCCCCCCCCCCCCGCTTTGTTACGTTTAATTGTGGTATATTAAAGACGCGACATTTTGTTGTGCAGCAAATTGTGAAGCATTTACTCGCACTTTCACTCAGTCTAATCACGTTATCGGTTACACGGCGGGCCTTCACGTCGTCCTCCATCGCTGCATCGCGTTCCTGCGAGGCCAGGGCACGCCGCTCCGCCTCCCGACGCCGTCCCTCGGCCAGGCGCTCCTCTCTGCTGCGGCGTCTCAGCCTCTTGCGCCTCAGCCTCTTGCCCTTGCGCCGTTCGTTCTTCCTTAGTCTCGGCGGCCAGCCGCCAGGCCGCAACCTCGGGGTCGGGCGAGCTGAGGTTTTCCAGTCTCCAATGCCGCTCGGCAGCGGCCCGACTCTCCTTCTCCATGGCAAGCGGCTATATCCCGCGGCTCTATCAAGTAGCGCGCGCCGTGCATGCGCACAGCTGGCAAGGCTGCGGCACGCGTAGTGACGTCACTTGGCTCCTCGCGCATGAGCAGAACTGCACCTGTTGGAGGTACGCGAAACGGATAAACTGTGGCCAACGTAGCTCTCGCTACAAAACGTGTCCCTTCTCTCCCGTGTATCGTCTAAGCGCTGTTTATCGCCACAAGATCCCAAGGTTGCAGTGATACAAAACTATCGCAAAATTGACTATCGATAGTTTTCTTGAAACTATCGATAGTGTAAAAAAAACTATTGATAGTAATACTACGGATTCTACTATGGATAGTAGAATCGATAGTATTATTATCAATAGTGTTGCTATCGATAGTAATGCTTGCGATACTACTACTTGCTATCGATAGCAAGGCTTTATAGTGAAACTGTTGATGGTAAGACTATTGATAGTAACAATATTGATATTATGCATTTGTTGGCCAGCGATACAACCAAAACATTTGCGATACCTTATTGGTTTGACGGTCTCATGAGGCTTAATGTCCTGAGACTCAAGCTATGAGGGATGCCGTAGTAGAGGTCTCTGGGTAAATTTCGACCAGCTGTGGTTCCTTAACGTGCACTGGGACAGTTTAGAAAAATTCCTGTAACTGCATCCGATCGATGAAAGAACAAACAGCAAAAGTTGTGCTGGCTTGCTGACGTAGCCGCTGCAGAAATGCCTTTTGCACACATGCTTTGCGACTAGGACATTCGCAAGCTAACATTTTGTCTAGCAACTTAGGGAGCGTCTACAGAGCTCGGTGACACGTAGGCCGCGAAAACGGGCGAGTCCTGTCAGCAACTCATACCATCACCTCCATACCACACACTCGGGAAACCAAGTTTAGGATGCAGTGTGTATGCGTGGTTGATTTTATAGTATCGATAGTACTATATATAAAAAATTGTATCGATACGGCTATCGATAGGACTGTCAATAGAACTGTCGATAGTACTATCAATAGTACTATCGATCGTCTTTTTTACCATCGATAGTTCGATAGTGACTCAACTATCGATAGTACTATCGATAGCTTTACGTCACTACAAGGTGGAAGAAAGTTTTTGCGGAGCCCTTCACTACGCTCCCTTCTCCCCTCTTTCCTCTTTTTCCCACCTTTCTCCCTTCCTTCACGGCGCTGTTGAGGTCTCCACCGAGAAATGAGACAGTTACTGTGCCTTTTGCTTTCTTCAAAAAACCACTTTCGCCCTCGATGGGTCAGCTTGGCTGCTTCGCTTCGATTAGTCAGGCTAAATTGAATTAGAATATTAAGCTGTCCATGACTCGTGAATCCAAATGAGCGAGTGAGCTGAGTCCTGATTCGTTATGTGTTGACCCTGCTGATGACTCGTGAACAGGAGTGTGCCCTAATGAGTAGTGAGCCTATATAAGATTGAGTCCATGAGTGAGCCCGTGTCTCTGCGAGTCATGAGTTTGAGCGAGCCCGTATGCCGATTGAACTTTTCTGAGTGAGCACTCGATTTTGCCAAGGTATGCCGGTGGCGTCGTCTACTACTGCTGCTTCCTCTGCTGCTGGTGTGGCAACAGATGATGGCAGCGGGAAGTGGTCCACACGCGCGCCATGGCTGGTCCCCGTGGCGTGGGGCAGCTCGCGGCACCACGTGGAAACGGCGTGGAAGGGACAGCAGGAGCGGTCAGGCCGGGTGTCGCATGGTTGTCCCCAGTGCAAAACCCCTGCCGTAAAAGCCCCACGTTGTTAGAACTGCTATTAGGCACCCTAGCCGTGCGTTGCAAAAGCCCCGGCAGCGTTTGCCCTGTGCCATAATCCCCGCGTGCAAACACCCCCGCACCAGAAACCCCGTTTCAAAAGACCCATGCCCGAGTTTGCATGCCAGAAAGCTCTTTGCTTGTGTATGTAATAAATTTTGTCACACACACATGCACGTACGTGCACGCGCGCAAAAGAGAGCATAGAATGGTAGTGTTTCATTAACAGCATTTTATTTGTTTGTATAAATGACAGAAGCCTAGTATTTTCATTCGTATCATGGTGTGCTGATCGTTTTATCCTCTTTTCCTACAATGTAGTGGCCTTTTTGGATTTATGACTGCAACTAAACTGTTCTCACATGTTTAAAGATTTAAATATTATTGTTCATTTATTCAATCTTTTTTTTTAAATTGTGCTGCTCATCTTTCTAAAAGATACAAAGTATTTCTATGTAGCATATATTGCACCCCCTGGCGGATTATGTCCTACTTTTCTAGTTGTTCTTTCAGTCCCTTGTGGAGGGAGGGCTCGTGGCCAAAGTAGTACTCTTTCTTATGGGTGTAGAAACATACATCCCCGGAAGAAAGGGCCCTGGAAGAAAGGTCCCCTGAGGAAGCACCATCGAGGAAAAAATGTCCCCAAGTGACAAAAAAAATTTTTTCAGAAACCCACCTGAAAGAAAATTGCCCTCTTTATTAGACAAGTGTCCAACTTTTAGCGCTCTGCATACCATTGCATCACTTCTCCTAAGTTGTACACTTACCTTGCAAGAGCTGGTGGAAGTGTGAAGCTGCTCCCAGCCAGATGCAAACTGCCACCCCCTAAATATTGCGTGGGCGGCATGTGATAGCTCGATGATAGTGTAGAGGACACGTGCAGCCCTCGTGCCTACAAACACGATGCCCAACAAGAAACGTTTGGGCCGTCGTTATCATTTGATGATAGATATATATTTTTTACACTTGCTTTCTGCAGTCCACAATATTTGCTTGTATTTAGCTTGTGTTTCGAAATGGCCTTCTCATCAGGTGTTCTGATGCACCTAAGCGTTTAGTGATAAACCACTGCCACATTTGCGTTGCTCTAACCATGCCATTGCATTTAGCGTCAGTGACTTGTTCCGCTGGCAAACAACTTGTATCCGCCTCATGCGAGCCGTACATGCATACGTTTGATGTCACCCGTTTGGGGACATTTTTTCCTACTTTGCAAATCGGGACGTTTCTTCTGGGGATATTTCTTCTGGCTCCCCTTTCTTATACAGTGCGGGATGACGAAGAAGAGAGGTACAGGTGCCGTCAAAAGTAAATGGAAAGCAATATTAACGAAAAAATTTAATCATTGCCCGCTCAATTCATGCATGCTGGAATACATATGTGCAGACTAATTGCGATTGTGCGAATTGAACTGTGCACCAACAAACTTGGACCATTATGCTTTAGATTGAAAGAAATTAAATTTTTTTGACAAAGTCGCCTTCCATTTACTTTTGACGGCGACCGTACATGGGCTGAGCACCCTCCTTTACACCAAGCCACAAGTGAGCACGTCGCCTGAGCGGGGTGCCCAACAAGCCGATTCCCACGACGGATCGTTCTTTGGCCCGCGCACCAGGTGCCACGTGATGGCCTACTTCCAGTCCGTCTAGTTCACTACTGGCTGGCCAGCAGTGTCAGTAAATTAACAAGGCGAATGACAAAAATTAGGGTGGGCGTGTAAAAGGAAAGAAAAATAACAGCGCCCGGCCCGCACCGCTTAGAGCACAAGTGGCTTAAGGGAATGCCTAATCCGCTTTTATCGCCATGTGCAAAGATCAAGGTTGGAGGAGCGGTGATAAGCGGATTAGACATGCATGTGCACTCCCCTTCTCTCTGCACTGGCCAAGCGCCAGCCTCAAGCAGCAGAAGTGGAACGCGGCCGGCAACATTTTACACCGAAAGCTGTATTTGCTTTATGTAAGCCATTTAGGAGGTATACAACAGGAGCCGTAGTCAATTACGAAGCGTTACGAACAACGTCCCAGTAAACCATAAACATCCCTTGGACATGTAAAAAATCTAGAGCACTGGATATTTGACACATCTAGTGGATATCCAGATTTGTCCGGATGACATTGTACTAACGTGCAGTGGGCCATCGGAAGCTCATCTGGAACTGTAATCTGGTACGTACTCTGGACTTTCCTCATGGACCTTTGAGACTTGTTATAGACATTCAGTTTAAGCCAAAGGATGCAAGATCTGACCTTCCTCTAGCTACCATTGTTGCCAAAGACCTGTAATTTGATTCGACGCTGAAGGACAGATAACTGCAGGCAATATCGACTACCCATATTCGGACCCACAGTTTCTGCTACGCATTTTCATCTTGGAAGCTCGATCTTGCTTCGAAGCAACACAAAAACCAGGGGCAATATATCCCAACTTGCATGCTTTTTGGCTACACATGATTAGCCAACAGGGATATTTTATAAATGAGCATAAGTTGGACTATGAGCTTAGCTGCATTTAAATTTTGAATCAGATCGTTCTGACTTTAAAAAAATCATGTCACTTTTCAAGCACGTGTGAATGTGTAGGAGGGCAGTTAACAAGCCACGGCAAAATCGGATATGAACTAACCATGCATGAACATTGCTTAAGACAGCATCCAGCAGCAAAATCAAGCCAGTCAGGTTGGGTACAATTGTTTATTGAAACTTTGCAACAAAACAAATACCAACCTAATAATTGGAAAGTATTTCTGAAGTCAATTTTGATAAGCTTGAACTTTAAAAAGAAATGGGTACAAAAATGAGGGGTAAACCTGTCTCAAAGAAATGACTAGGAGAGTGACCACATAAACACATCAAGGGAAAGAGCTGTCACACAAAATGGTCTACACCTGTAAGACAAAACTAAAGCCCTCAGAGCAAAATCTGAAAACACTAAAACGAATAAAATATTAAACTAGGCAAAGAAGGACATCCAAGGAAAAGAGCTGCTGCAAAAATCGGTCTGCACCTGTAAGACAAGACTATCTCAGTTTCCGTACACTCCTCAAGCGACCTCCAGTCATTGCACGTGCTATCCTTCGGCTGAAGCCGAAACCGGCACAACATGAGGGAAAAAAAATTCAGTTAATTCCACATGCCGATGCATGTTTACTAGTATCTTGCGCACAGTGAAAAAAAAAAAGACATATACGATATAGAGCCTTTAATTTGCAATTTCCAAAAAGCGGTACGGTTTATCTTGTAGCTTCATTTATAAGTTCTGCATTTTACATCCTTCATTTCAAATTTAAAGCTAATTTGCTTACCAACGTCTGGGAATAGGGTAGCTGCATCTTAAAACTTGCTATTGAACTACGTATAAATATACAATTTTACAATATACAAATGAACACTATTTTTTGTATCTAGGGAAATCTAGGGAATTTTTGGTTGCTAATTGGGGGAGAAGCAGCTCTGGAGGTTGGCAGCACTGAGCGGTAACATAAAACCGAGCTGATGGGGAGCGCCTTCTCTTAGATCACACGGCGCATGCACGCTGAATGCTGAAACAGAACAAGTCGGCAGTGCTGCGCATTTTATTAGGCGCATGCACTCGTGTGCATGAGCTGTGTGTCAGGAATTACAATGCTCCACTAAGAATCCCGCTGTAATGTAGCCCGCTGCTGGACATCGCACCTTTTCTTTCTAAATTCTCTTGTGGGTTAAACACAGCCAGGCATGCTCGTCCAAACTTACTTGAACATAGCACTGTGAGTGACTTTACTTGGGCCACAAACGAACTGTACGTCTCTCTGCGTGAACAAAAAAGTAGCACTACGGTACCTTAGAAAGAAGCCATGGAAATATTTCAACACAAGGATTCTTTCATTTCTGAGATGTTCCGGTCAACAGTACAAAAAAATGTACTCTTTCTAATTTTTCTGGCTTGAAGATAATGCAGCTACAGCAGGCACCAAAAATAAATAAATAAATGCTGTGTAGCTTTTTCTGCACCAACAGCATGCACTGCTCCATCTGAGTCACTGCTAGATCGCCACACCTGTACTTCGCTGTGCAATAATGAATCAAAAGCCCTACGCAGCTCTACTATGTATGGGCCCAAACCCGGCCGGGCCCGCGTCCGGCGAAAGATCACTTTTTCCGGCCCGGGCTTTCGGGCTGGTCCGAGCCCGTGCAGTGCTCTAATCAGGGCTGCTGGTACTGTACCACTGGCAGCCGAAAAAAGAACAATATACCTTTAAGGTAAACAAGGAAGTACATCAGCCCTAAACTACATTTGTAAAATGCTATAAGTATATCATCTTAACAAGTGTTAAAACTGAAAAGGAAAACACGCTTGTGCTACAAGAAAAATAAGGTGGAATATCAACATCGTACCAGAAACTGTGACCAAACCAAACTGGTCAAGGGCTTTAAAAGGGGCTAATGCATATAAAAAACAATGCAAAACAAGCACTTCGTAGGCCTGGTACAAAAATCTGAAAGGCATTAGGCTTCAGTGCCTGTGTGGATCCTTTAAAATGCCTAATTGCACATGGAAGAGCAAAGTTAAATGACTACAAAAAAAAACGCCAGCTTACAAGAGCTTCTCTGCTGGCTTCAGGTAGGCTGCTGTCAAAGCACTGAATATCTTTTAAATCATCAAACTGTTCACAGATGACATTTTTTGAATGAACACATTTTTTAGTGAACTGCAACTTCAAAACACGCGTTCACTTCTATCCGAGCCCTTTTCCAAACATTCGGCTTGCATTTCGGCATGGCCGAAGAAGAAATGGCAACAGCGCCAAATGGACTATACCAGTATATAATAAACGATTCTACTATTTTGAACTCACATATACAATAAGAGTATGCTCAATGCACATAACGTCGTGAGACCCGAGTGACGAATTTTTACATGTAGATCAAGAAAACGAATTCATTAGACCACTGAGGCTGTCTCATCATGATAAAAAAGTTTTATTGATGTACTTGGTTCGCTTACCAAAGCATGTGCAATATATTGCACATTGGGATTCAGTGGATGAAAAAACAATATGATGGGAGATTATGGGTAATGAGCATAGAAGGCTTTTCTTGTGCCCTTCAGGGTTATTTCTAGGTGTGAAACTGTTTAAAACAATTTTTGAAGCAGTTACACAAAGAAAAATATCACAGTGAGTGCAACGAAACTTCGTGTGTTCAGTACAGGAGGGGTTACGGCATCTCAATGCAGACTTCTGTAATGAAAGTTCGGGCACGTGTGTTGCGCCCCGGCTGTCCAGAAAGAGACGGGAGGCAATGGTGTTGTCTTACTGGCAGGGCGCTTCGGTGGCGGCTCATCGTCGTCGTCGGTAACATCCAATTCTGCTCTCAGCAAGTCATGAGCAATTAGCAGTTTGAAGTCCAGTAGAAGTGTGGTCTTCCTTGCAACTCATAAAAGTTGACAGTCTTCTTTATACTGCAACCATGCATTAACTACAGCCACGTATGCAAGAAAACAAAGAGCAAGAACAGTCCAGCGCATTGTCCTTGCCTTGCTTGGGTAGAGACTCACCATTCTATCGCAGAGGTCAACGCCTCCTGTATTCGTATTGTGCTCATCGACGATAGCCGGCCGAGGTACACATCCTTATAGACTCTCTCCTTCTTGCACCATCTTTTGCCTTCTCCTCCTGGCTCCTCACCAATGTGTGAAGAAGCGAACGCCATGGTCTTGTTGTCAACCCACTTAACGACGCAAATGCCATCAGCCACATTGACAGTTTGGCAAAAAGATCCGCGGCTTTTCTTCACCAAAGCTTTGTCATCAGGGAGCTTGGAATCCTTTGGTACGCGATTCTTCATATGGTGCCAGTTCAAAGCAGCCTTTGGCTCGAGAGGTGCCGAAGCGGGGGTGCAGTAGTGAAGTAGCGGTCAAAAAATAAAGAACTGCCTGTTGGCATGGACTTTGGAAATCGAAGCAGAGCACAAGAAAGCCTACAAGGGAGAATCAGAGGCATATGTGAGGCTTATTCATGAAATGTATCAGCAAGAAGGACGAAGGTTTGCAGATGCAATGACGAAACTGGAAGCTCTGATGCAACTGTAGGACTGCAACATAGTACTGTACTCAGCCCTCTCCTCAGTAGAGTGATGTATGTCCTCACAGAGCTTAGAATAATTACCTTGGGGCATATTGTAAGCTTAAAATATTATGTGTTCAAGGACCAAGGAAAGCATAGAAGCAAAGCTGGTGGCCTGGAAGCAAACATTAGCAAAGCAAGGCCTGGGAATCAGCAGAAGCAAGACTTCTAATCCATGAGATCTTACATGCGAAGAACTAAGGCTACAAAGCATTACTACGAAGAAGAGAACAACGCATTTCAAGTACCTTGGCTTGGCAGTCGTGTAGAGATAGACACAGCAGTATAAGTCACCTGCAGAATCCAAACAGGATGAAAGGCTAACCCAGGGAAGAAGTAGAAGGTTGCTTTCAGGTGTACTTTCTGACGAGAAGCTCCCACTTAAGCTGAAAGGTTAAGTCTGTAGCACAGTCGTGATTCCAGCCATGCTGTATGGAACTGAAGTGATCCAACTAATGAATGCCAGCATGCAAAAGAGGAACATAGCAGAAATGAGGATGCTGAGATGGGTGTGGAGTGGAAAAAAAAGAACAGAGTTCAGAAAGGCCACATACAAGGAATGATCTAAGTCAGGTGCTGAAAGGAAAATTTAAGAAACAAGGCTGCAATAGTTTAGTCTTTTAATCAAAAAGGACAACAAATGTATTAGAGAGGTGGTGAAGCTTTAAGTTGATGAGTTATAATGACACATAACATGGGGTTATACGGAATGAATGGTGTGTGACAGTCATGTTTGTTATAAGCGTGCTTGACTACTACAGAGATAACAAACATTAACAGACCCAAAACACTGCCCTGGTTACAGCAGACATAACAGGAAGCACTTGAGATGAGGTATTTTCAGTCATTATGAACTGGCTTCTAGTGGTAAGATATCCATCAAACCATCGAGAAAGGTAGTCCAAGGCATTCAAATTTATATACGTAGTAATTTACTGTGAGCCTTATTTTTTATTCAGGGCCCTAGCAAAATATAAAAAAATAATGTCTGCTTGACCGGACGCATCAAGTGCACTGGAGAATTCATGCATGGTTCAAACCAAATCATTAACAGTAGACAGTCCTTTTCTGAAGCCATGCTGATATGATGACAACACACGTGCTGTGCCAGTCAGCTGGTGTTTTATTTTAGGATTACATTCATGCACCGCTGCAACGAGTGCATTTCATTAAGGTTATGTGTTGTTAGTGTCTATCTGGCACAGTCCTCTTGTACAAAATAACACATAAGCTATCTGAACCTTCTCTCTTTTTTCTTTTACATAGCGTTTGGGTCTGCAATTTGTTATGCTAGTAAGCAATACATGCCGAGCACCACATTGACACCGGCTGCATTGTAAAACACTAGTTGCCTCTGCGTTGTAAACTCCAAAAATTGGTTGCTTCACCATTAGTTGGGCACACACTGTGACAATCAAATTGACTAGACAATAAGATTAGATGCTAATTAAGACAACTTGCTCTAAGTCAGCCATAATTGAAGTCAGTGTTCCACTTTAGCCTAGCATTATGAATAAAACAGACGTGAACACAGAACACTCAGCTACTAAAGGGAAGCAGTATTAAACTTTAATAGTGCATTATGTAGCCACTTTTTCTTGCACTTTATAAAATTGAACGTAAAGGGACCTAAAACTGATATTTTAGGCCATTGACATTTTTAGGCCATTGATATTTTAGTGCCCTAGCGAGGGGGCTGTTGCTGTTTCACTTGTCGACAGAAGGGCAGCAGTGCTTTTCAGCACAACTTATCATGTGGGTTAAAGGATGCTTCGAGGACAGTGTGAATACTAATAAGATATTACAAGCTTTCTCAGAAAGAAAAACTATGATGCACTTTTAAAGAGAGAAGTGGTGTAGACCTACGTGGGGACATGACGGGAAATTTGCGAGGATAGGGTGGCTGTGGCTGGTGCAGCACATGGCTATTGGAGACTAGGGGGAAATGCCTTTGTTCTGCAGTGGACATAACCGCGCTGAATATGACATAAATGATGCCATCTGTTGGGGTACACTTATAGCACTAGTTTCATTTGAGGAATCTGCTGCTGGGTTCACTTGATTTGCTGTGCCAAGCAAAACTAGGTCTCCATTTCAAACTGGTAATAGCACGCTTGATTCTTTCTATATAAGGCCAAATCTTTTCACTTCCGCCTCATAACATGTTTTGATTAGATGATGGTCTTTGTGAACATGCAGAAATGTCAAAAGTACTAGTACGCCATACGCTAGATTGTGGGCATTCTCTTGTGGCATGGTGCAAACTTCAAGGTGCAGTGAAGAGGAATCTGAACTCGTCTTTTTGCCGTGGGAACTCGATCTACATGTTCCGAGCATTCTTGTAAACTTCGACTTATTGCCCTGTGTGGACGATTTCCCTAATTAAATCGGATTAATGTCCGCCTCTTGCCTTTTTTTTAATTCTCCCCGTACGGTGGGCTGAGTCGACCAACGCGTGGAGTGCCTTTCAGCCAGTTCCATGGAGGCATTGCTTTCGCTTCATTTTGTTTTTTAGGTTTCCGTGAATAAATAGTTTCATTCACAGATAATATAGCCGCAAAATAAGCCTGCAGAAATAAAAATACACCCAGACTATTTGCTACTACGGATTACTACGTATTACTTCGCCGATGGCAGAGCGGCAAGCCTCCACGGAGCTGGCTGGAAGGCACTCCACGCGTTGGTCGAATCCGCCCACCGTACAGGAAGCTCATGGCAAAAAGACGAGTTCAGATTCCTCTTCACTGCACCTTTAAAGAAGAGGTTAAAATATCAGCAGCACTAAACTATGTGTTCATGAAAGAAACAAGCATGTGAAGACTATGCGTTGTACATGGGCGACAAATAACAGCCATGTTGAGCTAGTGCTTTCTTGAAGTGCATGTCTGCATTTCAAGCGAAGAAGAGATGATACAATAGAAGCCAATCATGCACTTAATGATCAGGGACATTTACTGTGATACGACAAAATGATCAGACAGTGCCACTCCTGCAATATACATGCTTGTATAAGAGCGATATAATTTAATGAGGCAAGCTGAGTTTGTACTTTGTAAAGTTCATGAGAGAAGTTCAAAAGACAAACACACTTAGTGATGTAGTGTAGAGCTCGTCTCTGATTTGCTGCCTGGCTACTGTTGAACTTCCATTTGTGTTCCTTAAGGACTTGGTGAATATGCATTGCTGGAAATAGCAGAAAAACACCGTTTTTATATGCGCAGCCTTAGACAAAAGTCTTCAGGCCACATGGTTTGCTTTCGAGCCCTAAAGCAGTGCAGATACAGAGCCTCTTAACACCAAAAGGCCTTCAAAAGTGAGGACGATGATCATCCATACCTTGCAGAGATTTACAGCTTGAAAGGTCTCTACTACATGGCAGAATAGCAAACTATGTGGCCTGAATTAAGACTTTTAACTATGGAAGAAATGTGGAACATATCACTTCACAGGTTACAGTACCCTACTAGCCAGCGTAAAATTGCTATCCTACAGTCATTTTCAATGACAGGCAGCACGGAGAAGTCATAGAAATATCATCACACAATGGCACTTGCAAATGTTTCTGAAAAGCAAATGCATCATTGTAACTCTTTGGGTGTGCCTGTTTACATTGTAGAGACGTGCTGCAAACATACAGTTCATCAAACCCATAGCAAACGTGACACAAGAAGAGAGCACACTGTGTCATAGCTAGTATTGTCCATACCTGAGTGATGCTCAAGTTGTGTTCATATGAAATTCATTGAAATTATGTGCTTAGCCCTCAAAGCCACTATGCCGAATGGCATTTCCTCCTTGACCTTCTTTGCTCCAGAAAAAAGTGGCATTGAGTTGTCGGTAGCAGCCGAGAGCACTGAGGGGAAGCATCTAATTTTTCTGAAAAAAAGCCACTGGGTCGAGACTCGACAGTGTTGGCTGTCACAAAACTGTGCTTTTTACTTGCTTGAAGAATTGGATAAAACAGCGCAACGGAAGACGAGACAAGAGAAGGACAAACAGCAGCGCTGGTGTTTGTCCTTCTCTTGTCTCGTCTTCCGTTGCGCTGTTTTATCCAATTTTTCAAACATGCACTAACCAGCTCGTATTTCACCCCTTCTGGAGTTAATTTTTTTACTTGCAAGGAGCACAACACGTGCTCCCAGTTCGATATCACTCACTCAACTAGATAGTGGTCATGGCAGTGCCGCTGATCTTAAGGAGTCCAGATGCCTCAGAGGCGAAATGACCTTGGCAAGGCGAATTGGACAAAGACGAGGGAGGTCAGCTGGGCCTCTGGAACCCCAGAGGAAAAAAGTGCTGAAGTGTCCGGCACATGGGATGCCCTGGACATGGTGGCAGCAGCGGGTGCCTGCGATGCACATTTTTCAAGATCATTAAACTTCCCTTCCAAATTGCGTTCGGATAAATTTCTTCAGAACTATTGGGAGATCCCCTGGTTGCCTAGGTTAGCCTGATGGTTTTTCACATTTTCCCCCTCTTGTCGAAATGGAGGAACGACCCTCCTGTCTTTCAAACTTCCTTGCTCAGGAAAATACTCGATCTCCACTAAAGCTGACTATAGTTGGCAGCAGGCTTTGGCTGATATCAACTGGAATGTTGGAAGCCTTTACTGGTCTCCGCTTGGCTGTGTATTGTCTAGTGAGTGCTTGCCTCTGATTTATGCTTTTTCATGTTTAATGCCTCATGTGGGTCCCCGTCAAAGAAAAATGGGAAGGATGGAAACCCGGTTGTTGCTAATTTGGTTCTGCCATTCCAGTTGTAGTGCGCAGAGTGCCACCAAAAATACTCAGGTATTCAACTTAGGCTGATTAGAGCGGATGCTGTTCCAGTGCAGCTAACTAAATAAAGGATTTTTTGAACATGCAGTTAAATCACAAAATTTGGCCATTCACTTGCTTATAGTAGAGTGAAGAGTGACAATGTTTGGTGCCATATGCCGCTGTGAAGACATGGAGCATTCGAGAGATATAAACTGTGGACTTTGGTGCATTATAAATTTAATTAAGGTAGCAATCCCTTATAAGAACTTCGAGGGAAAATTCAGTCATCACTTTGTTTGTAATCTGAGAGGTCGACCTAACTTTAGGGCATTTTGAGAAATAATTCACATGATATATAGCATGCTTGTACGAATATGGAGCTCGTGTGAATGGTCAAACAGTATGTACTGCTAATTCCTGTCACGGACTTTCTGGGGTTGCAGAGGCACAGCAGATGGCTTGATGTCTTGTCAGCCTCTTGGCACATGGACCAATTTCCAGTTTGTTATGGAACTTGCCCGCCCACCGCTTGCCACCAGAACTGCAGTCTATGAGCATAGCTTTAGTGTGTACATTCTCAGGGTAGCCTTGTGTGTTGGAGACAATTGAAGTTGTCTAGCCAGTGATGAGGAGACTACGATTTGTCTTGAGTAACGTATTAAGTCACCTATAGCAAAGAGTTCCTGCCAAACATGAAAGTTGTATTTTAAAGGAAAGTTGACTAGTTACTGGCCGAAATCAGGAATGCTCTTTGACTTGCTGGATACTGTTGCCCTCATCAACAGCCTTTTGGAACTTTGCTTTTGTTGTGCATGCATACTCAACAAGATTACTCAATTACTTTGAACTTCGGCTTTTGTTGCTAGGAGAGGAAGGCAAAAAAATCCGTCAGTGACCTGGTTGTTGGATCTCATGCGATACTCTATGATACAGTCATAGCACAGAAGTCCATTGCACCAGAAAGCAACTGTAATGAGTCAGTTCCTTGAGTAGGAATTTACAGCACTAGCTTGATGGTAGTAATGAAAGAGGAAGTAAAGAAAGCCTTAGAAGCAATGCAAAGGGGGAAAGCAGCTGGTGAGGATCAGGTAACAGCAGATTTGTTGAAGGGTTTGGTGAGATTGTGCCATAAAAACTATCCGCCTTGTATACACAATGCCTTGTGACCTCGAGCATACCAGAAGCTTGAAAGTACGCTAACATTGTCTTAATTCACAAGAAAGAAGATGTCAAGGACTCAAAAAATTACAGACCGATCAGCTTACTGTCCATTGTGTACAAGGTATTTACTAAGGTAGTCGCAAATAGAATCAGGACAACCTTAGACTTCAATCAACCAAATGATAAAGCAGGCTTCCTTAAAGTATACTCGACAATAGACCATACTCACACTATCAATCAGATATAAAGGAATGCGCAGAACATAACCAACCCTATATATAGCATTCATGCAGGCATTGCTGAATCAGGGTGCAGAAGAGTGTTATCTGAAAATACTGGAAGAGATCTAAAATGACAGCTACCATACTCCTCCATAAAGTCAGGAATAAAATTCCAATAGGGAATGGTGTCAGGCAAGGAGACACGATCTCACCAATTCTAACCGCCTCTTTACAGGAGGTGTTCTGAGGCCTGGAATGGAAACAGTTGGGGATAAGAGTTAATCAAGAATATCTAAGTTCTTTGTGATTCGCTGATGACATTGTCTTGCTAAGTCAATCAGGATATGAACTAAAAAGCATGATGAATGAGTTAGGCAGGTAGAACAGAAAGCTGGGTCTCAAAATTAACATGCAGAAAACCATCCGTCTCGCAAGGGAAGAGCAGTTCACAATTGGTAGCGAGGTGCTTGAAGTGGGAAGGGAATACGTCTACTCAGGGCAGGTAGCGACTGCTGATCCAGATCATGAGAGGGAAATAACTAGAAGAATAAGAACGGGGTGGAGTGCATATGGCAGGTTCTCTCAGATCATGAACGGCAGTTTACCAATATCACTCAAGAGAAAAGTGTACAGCAGCTGTACCTTACCGGTACTCACCTATGAGTCAGAAACGAGGAGGCTAACGAAAAGGGTTCAGTGTAAGTTAAGGTCAACATAGCAAGCTATGGAAAGTAAAATGATAGGTGTAACGTTAAGACACCAGAAGCGGGAGAGAGCGTGAGTGAACAAACGCCAGTTAACGACATTCTAGTCGAAATCAAGACGAAGAAGTAGGCTTGGTCAAGGCATATATTCTGAAGTCAAGATAGCCATTGGTCTTTAAGGGCAGTGGAGTGGATTCCAAGAGACGGCAAGCATAGCAGGGGGTGACAGAAAGTTAGATAGGCTGATGAGATTAAGAAGTTTGGGACACGGTGGCCGCAGCTGGCAAAGGACAGGGTTAATTGGAGAAACATGGGAGAGGCCTTTACACTTTAGTGGGCATAGTCAGGCTGATGATAGCTTGATCGTAGTGCTCATAGAGTGAATGGGTAGCATGACTGGTGCACATGCATGGAAGTGCTTCACATTTCTTTCAGCATCATCATTATAAGCCTAAGTACATCCACTGCAGGACAAAAGACTCTTTTGATGGCCTCTATTTCACTCTGTCCTGTGCCAGCCGCAGCCCTTTATCTTTGCGAACTTTCTAATCACATTCATCCGATCGACTGCCTGCCCTCCACTGTTCTGTTACCCTAAAGGGCCTTCGATTATCTCCTCATAGTATGCCCTGTCCATTTCTCATTAATTTGTGCTTGGATATCCATAAATCTTGTCGCCTGACCCAACCACTCTGCCCTTCTCAGAACTCTTGAGCTTACACCCTTCCTGGATGACTAAATGTTGTTGCTTTTGAAGGATACTGGTAAGCTGACCAGAGAGTATCTGTCTAATGCACACCACCCCATTCTTATTCTCCTAGCTATTATTTCACTCTCCTGTTTATAATCTTGGGTGGATACCTGCCCAAGATAGAGGTATTTCTCTCCTAGTTATAATCTGGGGTGAATGCCTGCCCATGATAGATGTATTTTCTTACCGCTTCCAGTGCTTCATTGCCTATGGTTCATTGCCTACCGTAAACTGTTCTTCACCTCTCAGACTGTTGAACATTTTACAATTTAGTTTTCATATTTGCATAGTTTTCTTCTTTTCACACCCGTCATTCTGTTTTCTGGCCTGTTCAGTTCCTCAGTGATGCTCTGCAATCTACCCCATGAGTTACTCATTTTAGCAAAGACAGTGTCATCAGCACATTGGAGATTACTAAAATGTTTTCTATTAACTTTAATCCCCAGCTATCGGAAATGCAAATCCTCACCTACCACTTTCCCCCTTCACATTGCTTATAAAGCTTTCTTATTATTGTCTGTCGTTACTGGCAGGATATCGACTTCTCTGCATGGCACCTCCGCCTCAACATTTACAGCATGTTCCCCCATCAAATATTTTCTTTCTGCTTCCAGGAACATTCTCGATTTTAGTGCGGCAGTTCTTACATCTTCAGAAGCTCTCTGCTGTACGTAGAACAGCCAGAGGCATCTTACTGCGACGGTCATATTCCAAGGGTTGGAGATGGAAGTGTCTACACAACACGAGATTGACATCGTTGACGCTGTCAGTTGTCCCACTTGCCCGAACAAATGAGTGAGCTCTGCAAAGAATTGCCATTAGTTTCGCTAAGCTAGGCATGAACTTCTTTCTTCAAAAACCAGTTTACCATCTTTGCATAGTACTCTGTCATTCCACAGAAAGGTCTACGTTTCAAAACATTCCTTGCATGAGGATGCAGTGTTCTTGATGGAGGTAACCTAAATTTCGCTTGCTCACATCACGACCTAAGACACAACATGCTGGCACGCTGACATACCGCACTTTAACCAGGCAATGGCTCTTAAATTGAAGCAGTTCTTCATGGTGTAAAAAGGCAGTTCTTGCTGCCACTATCTAGTGTTGATCCGAGGCGGTTCAAAGGAGGACATGCATGGCAGGGTGAACATATGCTTGAGATACTGGGTAACTAAACTAAAAGAATACTACTGGCGTTCACACGCCCGCATGCATACAAGCCAGCATGCATGCATGCAATTGTGCCCTCCTACTGAATATTTCTGCCTCAGATGACGTTCTTGTATGCAAGCGCAACTTTTTCCCGCACGTTTCGGACCTTCCTGCGCGGCGACAAGGTTCTGATCGAAGTACATCTGAAGTTCAGTAGTTCATTAGAGTAGGGCCGAACTTAGAAAAATATGCTGCTAAGCCGTGCTTTCTGCGCTGACATCACAGAGAGCACGGGTGTTTTTTTAGTACTTGGCCTCCACAGATTTAGATCCCGCCGCGGCCGGGATCTAAACCGCGACATTGGGATCAGCAGCCGAATGCCACCACTGAACGGGAGACCTATTCAGCAGTTAACTTATGAGTTATGACCCGGAAACATGAGGTCGTTTCTTCAAAAACACACTCGTTATTCAGCTGCTTCCGTATCCCTTTGAAAATCCTCGGATACTTATCTCGTGGTCTTGAGCGGATTTTCCAAACACAATGACATGGCACGCGTTCAATGAAAGTCCGGAAAATGGCGACAAAGCCCGAGGATAAAACTTGCTCTTGCAATCCGGGCATGGCTTGCGACCATATCGCCGCAGAAGTCGAGGGATAGGGTCGGCGGGGGTCACCCTCGTGCCACGTGACCTATGTGGTGCGCGCGTTATTTGAACGGCGCTAGCAAGTCTGTAAGGCGCGGTTGCGAGGCGCTACAGGCGAATATGCCTTTTCACGCTTCGCTTTGGGTCTAACTGCATAGCTGTAACTGTTTGTGCTGAGTCGCGTCGGTGGCACAACTGTGTGCTCGTTCAAAATCAGCTGTGCTTTGGCATTAGGTCGCTTCATTCGAATTTCATCACATCCGGATGTGATGAAATATGAAAAACAAAATGTGTTGGTTTTTATGGCACATAAGCAGCTAAGGCTATCATGAAGCGACTACATTTGCTTCATCCTAAACGCCTGCTCACAAGACGTTTCAATCTGCTACAGTCCATTGTAGTACTTCTGAATGTGCTGCCCTGCAGGAACAGCTGAACATTTTAGCGAGGGCGAAAACGACGTTATTTATTTTTTTTATTCGGTGACATTGCTTAATGGCGGTCCGAGGCGTGCCGAATGACGGGAGCAGACACTGAAACACATGACATCGATGAATTCAGTCGGAAAAGGTTTGCTGAACAGGTACTGAAGGGAGCGATGATGACGTCCGCAGTTTTGCAACGCGTGCGAAGGTTCCTCACGTAGGAGACATGATCGCAGTTGAGGTGACCTGGCGTTAGCTCTAGCTTCTACTTCAATACAATTTTACGTCCAGAATCATGTTTGAGAATTGCACAAAATTACGCAGCATGTCTATACGCCAAACATGGCACTGGCTTTGTTTGTAGTCTAGCTACATTGGTACAACAAAATTAATGTTTTCTAATTATAACAAGATAATAAACTTGCTGCAGATGTTAAGTTTTATTATATTGTTAGCATAAAGTGTAAATGTGAAACTAAAATTTCGAAAATGTACAATAAAATCTGGCCACCCTGTAAATTTGAACAAAGTGCTGGCAACAACAAATAACAATTCAACACTGTGCTTTGTGATAGCTATAATTATGCACAGCTTGTAAAAATAATAAGTGCATATGTGCCTAAACAGTAACAACTTTTAATAAAAATGTTCATATATACAGAAAAATCTGGCCACATATACCTGCCAGAAAAGTCTGGCCACAAAGTAACGGTATATTTAGCGAGCTCCGCAGCACGGCGCGCGTGCGCTCTTTGCCACCTGACTGTCTACCTTAAACAAGTTGTCATTACAACAGTATAATTTTATCACTTCGCTTCACAAATTTGCAAATATTCATTTTTTTAGACAAACACGGTGCTCAGACGGCGCGGTAGCAGTTCAAAGTCGGAACGTGAGCAACGCCTCGAGAGGCAGCACAGGTCTAGGGGGCACAATGCTCTGCGCCCATTTTTTCTGGCGGAGAGGCAGTCGCTCGAAAGATTGGCGACCGCAGTCGGCATTTCAAGGCTGCGAATTTTTACAACGCGTGTTTCCGCCATTTAGCCGCCTGTTATTGGATGATCAGTAGCTGTCGGTGAGCTAACTGCCCAAATACCTCAGTGTCTGACCGCAGAGACACGTTGTCTGGTCGAGCAGACGACGCGCGGAAGGGCGGGAATTTCGTTTTGATTTTCGTGCGCTGAGCGTGAATTGAATGAAGCAGCGCAACTCATGGATCACCATGTTGCGATGCGAGCGTGGCAGTTCAGTAAACAAATAAACAAAATCATATGCAGGCCGCGTAACCTGAGTAAGCTTGCGAACCTCACCTTGTTCTCGCAACGTTGGCACGCATGAAAGCTTTCTGATAGGCTCGGTGCAAACGCCTTGAAATGCCTGGCATCGCGCTTTAATGCGAAATTTGGAATGTGGGGCGCAGGTTTTGAAGGAACCGATAGCGTGTGCTTGCTTAGCGATGCGCAGGGGAACCGAACGCATGCGGAGACTTTCAAGCGGATGGATGTCGGTCTTCCTTCAGTTGCACCAAAGGGAATGTCATAAAACGAAATCACCCCTAGCGGCCTGCGTATCATGCTTGTCACTAGTTTTTGTAGCAAAAAAAACCCCCTGAAAAATAGGATGGAATTTTTACTTTGTGTGGTGATGGTACGCATATAACTGGTACGCTAGTGAAAAAAAATAATCCAGATGCCGCCGCGGTGGCTCAGTGGTTATGGCGCTCGGCTGCTGACCCGAAAGACGCAGGTTCGATCCCGGCTGCGGCAGTCGAATTTCGGTGTAGGCGAAATTCTAGAGGCCCGCGTACTGTGCGATGTCAGTGCAAATGAAAGAACCCCAGGTGGTCAAAATTTCCGCCGCCCTTCACTACGGCGCGTTCAATAGCCTGAGTCGCTTTGGGACATTACACCTCCATAAACCAGCATAAATGATACATACTGAAGCGACCCAAGACTCGCAAGTTTTGGCAGCTGTGCAGGCTGTTTCATGTAAAAATAGGTTTCCTGATTTCCAACATCCTTTTCTTCGTCGTTGTGTTGGGTGACAGTCGTGCAGATAAATGCTTCATGAGGTTAACTGTCAAGTTGGTTAACGAGAACCTAATTCATAATACTTATATTTTTATCAGTTGGTAGGTTTTCGAATTGCAGAACAAGGAATTCTGGCTATGTGAGGGCAGAAAAACAGTTTCGTAGAATATACCGAGGAGGCTGGTTGGGGATTTCATTTTTTTTGTTACTCGTCTCAAAATTTACTCGAACAATTAAAACTTGCTGATTACAAGCAACGATATTCGTGTGTATTATATGAGCAATCTCACGCATTTTCATCTGGATCGAGAGCCTGAATCTCACAAAAATGTCACTTTTTGCGAAATCTAAGTAATTTTCTTAAAATGTGCTTTGGTTTGGTTTATTGGGATTTAACGTCCCAAAACGACGTGCCAAGGAGCCGCGGCCGAGATCGAACCCGCGTCTTTCGGGTCAGCAGCCGAGCGCCACCACTGAGCCACCGTGGCGGGGTAAAACGGGGTTCGGCGTTTTGCGATGGTGGCGAGATATACGCCAGCTACTCTAGCATGGGCGCCAGGGCGACCGCTTCTTCAGCGCGTGACGGTGCAAGTTCAGCGGCACGGCCTCATGCCTATCACTCGAGGCGAGGTTTCGCGTGAAAAAGCGCTCCATGCGAGCCGCGCTTCACTTCCTGGAAAAGCAGCGCCCGCTCACTTTCCATGACGCATAAGCAGTTCCTGGTGCATGTCTCGCCACCACCTCAAAACGCCGAACTCTGTTCGGGACAGCGTTGCAAACATAAGCGGATATCGTTGCTTGACCGGTCGATTGGGAGCGCTGAAACTGCTTCCCTATCACGTGGTTATTTTTGTATTTCGCGGGCTTTCTTTTAAGGAAATTAAAAGAAGCTGTATCAGTGGTATTTGGTTGCAAACACGGTAAACGGTTATTTTTCTATGGGATCTACAACTCCTGCATCGACACTTTCTTCCTGAAGGCAATAATTAAAAAGTTAGCTAATCAGTCTCTGGTCATTAATTACATTTGCATAATCAAAAAATACTGCAGACTAGGACACACGACTGGCGACAACCCTCAGTTGGTGTCACGGGGCTAGGGAACATCCTCTTTTTTTACAAGCTCTGGGTAACACTTTGAATTCAAAATGTAATATAGCTTTAAAACTTGGCAGCACACACAATAATCATATTTTTTTATTGTTTTCACAGTAACAATTTCAGAGTTCAGTAAAGCGAATATATAATATCATTTGTGAATTCAAGCCTAGCACGAATCAACACAGACAAGAGGACACACACACAAGCGTCAACTTTCAACTTTATTGTAAGGCTGCTAATACGCTGAATTTGTCTCCTTGTTTCCATTGTTTGGGGCCCTGTGAGAGAAAGAGAAAAGGGAAAAATAAAAGTGAAGGTACCCCACCATTAGCAGAGTTATCACGGACTTAAGCTGATCAAATATATAAGAACAAGAGCCTGGAACCGCCCAAAGCAGGAAATTGAGAGGAAAAGCCATTGAAAACAAGAAAACGGGGGCATGCAACACAAATTCATAACTCGATGTTAGAGATGGCAGAAGGCCCGCAGAAAAAAATGGTGGTGGAAGCCATGGTGACTGATGCCCAGAAGCTCAGTCGCACCAATGAGAAAGACTGGGACCCGGCACTGGTGTCTGACCTGCAAAAACTACATGAGTAAAAAAACAAAACAGTAAAAGAGCACAAAACATGACATATTCAGGGCTGCCACACAAATTCGTTCACAAAATAAAAATTAGTCCATTGTTAAAGTTTTTCTTCTTACTAAACAAGAAGCCAATCACAAGAAAAAATTATAAGCTCTAAAATTTTTGTAAATGGCTTATTTAATAAAGTCAAACAATAAAAAGCTGATTTCATTTACTGTTGTGACTGGCCAGCGGAGTAATACAAGGTGCTGCGGGTCGTGGCCCAGTGTAAACAACTGCTGTCTTTTTAAGTTGTATCCTACTATAAGAAATATGATTTAATGGCCATATGAAGCCAAAACAAAATATTGGGAGGAAAGAAAAGAGATGAGCAACGGTCTGGGACGACAAAAATAGACAGGTGTGTATGAAGCAAGATGACTAAAGTGAAACATGTGTGTCCGTGTATACGTATACATATATATACACCCCGAAAGCAGAAGATTGGACGGCCATCACCGTAGCACAGTGAGCATTGGGAGCGCAATTCAGAGGTTGTAGGTTCGGGTGCTACCGGCAGCATGCAGTTGTTTTTTCTTTTCCTTTCTTATCAACTATCTAAGTGATAAGGCAATTATGCCATTGATCTCCCATTGGTCAACACCACAACCGAAAAAAAAATTCCCCCATGCACCTTTGTTTCGGTGATTGACGACTTCTTTCATGATGGTATATATATGCATATGTAGTATATATATCAGAAAGCATGGAAGATTCTATGCCTGTGGCTGGAGGGCCCGGCCAGAGATTTCCCTACACAACCCCTTGTGGGGTACCCACTAGACCACTGCACAGGCCGTAATTATTAATTCCGGCCCAGTACCCTCTAACACTACCCACTTGAGCCCGTTTTCTCCTATGCATGCCCGCGCCCAAAGAAACTCTGCCCTATACAGCACAGACCGGCTTAGTTCCGAAACAACACGAGTTTAAGTGCACTGTAAAAATGGAAATGTTCTTCTATGAATTTCAGTAAAAAAAAAAGTGCGCCATTGTGAGAATAAAGGTGTAAAATTCTCTAGTTTCTGCTTCTGTTTGAGTTGGCCCTTTTTCTATTTTTTTTTTTGCGAAGAAGACAGCACAGTGCCTTGAATACCAGTTTACTGGAAATAATCTCCTCAAGCACATTTTCTGCCTCTTAGTTTGAGGTTTAAATTTCACAAGCATATGTCTAACAGCTTGTAAATTCGCAACCGGTTTGCCACTGACAACCAACGAACAGGTCAAACAAAGCCACAAGGCTATGAGGTGCCCGCGTATGCTCAGACAGCAAAAGCCTCATTCTGCCACTGTTGCTTCACTCTTACCTTCTAGCAACAACAAAGTGCAGGAACATGAATTGGGCTCGGACATATGACGACATGGTGATGTCAACATCTAGACCTGTGATGAAATTAGAAGAATGCTAATTCGTATCTTGAACAATGTTTAGAAAGCCTTTGTAGTACTAAAAGAGCACAAAGAATTGAAAAAAAAAAAAGGCAGGACTTGACCAACAGAAGAGAGGGGCTTCATAAATATTCTGCCATGCATTATGAAAAGTGCGTAGCATGAAAACACAGAGCAAATAGAGAGAAACCACACTGCATGAGTGCTATAAACTAAGCATATCCTGTATGCCCCTCCAAGGCCCTGATTTGGCCGCATGCACAGCCTCCTCTATGCTCAGAGAAACGAAGGAGTACCACCACGAGAGAAGAGATAATACGATTATCAGGAAACATGGCAGTTGTTAATATCGAGTATGGAACATTAGAGAGCTAAGGCATGCCCTGGGAAGGAGATAAGTGCGATGCATTCTGATCTGAAAATTTAGCACCAAAACAGCGAAGACTTCCTCACAGTTCCTGTTGGTCCCAGGCATATTCGAATGATTAAAACAAAATGCTTCTTCAGTTCGTGTGCGGATGCCGTACTTATGTTTAAACTATCATGCGCAACACTTGTCGCAAAGCTAAGATGGTGGCAAGCAAAAGTGCTATATCCGTAAGACTTTCAATGCCTCAGAAACTGAGAGGTTTGCAATGTGAGCAAATAAGCTTAATAACAGTATGTGTGCTGCTTTGTCTGAATTCGTTTTCTGCATTGTTTTCATTTTTTTGCATGCTTACCGTATCACACGACATATTAGAGAAGGTTAACAAGTTGCACTCTGGAACTGACCAGCCGTTTGTTAACCACATGAGAAAATAAAAAGCAAGCACTTCAGTGAAATTGCCCGTCTACTACACAGACCTGAACCCAGCCCAGGACCGTCAATTTACGGGCCCGAGCCTGGCCCCGGCCCAGCAAAAAATTGCTATACCCAGACCCACGGGCCATGCCCACGCTTTTGGGTCAGCTCAAGCCCGTGCAGTGCTTACACACAACCCCCTTGCTTTTCTGAAGGCACCCCCTTCTTTCATTACAAACTTAGTTTTTTTTTTAGTCTCCAACTTGGTAGTCACAGTGACACACAGCTGCCAGCCATCTATAAGAGCCCTGTGCATAAGGTATGCAGGCCTGTATGAATGCATCCAGCACTCGCACATGAAAGTGTTACTGATGGCGTTATGAACAAAGTAAATAATCACTGCAACACAAGAATTTGCTTGGGTAAAGCACCAAAACGGCGCCATTTGTGCAATAATGTTTTCGTGCTACAAATGCTGTATTTTGGGCTTACCACAACCGACTAGCTCATATTTGACTAGGCAGTATGCCGCCAAGGCAACAACAACAACAGTATGACAGATTTGGCTCGATCGCCGAAAATGGGGATGAACACAACGCCCGGCAAATCACTACGCAACGGTCCATTCAGTCTGTTGTACACAACACGTCGCAGGCTTCGTCCAGAGGCATGCTTTTCAACAATTCTTGTATGTCGTCTGCCTTCTCGGAGACCAGAGCAATGAATTCGAACGGGCCCCGGCACTTAATGTCGACGCGCTCGGGACGCACCGAGAAGTCGCCGTACCACATGTCCAGTCTGAGGAAGCCGCCGTAGTCTCCGAAGTTGAGCGCCAGTTCGGCTCTGATGAAACTGTAGCTTCCCGCAGTCTGAAGCTTGCGGCACTGCAAGTCCAGGATGTGTTTCCGCTCCGTATTCTCGACCTGCTGCTGGCGCAGTACGTAGGCCTCGAGTCGCTTGGGCAGCTTCTCCAGGGCTTCTTCCAGCGACGAGTTTTCGATGTCTTCGCGCAGAGCCCAACCCATGGCCAGGGGCAGTCTCGTTACATGGACAGTAAGCTGCTTGTCGATCATGCATTCGAACTTCTGGCCGCCCATCTCGCACGTTACCTGCAGAGAACCGTTTTCAAAGGCGCGCAGCTTCAAGCCGCCTGCTGACCGTTCTTCTTCGGCACCTTCGGGCGATGGAGGGTTACGGTCCATAGCGTTTCGATACAATGCTGGGACGCGAAAATGTCGGGCCAGAAACTTTCTTTTATGGAACGGCTATGTCTTGACACCGAAGAAAACACCTGCCAGTGTTGGCCGACCTGCTCGCCGTCCTCTGCTCAATCCAGACAAATTGCTCCAAGCTTCTTCCTTCTCCAGACATTGATTTCACGCGAAAATTCAGTGGCGAGGCGAGCGGGGGAGGGGGTGTGGAAAGCAACGTTGGTGGAAAGTACGGTGCAAGAATAGAGTGTAATATTCTCGCCGCACCACGTGACCTGACAGCCTGCGCGCTGGATTTGAACGCCGCTGGGGGTACCGCGAGGTGCGGCCTCGAGGCTTTTAGCACTCAGCTTTAGCGCCAACAGCAATTTCTTAACAGTTTGCACTAATTACTTCTCGTCACAAAAATATGCATCCTGAAGTCTGTGACTTGTTGAACATCAGTTGTCTATTTGTGTTACATTTACTCCAGTAGGAACATCCGCTTTACTTGGTAAATTGGTTTTTGAGGAAAGGAGATGGCGCAGTATCTGTCTCACATATATCGGTGGAACATAATAATGCATATGTAATACATTAAATTAAATAAATACAGAATAAATACAAAATACAAATTATATATCCATACAAAATAATAACATCATTATATTACATAACACAAAATTAGTGTGTGCATCAGCCATCTGGCACCCACGGCAATCGTATCTTACCATCGAATTGGAATCGATCCAAAATCATCCGCAATGTGTGTGTGTGTGTGTGTGTGTGTGTTGCGAGAGCATGAAGTGCTTGACTGATTAAAAGAGTATACCGGGTGTTTTTTTTTAGAAGGTCCAAAATTTTTAAAAAAAGGTAAATTGGTTTAGATTTATTTTAGCACTGGGGCTATACTAGAGGCTACGGCAGGCGCCAGGCAAGAGGAAAACTGCTTTACTTAGTTCGCTGATTAACTAAATATGTTAATAAACTTTTCTTATTTTTATTTTAGGGGTTATGTTTTATACGCAGAATTGGAGATCGTCCTCCAAACAGTCCAACCGAGAAAAAAACAATTTTAATTAAAAATTTTTCACGCACGTCACGAGGCGCGAAAAAGTCACCCTGGTAGGCATCTTCACACCGTAACTCAGCGGCGGCGAGTGCCTCTGACGTAGTTCGCTCCGCCCTGCGTTTTGCGTCACATGGCTGACGTCACCTGAAGCCCGGACGGGCGGCCTGCGCTATCGCTGCTTGTTTCGCTTCGCTCCGCGGCCTCACGGAATGCCGCGTTGGAACAAAAACGCACTGACAAAAAGCTCAGGGCGGAGCGAGCTACGTCACAGGCGCTCACAGACGCTGTGTTACAGTGTGAAGCTGCCTACCAGGGTGACTTTTTCTCGCTTCGTAACGCGCACAAAACATTTTTTAATGAAATTTTTTTTCTTGGCTGGACTGTTTGGAAGACGATCACCAATTCTGCTAATACAACATATCCCCTAAAATAAAAATTATAAAAGTTAATTAACGTATTCAGTTAATCAGCGAACTAATTAAAGTAGTTTGCCTTT
This sequence comes from Amblyomma mixtum, assembly GCF_055824585.1. Taxonomy (NCBI): domain Eukaryota; kingdom Metazoa; phylum Arthropoda; class Arachnida; order Ixodida; family Ixodidae; genus Amblyomma; species Amblyomma mixtum. The sequence goes on along the minus strand of NC_143014.1, from coordinate 225,220,715 downwards.
ACCTGGTGTCCGCCGTAGCCCTCAGTATAGCCCCAGGGTTAAAATAAATCTATAGGAATTTACCTTTCTTTAAAAATTTTGGACCTTCTAAAAAAACACCCGGTATAGCGAAGAATACGCTTCATTAATGGAAACATTTTTGTTTGACTCGACGTTTCGATCGAAGGACCGATCTTTTTCAGTACGGGTTTTTCCTCGCTAGTGTTTCCCCCTTTTTTAGGGGTTGGACACAGAACAGGTGACGGAGGAACGGATAGAAAGCGCCGACATAAGTAGATAGAAGTAAAAGAAATACAAGTAAGAGGAGCGGCAGGTTCCCGTATCCTTCCGCGAAGGTAGCTGCACGGCGCCGCACTTGTTTGTTTTTACTTGTTTTTTTTTTACTTCTCTACTTACGTCTGTACTCAGTCCGTTTCTGGTTCGCGCGCTCTGTGTCCAACCCCTATAAAAGGGAAGTACCAGCTAAGAAAAATCCTTCTTGAAAAAGATCTAAATGTTTCCTTTATATATATATATATATATATATATATATATATATATATATATATATATATATATATATATATATATATGTGTGTGTGTGAAAGAAGCCAACAGCCACAGAAACCAAAGGGCAGAGGGGATTTTAAATTTATTTAGTTTGTGCTGTTGTTCAGGAAGAAAGTGTCAATGCAAAAGTTCTAAACCACCTCGAAAAACTACTACGTAGTACAAAATAAATAAATAAATTTAAAATCCCCTCTGCCCTTTGGTTTCTGTGGCTGTTGGCTTCTTTCATATTTATAACGAGCCCCTCATTCCCCTTCCCTATATATACATATATACGAGGTCTGTTAGAAAAGTATCCGACCTTTTGCCAAAGAAGTAAAACTGGCATAACTGGAGCGTTGGAAGCCTAATCACCTTCAAAGTAGTCTCCTTGGGACTCCACATACTTCTCCCAGTGGTGCTGCCATAGCTGGAAGTATTCCGAAAAGGCCCCTTTCGGAATGGAGTTTAGATCAGCTGTCGTTGCAGCGATAATGTCATCTCTTGTCTGAAATCGCGCTCCTTTCAATGGCCTGTTGTTTTTGGGAAACAGCCAGAAGTCGCAGGAGGCCACATCAGGAGAGTAAGGAGTCTTTTGAAGTACAGCAGTCTGGTTTTTCGCGAAAAAAGTGTGAATTTAGTGCGAGGAATGTGCAGGAGCATTGTCATGATGGATGCGCCAATTTCCTCTTGACCTCAACTTCGGCCTCTTGCGCCGCACAGCACCACGCAGGCGACGGAGGACATCGCTGTAGTATTCTTTTGGTCAATGTTTACTTTGTGGGGTGCGTACACGTGGTATGCCACACAGAGGGAGTCAAAGAAAGCAGTCAGCATCACTTTCACATTGCTGCGCACTTAGCGGGCCTTCTTTGGTCTTGGTGACGTGGAATGCTGCCATTGTGACGACTGAGATTTGGTTTCCGGGTCGTACCTGTACACCCAAGGCTCATCACCAGCGATTATGGTGTTGATGAAGTCGGGGTCACTGTTTGTGGAATCCAGCATATCCTGTGAGACTTCAACACGAAGCTGCTTTTGCTCCACCGTGAGCAGCTTCGGCGCAAATTCGCCGCATCTTTCTCCATGGCCAAATTTTCGGTGATAATGGAATGTTCAGAAAAATTGGTGATGTCCACCTCTTCCACAATTTCTCGGATAGTCACACGATGGTCCCGCGTCACCACAGCGTTCACTTCGGCAATGACCTGGTCATTTCGGCATGTTGATGGCTGACCGGAGCGTGGCTCTCTCTGCACCGATGTGCGGCCGTCTTTAAACCAATTGTACCAGTGCTTAATCTGTGTGCTGCTCATAGCATTGTCACCGAAAGCCGTCTGAATATTCCCAATGGTTTCCGCTTGGCTGTCGCCTAGTTTCTGGGAAAAGTTGATGCAGGAGCGCTGCTCCTGTCGCTCCGCCATTTTCCTTGCAATAAAAAACCGACGAGAGCACTGCGCACTGCCTCACTCAAACGTTGCGTGCCAGTGACTGACGCTATCGGCAGGCGAGAAAAAATTTGTGCATGCGCACGAAGGTTCAAGGTAGGCTGGTGCAAGCGTGCTTGTTTCAAATCCATCAGGTGTTCGTAAAAAAAAAATAAAGTCGGATACTTTCCTAAGAGACCTCATATATACCAGGTGTCCCAGCTAAATGTAACCAAGCTTTTAAAAAACACGGGGCGTCCTAGCCGTCTGAAACCAAATGAGGGTTGTTTAGAGTCGCGCGACCTAGTCTGCAGTATTTTTTTCGTTCTTCTAGGTTGACTAATTAGTTTAGCTTAATTAACTAACTTTTTAATTATTGACTTGAGGAACAAAGTGTCAATGGAAAAGTTGTAGATCGCTTTGAGAAACAGCTTACTGAGACATTTGCAGCAAAGTAATATTTACGTAAAGTAGTTTTTTACCGGGCCTTTAACCATAACCCGCACAATAAGAAAAAGCTTCCACATGACAACTGTGCCACTTCATAGTCCCAAGATGCGCCTTAAAGAATAAAATACATTTTTTCTGAAGTCCTCTCCTCGATGAGACTTTGGGTGCACATTGGGGCAGAGAAGTGAGCGAGCAGCTGGTCACGTGACAACTTTCTTTTAAGGCCAATAAATGAAGCTACGTAAATTGTAACTTGACGGAAACAGCA